>NC_084746.1:37266333-37318833 GCF_033978785.1 Entelurus aequoreus | reverse complement strand
ATATATATATATATATATATATATATATATATATATATATATATACACACACATATTAACTTTTTTTTTTTTTACGTAAGATTTTAAAGTAAAAAGAACCTGGAACATCTCAGTTGCCAAAATGTTAGCGTGTAATGTACAATGTTTATTTTTAACAGCATATAAATTAAAATGGGAAAACAGTACTAATGCTTTTACTGTGAAATCTACGGTAGTTTTTTGTTTTTTTTTATAATCACAGTAAAATCCTGGCAACTGAGCTACCAGTTTTTTTTTACAGTATTTTTTTTTTTTTTTTACAGAGTACAATTTGAAGGACAACTTGCTTTAAAATTGTGACTATAGCAGATATTTAGGTATTTATTTAGATTTTCACACAAACATGTTTGGAATTTACGATAAAATAAGATGCGTGGCAATATTCATTTGAAAAAAAATTTTTTTTTTAAATTCTGTCAAAATTTAACATTTTATACATTTAGTAAGAAAAAGACATTAATACCTGGTGTTTGCGGGCCACTTGAAATGACGGGCCTTGAGTTTGACACCTATGAAATAACCTGTGATTAATCATGATTAATCACAAGAGTGTGATTAACCTGATTTAAACAATCAGTCACTTGACAGCCCTACTCATAATATAATGGGACGGATGCTCTAAACGCCAAATCACCCACAAGTTGTAATGGACTTGCATGATAAATGCTGATGTTTCACCTGAGTTACACGGACGTCTGTTGCGATGATTCACTGTGGTTTAGTGCGGGGAAAACATTCGGAATTGGCAGCTAAGTATGGATTTGATGGTGGATCACGCCATTAAGATGTATTATTCACAGAAAATATACAGCTACATTTTTTTTCTTTTTACAACCTTCCAGTTCTCTCACTTGCCTGGTTTTTTGGCGATATTAGCTCTCCACCCACCTGAGACATACACGCACCATCCCTCGCCGAGACAAATTCTGGTCCAGAAGAGAACTAGATGAAAAGCAAAAAATGCACACTCTAAACTAGGGTTGTACCGTATACAGGTACTAGTATAATACCGCGATACTAATGAATCATATTCGGTACTATATCGGTCCCCCATCACCCCGCCCCCTGTTGTCGTCACGTCATGACATTGCTGGTTTTACGAGCAGAGGAGCATGTTCGGCACTGCACACACACGGAGTACTTACAAGCAGACACAGTCTGTAGAAAGAAAAGGGAGAATGGACACATTTAGGCTTAAAAACTAAAGATAAAGGTGAAGTTATAACACTGAAACACCTTCAGGAAGAGGTGCTTTAAGACATGGCTAGCTAGCTAGTGGCTAAAGTCCATCCGCAGTCTGCATTGTTTTAGCTACTTCTAACTCACTAATCCTTGCCTCCATGGCGACAAATAATCAATCAATCAATCAATCAATGTTTATTTATATAGCCCTAAATCACAAGTGTCTCAAAGGGCTGTACAAGCCACAACGACATCCTCGGTACAGAGCCCACATACGGGCAAGGAAAAACTCACCCCAGTGGGACGTCGGTGAATGACTATGAGAAACCTTGGAGAGGACCGCATATGTGGGTAACCCCCCCCCCCCCCCCCCCCCCCTCTAGGGGAGACCGAAAGCAACGGATGTCGAGTGGGTCTAACATAACATTGTGAAAGTCCAGTCCACAGTGGATCCAACACATCAGCGGGAGTCCAGTCCACAGAGGGGCCAACAGGAAACCATCCCGAGCGGAGACGGGTCAGCAGCGCAGAGATGTCCCCAACCGATGCACAGGCTAGTGGTCCACCCGGGGTCCCGACTCTGGACAGCCAGCACTTCATCCATGGCCACCGGACCTATGCAACTCCCCCTCGCAAGGGACAGGGGAGAAGAGGAGAGAAGAAAAGAAACGGCAGATCAACTGGTCTAAAAAAGGGGGGTCTATTTAAAGGCTAGATTATACAAATTAGTTTTAAGATGGGACTTAAATGCTTCTACTGAGGTAGAAAAATAAAGTATGTTTCTTAAAAGTATCATTACCAATGGAGGACGAGGAATAGCTAAACCTGCTTCACTACACACTGTAGGAGGATACAATAGCTCACCGGCGTCACAATGTAAACAAACACCATGGGTGGATCTACACCTGACATCCACTGTAAGAAACGTATCTAGTCAATACTACTATGATTACGTCAATATTTTTTACACCACAAAATCTTTTTATTTATTTATATTATATATTAATTAACTCAGGAAATACGCTCCTGGAAACATGAGGACTTAAATTATGACCAATGTATGACCCAAATTTGTGGTATCATCCAAAACTAATGTAAAGTATCCAAACAACAGAAGAATAAGGGATTATTACATTTGAACAGAAGTGTAAATAGAACATGTTAAAACAGAAAATAAGCAGATATTAACAGTAAATGAACAAGTATATTAATAATCCACTTTTACAGCTTGTCCTTAGTAATGTTGATAAAATAACAGAATGATAAATGACACAATATGTTACTGTATACGTCAGCAGACTAATTAGGAGCCTTTGTTTGGGACGGTATAGCTCGGTTGGTAGAGCGGCCGTGCCAGCAACTTGAGGGTTGCAGGTTCGATCCCCGCTTCCGCCATCCTAGTCACTGCCGTTGTGTCCTTGGGCAAGACACTTTACCCACCTGCTCCCAGTGCCACCCACACTGGTTTAAATGTAACTTAGATATTGGGTTTCACAATGTAAAGCGCTTTGAGTCACTTGAGAAAAAGCGCTATATAAATGTAATTCACTTCACTAATTCACTTTGTTTGTTTACTTACTACTAAAAGACAAGGCATACGGCAAATGGTTAATTTGTGCATTTAAAGGTCGATTAGATAGCAAAGCGAGGCCAAAAAAGCCGTTGTTGTGTTTTCTTCACTACATTGCTTTAGGTGACCACTAAGAATTGACGAGTGTTGTTTTCTTCTCTGTGTTTGTGTGTACAATAGAGATAGTGAGAGCCATGACACATGTGATTAACCAGGGCATGTCAATGTATTGGGGGACGTCACGGTGGTCCGCCATGGAGATCATGGTGAGTGACTACTGGCCTTCACTACAATAAACACTCAATATCATTGCATTTCTGGATGAACTTTTCATTTTTATTTTCACTTTAGTTCAACTTTTAATATAGCCTAATTTCCAACAAGTGGTAGGCTTAAATTCAGTTTGATTTTTTTGGCCAATTTTTTCGATAGAATCCACCCTCGTCACATTGTTTGTGACTTCAGTACATCACAGTTTTGTTTTGTTTTTAAACACTTTATAAAGCATATTTTACATATGTTTGGCCTAAATCAGGGGTGTAAAACTAATTTTTATGGAGGGCCACATCGCAGTAATGACTGCTTTCAGAGGGACACTTTTTTTAAATGTATTTACATTATGCATACGGGTAATAACGAGTGATTAATTATGATTAATTGAAATGCATATGCATTTGACTATTAGATATTTTTATGTATAACTTGCTTTAAAATCGTAAATAAAGGTGACAAACAGATATTTAACTATTTGTTTTTATCTCTCAAAAATACTTTTTCCCTACAGTATATAATAATATAATTGGCTTGATCAAATAATATTAATGTTTAAAATATGATTTTTTTTAATGTCAAAATTGAAAGAACGAATGCATTTAGTAAAAACAAACAAGCAAAAAAAATGTATTTTATTGAAACCCATTTTTTCCAGGCTTTCGTGGGCCACATAGAATGATGTGGTGGGCCAGGACTGGCCCCCAGGCCTTTAGTTTGACACCTGTGGCCTAAATTGAGCATGTTCAAGCATAATAATTGCTCAATTAATTATAACATATCAATACCACCGCGGTATTGGCCACGAACTGGAACCAAACCAATGAAGGCACGCTGTTAAGTATCATGGCCACTGATTGGCCCACGTTCAAGAGTGTGATTAATTTGATTAGGAAAATTAATCACTTGACAGCCCTGTTTATAATTGATAATTTCTTCTTTACAGGAATTTATTTACCAAGGACAGGCCAAGGACCGAATGTCCGCAAGAAATAAGGGTTTAATAATATGAATCAATTAATTTACAAAGTGAATTAATGCATAATAATACTATACAGAAACAAATCAGAATTAATTGAAATTGTAAATTCACATTTTCATTGACTAATTTATTCAAATTTTAATTAGAAAATAATTTGCCTTTAAATTAATTTATCTACAAACAAGCTACAAAACAAAAACATTTATTTAGTTCATTTTCAAACCAATCTGTAGCACCCTCTTTTGCATATCACGCACTGTGCGTAAGCCCCACGATCCTTTGGGGCCCCCGTTTTGCATGAATAAACTCTTGTAAAATGTCAATTAATGAATGATATTTAGGGCATTTCAATGGAAATTTCACTGAAAACATATTCCTAGCCTCTGTGGCGTGCAGTGTGAGTGCTGAGCTGCTTACTACTGTACTTTCCAGGCTATAGCGCGCACCGATAATTAAGCCGCACCCACCTAATTTTAGAATAAATAAATATTTGTACGTATATTAGTCGCACTGGACCATAAACCGCAGATATATACAGATACAATTTTTTTTTTATATAAATGTTTATTTACTACATACCTTAATTGTTTCCAAACGGTGCCTGTCACATAGCAGTAAAACGGCTGATCAAACAAAACAGAAGTTATCATCATGGACTCACTAGCAGTGGAAGCCAGATCTCCAATCAGCTAAACAGACTCAATAACTCCACGGTGACGTGTTGGTGAATGTATGAAACTGAAACAATGCAAAAATAATGCCATTGTAAGTTAATAATACTAACACGGACACTTGTAAACGTGTTAGCATATTGGATAGTGCTAATGATGCGACCTTGACCACATTACATAGCACATACAAAAACACAAAAACAAAAACAGACATCACACATGAGATGGTTTAGTAGGTATGAATTGTTTTAGTTATATTGTAAAACGTACAAACGTTGCTTGGAGTAATGAATGAAAAATCCTTACGAACAGAAACACCATGAATGACTTGAAGACAAAAAACGGGTTATACTTCCTGTTCAAGGCACGAAATGGGAAACACTGTACATTTTCAACCCGCGGCGCATGCAATGAGCGAACTCGCGAAATAGCACAGTCAATAACACACCTTTTCAGTGTGAAAATCCATCCATCCATCCATATTCTTCCACCTATCCGAGGTCGGGTCGCGGGGGCAGCAGCCTAAGTAGGGAAGCCCAGACTTCCCTCTCCCCAGCCACTTCGTCCAGCTCTTCCCGGGGGATCCTGAGGCGCTCCCAGGCCAGCCGGGAGACATAGTCTTTCCAACGTGTCCTGGGTCTTCCCCGCGGCCTCCTACCGGTCGGACGTGCCCTAAACACCTCCCTAGGGAGGTGACCAGATGCCCGAACCACCTCATCTGGCTCCTCTCGATGTGGAGGAGCAGCGGCTTTACTTTGAGCCCCTCCCAGATGGCAGAGCTTCTCACCCCATCTCTAAGGGAGAGCCCCGCCACCCGGCGGAGGAAACTCATTTCGGCCGCTTGTACCCGTGATCTTGTCCTTTCGGTCATAACCCAAAGCTCATGACCATAGGTGAGGATGGGAACGTAGATCGACCGGTAAATTGAGTGCTTTGCCTTCCGGCTCAGCTCCTTCTTCACCACAACGGATCGATACAGCGTCCGCATTACTGAAGACGCCGCACCGATCCGCCTGTCGATCTCACGATCCACTCTTCCCTCACTCGTGAACAAGACTCAGAGGTACTTGAACTCCTCCACTTGGGGCAGGGTCTCCTCCGCAACCCGAAGATGGGACTCCACCCTTTTCCGGGCGAGAACCATGGACTCGGACTTGGAGGTGCTGATTCTCATCCCAGTCACTTCAGTGTGAAAATGATTTGTTGAATACAAAACATTATGGCCATTAGCGAATACCATCCATTTTCTACCGCTTGTCCCTTTTGAGGTCGCGGGGGTTGCTGGAGCCTATCTCAGCTACAATCGGGCGGAAGGCGGGGTACACCCTGGACAAGTCGCCACTTCATCAGAGGGCCAACACAGATAGACAGACAACATTCACACTCACATTCACTCACTAGGGCCAATTTAGTGTTGCCAATCAACCTATCCCCAGGTGCATGTCTTTGGAGGTGGGAGGAAGCTGGAGTACCCAGAGGGAACCCACGCAGTCAAGGGGAGAACTTGTAAACTCCACACAAAAAGATCCCGAGCCCGGGATTGAACTCAGGACTACTCAGGACCTTCGTATTGTGAGGCACATGCACTAATCCCTGTGCCACCAGCGAATACATTTCCATAAATTAGCCGCACCGTTTCATATGCCGCAGGGTACAAAGCGTAGGAAGAAAGTAGCAATTTATAGTGCGAAAAATACAGTAGTCGTACTCCAATTAAGTTGGAGCTCTGTCAGGAAATTAAGCAGAGGTAGGTTTTATTTATGTTAAATGTGTTATTTTGCACTAACAAAAATAATAATAAAACATTTATACTTTTCAATAAATAGGGTTTAGTGCAACAAAGCATCAGATTTAAAAAGTAAAAGTGTGTTTCACATAAATAAAGAAATGTGAAAAAAAAGTGTAATGAAGCACGGCATCATAATAAAAATCTGCTTAGGGACCTAATTTATCCCGAGTGTTACACAAAAGACAAATCAGCGTACTGATACCAAATTGCATATTGGCATATGGCAGAGGGCAAATATTTTGACTCGGGGGCCACATTGAGAGAAAAAAACGTGTCTTGGGGGCCAATGTGTATGTGTGTATAAATGATATATACACTGCTATACAGTATGTGTGTTTGGGTCTCTTTTTTTCAGGAACACTAATACCAAAAGTCACAATGTCCGATAGAGTTCTAAAAAAGTCATGACAGACCACCTCAAAAAAACGGATTGGAATTTTACGATTTTTTTACTGAATGGGACACCCAAAATGAACATTACAATAAAGAAAGTGGGATTTACAATATGAACAATGAACAATAAGGCGAAGTTGATAGAGTGGCTGTGCCAGCAATCGGAGTGTTGCTGGTTACTGGGGTTCAATCCCCACCTTCTACCTTCCTAGTCACGTCCGTTGTGTCCTTGGGCAAGACACTTCACCCTTTGCCTCTGATGGCTGCTGGTTAGCGCCTTGCATGGCAGCTCCCGCCATCAGTGCGTGAATGTGTGTGTGAATGGGTGAATGTGGAAATACTGTCAAAGCGCTTTGAGTACCTTGAAGGTAGAAAAGCGCTATACAAGTATAACCCATTTATCATTTATCATTTAATATTAACAACATATGACCATCGCTCCTCCATAGACATATTTTACAATCAAGCAAAACACAACAAAAATGTAACAAACAGCACAGTATGAATGCAAAATGTAATAAACATCTTCAATAGGATATATTATCACTTTTATGCAGACATTTGTTGTAAAAATGTGCTTCCGCATCTGTTCCTGACACATGCGTTTGGGGCTGGCTGCTCTGAAAACAAACCCCGCCCACTCTGCTTTGTTCCTGATCTAAGATGCTGTGACGTAGATTACCGTAATAACTCATATAACACTCAAAAGCGCAGATTTCAACCATTGAAATACTTTTTATAGTTCGAGACTTATGGTCATTTAAAAACAGCACTGCACATCATAGTGGCGGTGACCGTTTTGATGTTAAAGGTATAAAAAAATTATGTAGAACGTCCGACGGGCCGGATTGAAAATCTTAATGGGCCGTGGGCCGTATTTTGCCCAGGTCTGGCATATGGTTTTAGGGCCGCAGTGCATATTTGAAAAAAAAAACTTATCAGAGTGCAGTTGTTTGCTTTGTCCCCTAATATTCTGTCTCTTCTCATTTATTTAGGAGGCCTATTCTGTGGCCAGGCAATTCAATCTCATTCCACCAGTCTGTGAGCAGGCAGAGTATCATTTTTTCCAGAGAGACAAAGTGGAAACACAGCTGCCAGAGCTCTACCACAAGATAGGTCGGTTTCGTCATTCAACCCTTCCAGGCTCGCCCTGAAATTCTTTTGTATCGACCTGTCACTCTTTAATCACAGGTGTAGGTGTGGTCTCCTGGTCTCCTTTGGCCTGCGGCATCATCACTGGGAAATATGAGAA
This sequence comes from Entelurus aequoreus, assembly GCF_033978785.1. Lineage (NCBI taxonomy): Eukaryota > Metazoa > Chordata > Actinopteri > Syngnathiformes > Syngnathidae > Entelurus > Entelurus aequoreus. Next base: position 37,310,685 of record NC_084746.1, on the reverse strand, counting down.
CGGAGTCCCAGAAACCTCCAGGGCCTCCATGAAGGTACGGCTTGAGCTTCATTCTGACCACGAGCTTAGTGCACGGAACCTCCAGCGGGTACAGGCACGGAATGTGGTTTGCTTCGAACTTTGTGTTTCTGATTTACAAGTAATCTAATCCGCTCCTTTGTTTCATCTCGCAGCCATACCAGTGGTTAAAGGAGAAAATAACGAGTGAGGATGGAAGGAAACAGCACGCCAAGCTGAAGGAGTTGGCTCACATAGCGGAGAAGCTTGGTTGTACGTTACCCCAACTCGCTATCGGTGAGAGACTTTTAGGACTTTCTGTGTGTTTACTGTTTTGGACTTTTTTCATATCCAACAAAGAATTGTCCATAGAAAAAGTAAGATCTTTTGAAGTATTTGTTTGAGTACTCAAATAACATCAGATTACAAAGAAGAAATGGTTTTCGCTGCTACTGAAAGGAGAAGAAGAGGAGCAAGAGGGAGAGAGAGACAAAGAACTCTTCCACAACTTTATAACTTTTAGGAATGAGAGGAGGAGGACGGGGTTTGGGGTGAAACCACCTGTCTCTGAGATGAACATTTAGACAAAAAATAATAATGTTGCCATTAGATAGGGACGGCGTGGCAAAGTTGGTAGAGTGGCTGTGCCAGCAATCGGAGTGTTGCTGGTTAACGGATTCCTAGTCACGTCCGTTGTGTCCTTGGGCAAGACACTTCACCCTTTGCCTCTGATGGCTGCTGGTTAGCGCCTTGCATGGCAGCTCCCGCCATCAGTGTGTGAATGTGTGTGTGAATGGGTAAATGTGGAAATAGTGTCAAAGCGCTTTGAGTACCTTGAAGGTAAAAAAGCGCTATACAAGTATAACCCATTTATCATTAGATTAATCATATGGCAAAATAGCTCAAATATAATGGCAAAATCGTTGCAATATCCTGTCTGGCGATGTCTTGATTAGCCTCAAAGGATGAATAAAGTCGATCTAGGGTTGTATGGTATACCTGTACTAGTATAGTATCGCAGTACTAATGAATCAAAAACAGTACTATATGCTGTATGTACCATTCATCCATTTTCTACCGCTTATTCCCTTTTGGGGTCGTGGGGGGCGCTGGAGCCTATCTCAGGCGGAAGGCGGGGTACACCCTGGACAAGTCGCCACCTCATCACAGGGCCAACACAGATAGACAGACAACATTCACACTCACATTCACACACTAGGGCCAATTTTTTAGTGTTGCCAATCAACCAATCCCCAGGTGAATGTCTTTGGAAGTGGGAGGAAGCCGTAGTACCCGGAGGGAACCCACGCAGTCACGGGGAGAACATGCAAACTCCACACAGAAAGATACCGAGCGCAGAATTGAACCCAGGACCTTCATATTATGAGGCAGACGCACTAACATATACCGGTTCGCCATATATATTTTTTTACAGGCATGACGGCACGTCGTCATCACGTCATGACATTGCTGGTTTTACGAGCAGAGGAGCATGTTCGGCAGCGCGCACACACGGAGTACTTACAAGCAGACACAGTGTGTAGACAGAAAAGGAAGAACAGACACATTTTGGCTTAAAAACTGAAAATAAAGGTGAAGTTATAAGGAAGAGGTGCTTTAAAACATGGCGAGCTAGTTAGCGGCTAATGTCCATCCGCAGTCGGCAGTGTTTTAGCTACTTCTAAATCACTAATCCTCGCCTCCATGGCGACAAATAAAGTACATTTCTTACAAGTAACATTATCACTGCAGGACGAGGAATAGCTAAACATGCTTCACTACACACCGTAGGAGGATACAATAGCTCACCGACGTCACAATGTAAACAAATACCATGGGTGGATCTACACCTGACATCCACTGTAATGATACTAAGTACAAGAGCATATCTAGTCGATACTACTATGATTACATCGATATTTTTTATCATCACAAAATATTTTTTCTTTTTTTTCTTAAATTCATATCATATACATAAACTCAGGAAATATGTCCCTGGACACATGAGAACTTAAATTATGACCAATGTATGACCCTGTAACTACTTGGTATCGGATCGATACCTAAATGTGTGGTATCATCCAAAACTAATGTAAAGTGTCAAACAACAGAAAAATAAGTGATTATTACATTTTAACAGAAGTGTAGATAGAACATGTTCAAACAGAAATCAACCAGATATTAACTGTAAATCAACAAGTAGATTAATAATCATTTTTTACAGTTTTTCCTTTATAAGGTTGACAAAATAATATAATGATAAATGACACAATATGTTACTGCATATGTCAGCAGACTAATTAGGAGTCTTTGTTTGTTTACTTACTACTAAAAGACAAGTTGTCTAGTACAGTGGTTCTCAACCTTTTTTCAGTGATGTACCCCCTGTGAACATTTTTTTAATTCAAGTACCCCCTAATCAGAGCAAAGCATTATTGGTTGAAAAAAAGAGATAAAGAAGTAAAATACAGCACTATGTCATCAGTTTCTGATGTATTAAATTGTATAACACTGCAAAATATTGCTCATTTGTTGTGGTCTTTCTTGAACTATTTGGAAAAAAAGATATAAAAATAACTAAAAACTTGTCGAAAAATAAACAAGTGATTCAATTCTAAATAAAGATTTCTACACATAGAAGTAATCATGAACTTAAAGTGCCCTCTTTGGGGATTGTAATAAAGATCCGTCTGGATTCATGAATTTAATTCTAAACATTTCTTCACAAAAAAAGAAATCTTTAACATCAATATTTATGGAACATGTCCACAAAAAATCTAGCTGTCAACACTGAATATTGCATTGTTGCATTTCTTTTCACAGTTCTTTTTGACAGACATTTAAAAAAAATCTCATGTACCTCTTGGCATACCTTCAAGTACCCCCAGGGGTACGCGTACCCCCACTTGAGAACCACTGGTCTAGTATGTTCACTATTTTATTTAAGGACTACATTGCAAGAATAAACATATGTTTAATGTATCCTAAGATTTTTTGTTAAAATAAAGCCAATAATGCCATTTTTTGTGGTACCCTTTATTTAGTATCAAAGTATCAAAAAGTATCGAAAAGTATCAAAATACATTTTGGTACCTCTACCAAAATATTGGTATCGAGACAACCCTAAGTCGATCTATTTGTGTCTGTTTTTCAGCATGGTGCCTGAGGAATGAAGGTGTGAGCTCAGTACTGCTGGGATCCTCCAATCCAAGCCAGCTAACAGAGAATCTCGGCGCCATTCAGGTTGACTGAATATGTCTTATATCAGATCAGGAGTGTCCAACTCATTTTTATTGAGGGCCACATCGCATACATGGCGAAAAATATGGTAGTAAGAACGATGAAGTTCTTTATTGACACATTATTTCCAGGCTTTTGCGGGCCACATAAAATGATGTTGCGAACCAGATCTGGCCCCCGGGCCTTGAGTTTGATACCTGTGCCTTATATCATCTGTATTATTTACCGTGGAACCTCCAAATTTGAATTCCAAAAATGTATTTTTAAAGAACCACAAAAACTTACACTTTTTTTTTGGTCACTCTTGGAAGGTCCCATATTATTATTTTTTATTTTAAACAAGTCTCAGAGGTCCCACAATCATGTACTCAAGGTGCGTTGCCATATTCTAGCCTTTGATGTTTTAGACAGTTTTTGATGAGTCCTCCTGGGAACACCTTGTTTTGTGTGCAAGCCTTCATCCAACAGAGTGTGTGGCTCCAAAAAGTGCTCTTGTGCACTTGATTAGTGATGGGATTTTTGGCTCTCTGAAGGGAGTCACCTCTCGAAGACCCCTTCCTTTTGAAGAGCTTTTCAAAAGACTGGCTCATTTTTATGGTTCTTGTTTTTAATACTTACCTTATTTTTTGGAATATAAGGCGCACTTAAAATCCTTTAATTTTCTCAAAAATCGACAGTGCACCTTATAACCCGGTGTGCCTAATGTACGGAATAATTCTGGTTGTGCTTACCGACCTCGAAGCAATTTTATTTGGTACATGGTGTAATGATAAGTGTGACCAGTAGATGGCAGTCACACATAAGAGATATGTAGACTGCAAGATGACGCCAGTAACAACACCAACACTTTAAATGTTATGTTATATATTATTAAATATTTCAGTACGACTTTGAAGCCACACCACTGAATGGATTGTCGGCCCATTACGGCTACCGTAGTCAGAGATACAAGTATTACTATGGTGTGTGTATAAGGACCGCAAAATGGCACCCATTAGTAGACATATTATCTGGCGTTTTGTTTCGCAATATTATGAAAAACCAACTTTCTTACCTTCTGGTACCTGCTGATGTGTATTTGAGATCTGCATAAGTCCTGAAAATTTGCGCACGTCGGCCACTGAAGTCCGTGGTGACGCCGTAGTCCAAAAGCTTCTTTTTCTCTATCTTCTTGTTATGGGACATTCATCCTCCACTGTTGGCATTTCTAATATAAAGTAGTGTAAAGTTCTAACTTATATCTCGCAATGGAAGCGCCAAAAACTACCTGTGTAGTGAGTTTACATAATTCACCCAAGGAACTTTAGTTATTAGAGATTTCCAGTCGGACGGTTTTTCATGGGACACATTTCCGGCGTTGTTGTTGCACTAGTGAGCCACGGATGAGAAGATGCTGCTACGTTATTGATTAAAGTAAAGTCTGAATGTCATGAAAACAGTTGGCTCCATCTTTTGACACTTCTTCCACTACCGTCCTTGCACGCTACACCGCTACAACAAAGATGACGGGGAGAAGACGCTGTCGAAGTGGAGGCACGTAAATAAGACCGCCCACAAAGCGGTGCATCCTGAAGCGACTGTCAGAAAGCGGCTTGAAGATGATCTGTAAAACATCATCTATGCAACATGTTGACCAAAGAACCACCATTACATGTTATGTAGACCACAAGGAAGTCTTTTACATTTAGAAAAAAATCATAATATGACCCTTTTAATGCGCCTTATAATCCGGTGCGCCTTTTGTATGAAAATAGACCTGACTAGACCCGCTCATCAGCAGTGCGCCTTATAATCCTGTGCGCCCTATGGTCCGAAAAATACGGTACCTCCGGTGTTGTGACCTCTGTTTACATCCGTCACGTCAAAAATATACCTTCTCACTGGCTACTAATAAATCCTCCAGGATTAAAACTGGTTCGGAACTAACAGTGTTTGGATTGTAATCACCCAAATCATCCTTGTTTTGGCGCACCTGTCCTGTAATTTAGTCCAGCGTTTAGGCAAAGGGAACAACGACTATCTGCGGCTAAGATGAGCATTCAACACATTTTGTTTGGATCCTATTTTTTTTATATACATTTTGTTAAAAAAAACGCCAATATGATGTTTTGACACGAAAATTAATGTCTAAAAACGTGGATTTACGTGTTTTCAAGGACATTTCACATGCTTGTGTTCTATATCAAAACTTTTATTGTTGATCTGGCACTATATATAGAAAACAATCCACAGTTGTATGACTGTTAAACTGTTAGGTAAACCTGCATGTAGTCATTAACGGGTTTATAATGGAAGCCGTTTCACACTGTAACATACAGGTGTCAAACTCAAGGCCCGGAAGCCAGATCTGGCCTGCGACATCATTTTATCTGGCCCGCAAACACCTGGAAAGGAAATGTGGGAAAGTAGTTAATTTGATTTTTTCATTTTTTTCATTTTGACAGACAAAATATATGTACTGCTTAAAATTACATACATTTTAAACTTTAATAGTATCCAATATTGCAACAAATATTACAGTATATTATCATACTTTCCAAACATGTTTATGTCTAAATAAAAATACTTAACTTTACAGCAAACTACCTATTAAATTAATAAAAATGACAATAAATTGTACGTTGTTCTTTACAGCATATTACTGCAAATTGAAAAATACTACTATGTTTTTATGTTAAAATTCTGTTGACTGAGCTTCCAGTTTTTGACTGTAAAATCTAGGGTTGTTGTTTTTAACAGTGTATTACTGTAAACGGAAAGACGTACATTGTTTTTTACGGTAGAAAAACTGCCAGCTGAGTTGCCAGAATAAGAAAATAACTTGTACTGTTTTTCCATGAACAATATAATGTTGTAAAAACCAATGTCAATTTAACACAAAAATTCTGGCAACTAAGCTGCCAGCTTATTTCATAACCCCCACCCAAAAAAAACTAAACTGTGGTACTGTTTTTCCATTTACTGTAAAATGTTGTAAAAAATTAAAAAAACACTATTTTACATTAACATTTTGTTAATGTAAAGTTTTATTGTAAAATGGACAGTCTACTTAAGCCAATTTATATAATTAAAAATGAAATCCAGAGGCAAATTCATACATTATTCACTGTTACAAGCGGCCCTCTGATGGCAGTTATGGACTGCCATCATGTCTGGAATGACATGTATCGTGTAAATAAGATAACTAACATAAGAACATGTTCTCAAGCAAGTGAGCACCCTTTGAGGAAAAAAAAGAGGAATATTTCTAACAGCACAAAGTGCTGCCAAGAAAAAACATTTTTAAAAATGTAGACTACATTTCCTGTAATTGGGTGCATTTGTAAAAAAAAAGAACGCGTACTGTTTTTCGATGAACAATATAATGTTGTAAAAAACCAATGTCAATTTAACATAAAAATTCTAGCAACTAAGCTGCTAGATTTTTCTGTAGACACCCCCCCCCCCCCAGAAAAAACAGTGGTACGGTTTTTAAGTTTACCGTAAAATGTTGTAAAAAAAATTAAAAATACCGGTACACTATATTTTACAGTAAAATGTAAATGTTAAGTTTTTACTGTAAAATCTACTTAAAACAATTTATATAAAGAAGATTTTTAAACAAGTCGTGTTGGACCTTGACCTACTCAGTGGCCTAGTGGTTAGAGCAGGGGTCCCCAAACTACGGCCCGCGGGCCGGATCAGGCCCGCCAGCGTCCAAAATCAGGCCCGCGTGAAGTCCCAAGTATTAAAAATAAATAAATAAATAAATTCTGTCTTTTCTTATCCACTTTGTACCGCTTGCTACTCACAGTGTCTCCTAGCCGCTCAGGCAAATCATATTGTCTAAAAATGCATTTTCTCATCGATAACGTGACATCATCGCGCGCGCGGAAAGTGCGCTATATATATATATATATATATATATATATATATATATATATATATATATATATATATATATATATATATATATATATATATATATATACAGCCCGGCCCCCGGCCAAATTGTTTTAACCCAATGCGGCCCCCGAGTCAAAAAGTTTGGGGACCCCTGGGTTAGAGTGTCCGCCGTGAGATTGGTTGGTTGTGAGTTCAAACCCCGGCCGAGTCATACCAAAGACTATAAAAATGGGACCCATTACCTCCCTGCATGGCACTCAGCATCAAGGGTTGGAATTGGGGGTTAAATCACCAAAAATGATTCCCGGGCATGGCCACCGCTGCTGCTCACTGCTCCCCTCACCTACCAGGGGGTGATCAAGGGTGATAGGTCAAATGCAGAGAATAATTTTGCCACACCTAGCGTGTGTGTGACAATCATTGGTACTTTACCTTTAAATTTATAGGTTCTACTGTCCTATTAGTGGCGTTATAAAACAGTGCTTCGTGTGTTTGATTGTGTATTAAAGCTATGCTGTATGAACTTCAGGTAATTCCAAAGATGACTGCAGGCATCGCCTCAGAAGTGGATCACATACTGGGGAATCGTCCGCACACCAAAAAAGACTACCACCATTAGCACGGACCAACAGTGAGGGAAACTGTGCTCTGAAAGTGTATCAAAGCTCCCACTCACAGCCATCGCACTGCCGCCAGTGCCCCACTTTGCTCATGTGACCTTGTGTGTGACTGTGTGAAAAGTCTTCTGCTCGGCTCCTCCTCAGCCACTTGTCATTATCATTAAGTGAGATGCTTGGCAAAGAATGCATGCTACACCCATAGCGGCCAACAGACGCAACGGTGTGCCAACAGGATCATTTCTGGTGTGAGACGGTACTTTTTATTTTGCAGCTGTGTGCAGAATATTTCAAAGTGGAGAATTTTGCATAAGGTGAGGAAACTCAAAAAACATCATTGCCATGCAGTGGATAACTTAAAAATGCATAATTTTCTTTTGTTTTACAAACTAGATTTTTTGCCACACTAGATGTTCGTAAAGTGAGGGCAACAGAATATAACAGGGCGTGGTCTCAGCAGACTTGACCATACATTTCTTTCCGAGTGATCAATCTGTATGAGCTGAAATGATCAATGTTATAATATATTTTTGAAAAAGCCCGTGCTGTACTGATTGTAATGTGATTCACTTGATAAAGTACCCGGAAATAGTGTACTCTCCTGATGTTTACCATCACTTGTTTTTACTTCAACTTTGTGGTTAAAACATGTGTCCTGTCACACCTGGGGATGATCAACATAAAGGGAGCTTGTAGATCAACAAAGCCATACAACTAATGAAAAGGCTAAGAAAAAAAACATGACCATAAATGTGCTAGCACACTACTTATTGCAGATGCCAGGTTGATTAAATGGGTGTATTTTTGGTGTGGTTTATTGAGATTTGTACACAGAATTAAAGATCATACAACTAACATTTGACTTGTTTTTAAATAACTTTTAAATCATCGCCAGTACCGTAAACCCTATCTTATATTAACTAAACTGTTGGGGCTGTATCATAATTTCAATAATAAACAACCTTCACATTTATTTATTTTTTATTGAACAACAAACATACATTTATAATGCACACAAAAGTCAAGGCACTTTCAACATAACCAACAATCTGCACATCAGGTTGAGCAAATCACGACATCAGCAAGGAAAGAAAACAAAAGCAAATACAGATAGAGTATTAAATATTAATAAATAATAATATGAAGAAGAAAAAAAGACAAAAAGGGCTACCTTAATCACTTTAAATGTTTTTAACAAATATATCAATTTAAAGGCCTACTGAAACCCACTACTACCGACCACGCAGTCTGATAGTTTATATATCAATGATGAAATCTTAACATTGCAGCACATGCCAATACGGCCGGGTTAACTTATAAAGTGCAATTTTAAATTTCCCGCTAAACTTCCGGTTGAAAAGGCTTTGGATGATGACGTATGCGCGTGACGTAGCCAGTGAAACAGGAGTATCGGTACCCCATTGAAAACAATACAAATTAGCTCTGTTTTCATCTCATAATTCCACAGTATTCTGGACATCTGCGTTGGTGAATCTTTTGCAATTTGTTCAATGAACAATGAAGACTGCAAAGAAGAAAGTTGTAGGTGGGATCGGTGTATTAGCGGCTGGCTGTAGCAACACAACAAGGACGACTTACTTGGACAGCAGACGCGTTAGCCGACGCTAGCCGCCAACCGCATCTGTGATCGGGTGAAGTCCTTCGTCGCGCCGTCGATCGCTGGAACGCAGGTGAGCACGGGTGTTGATGAGCAGATGAGGGCTGGCTGGCGTAGGTGGAGCGCTAATGTTTTTATCATAGCTCTGTGAGTTCCCGTTGCTAAGTTAGCTTCAGCGTCTTTAGCAACAGCATTGTTAAGCTTTGCCAGGCTGAGAATTATTAACCGTGTAGTTACATGCACATGGTTTAATAGTATTGTTGATCTTCTGTCTATCCTTCCAGTCAGGGATTTATTTAATTTGTTTCTATCTGCATTTGAGCCCGATGCTATCACGTTAGCTCAGTAGCTAAAGTGCTTCGCCGATGTATTGTCGTGGAGATAAAAGTCACTGTGAATGTCCATTTCGTGTTCTCGACTCTCATTTTCAAGAGGATGTAGTATCGGAAGTGGTTTAAAATACAAATCCGTGATCCACAATAGAAAAAGGAGAGAGTGTGGAATCCAATGAGCCAGCTTGTACATAAGTTACGGTCAGAGCGAAAAAAGATACGTCTTCACTGCATTCTAGTCCGTCACTCTATCGTTCCTCATCCACGAATCTTTCATCCTCGCTCAAATTAATGGGGTAATCGTCGCTTTCTCGGTCCGAATCGCTCTAGCTGCGTTGAAAACAATAGGAAAACATGAGGAGGCGAACAACTGACTACGTCACGCTACTTCCGGTGGGGCAAGGCTTTTTTTTTATCAGAGACAAAAAGTTGCGAACTTTATCGTCGTTGTTCTATACTAAATCCTTTCAGCAAAAATATGGCAATATCGCGAAATGATCAAGTATGACACATAGAATGGATCTGCTATCCCCGTTTAAATTTTAAAAAATTATTTCAGTAGGCCTTTAAGGGCTTTTGTACTTTTAATCATCCTCCAAGATTTGATTGATAATTGTAAACCATTAAGCCAATTAGAAAATGTAGGCCTTACTTTCATAAATCGACATTTATGTAGAAAAAATGTTGCCTGGAGCATAATAATGTTGACAAACATTTCTATGTTACAGTCGTTTCTAAAAATACCAAATGTGATCTCTTCTATAGTGAATGGGGACATCTCCACACCCTTGTTTCTCAGCCAATCTCTGATCTCCTCCCAAAACACATGTACACTCTCACATTCCACACATAGATGATTGACATTAATATTGTGAAGAATTGGGTATGTAATATAGCTTGTCCTTATTTTCCTTAGCTCAACTTTTGTTAAGTCCTTCAGGATATATTGTCTATGAACTGTGCCCGGAAAATATTATTTCACTAAAACTGCCCTCATATATTTGTTGGAACATTTTTCATCCCACAAATGAACATCTTCAATATTAAGGTTTCTCAGAACAACCTTCACACATTGTTTTTCAAACTTTTTTAAGCCAAGACACATTTTTTTCATTGAAAAAATGCGGAGGCCCACCACCCGCAGAAAACATTACAAATTAAACTCAGCAGCTGATATTGACAGTAACAAATTGTTCTCGCAGGTGTTAACCATAACTAAGCATGCATCACTTGTCTCAAAGTACTGTCACGACCTGTCACATCACACCGCGACTTATTTAGAGTTTTTTTGTGTTTTACTGTGTGTAGTGTTTAAGTTCTTGTCTTTTGGTGGCTTTTCCTGTTTTGTTGGTATTTTGCTGTAGCAGTTTCATATCTTCCTTGAATGCTATCCCCGCACATGCTTTGTTTTCGCAATCAAGACTATTTAAGTTGTGCGGACGCGATCCTTCTTTGTGGGGACATTGTTGATTGTCATGTCATGTACAGATGCACTTTGTGGACGCCGTCTGCTCCACACGCTGTAAGTCTTTGCTGTCGTCCAGCATTCTGTTTTTGTTTAATTTTGTAGCCAGTTCAGTTTTAGTTTCGTTCTGCATAGCCATCCCTAAGCTTCGATGCCTTTTGTTTATTTTTGGTTTAAGTGTTGGATACCTTTTTACCTGCACGCTGCCTCCCGCATATTGTGATCACGACAAACCATGTTCCCGACATCTAGAAAGCAATTAGCTACCTGCTGCCACCTACTGATATGGAAGAGTATTACACGGTTACTCTGCCGAGCTTTGATTGATTGATTGAAACTTTTATTAGTAGGTTGCACAGTGAAGTACATATTCCGTACAATTGACCACTAAATGGTAACACCCGAATACATTTTTCAACTTGTTTAAGTCGGGGTCCACTTAAATTGATTCATGATACAGATATACACTACCGTTCAAAAGTTTGGGGTCACATTGAAATGTCGTTATTTTTTAAGGAAAAGCACTGTACTTTTCAATGAAGATAACTTTAAACTAGTCTTAACTTTAAGGAAATACACTCTATACATTGCTAATGTGGTAATGACTATTCTAGCTGCAAATGTCTGGTTTTTGGTGCAATATCTACATAGGTGTATAGAGGCCCATTTCCAGCAACTATCACTCCAGTGTTCTAATGGTACAATGTGTTTGCTCATTGGCTCAGAAGGCCAATTGATGATTAGAAAACCCTTGTGCAATCATGTTCACACATCTGAAAACAGTTTAGCTCGTAACAGAAGCTACAGAACTGACCTTCCTTTGAGCAGATCGAGTTTCTGGAGCATCACATTTGTGGGGTCAATTAAACGCTCAAAATGGCCAGAAAAAGAGAACTTTCATCTGAAACTCGACAGTCTATTCTTGTTCTTAGAAATGAAGGCTATTCCACAAAATTGTTTGGGTGACCCCAAACTTTTGAACGGTAGTGTATACTATTTTCATAATACAGTCATCACACAAGATAATCATCAGAATATATACATTGAATTATTTACATTATTTACAATCCGGGTTGTGGGATATGGAGGGGGTAGGAGGGTTTAGGTTTGGTTGGTATCAACACTTCAGTCATCAACAATTGCATCATCAGAGAAATGGACATTGGAACAGTGTAGGACTGACTTGGTACGATATGTACAGCAAGTAGTGGACACAGAGAGAGGTATCAGAAAGTATAAGAAAAAGAGTCTACATTTGATTATTTACATTTGATTATTTAGCTCTATACAGTACAGACATTCAACAAAGGCACATTTGCAGATTATAATTACTTGTTTGCAAAAAATATTTTTAACCCAATTAGGGGAAATTACATGATCTCCCACGGCACATCAGACTGTATCTCACGGCACACTAGTGGTTGAAATACACCGAATATAATAGAGTAGCGCCGTTACCATAGAAACAGAGGCGGGTCGTCTTGCGAACTCAGCCAATGAGCGTTTCTGGTTTCGAATCCTTCTTCTCGATTGGCTCCAATGCATTTCCGTGTATGATTTGTTTGGCCGGCTCAGGAAGCCCGCGAGTTACAAAACTATCTCAACGACTCAGTGGGCTAAAAAACACCGATTATAAATGCTAAACTTGCCCTGCTCGTGTATTTGACGTTGTGAAATCACTTACGGCGATTTCAACTCGGTATTAAGAGCGCTTAGACGGAAACGAACACCGTACGTAGCTGTTTATAGCGGAATTAGCATATAACATGCTAGCTTGGCTAAGCTAAAAACACAAGGGAGTTGTTTCCTTGTCAACTGTCGTCAACTAACCCCGGAGACCATTCTGTTCTTCCAAAGTGTTGCTGGGATTTAAGGTAAGTGTCGCATCCAATCTCTTTGACGTCGTTTCATCAAAACACTGCTTTTAAGACAACACGTCTCTTTAGTTTTGGTTGCCAACTGCTATTGCAGCGAGATAACCGAACAACAATGTCGCTGAGCAGCGATAGTCGATTCGAAGCAAGACAACTCTTCATGGATAAAGGAGCGACCATTTGTGTGGTTCCCGATCTCTCCTCCGATTTCTTGGAGGACGAGTTCGACTTGAACATGTCCTACCCTTGTACCCAGAGACCACTGCAGAAAAGGAACTTGTTAGCATTGCAGCGACGCTACTATTCTGGCTCCTCCACAGGTACGTAAACAAGCGACATTAGCCTTGAGTTTATTTGCAACATGCATGCATACAACATGATACATCACAATTTCCAGTTTCTCTGTTCAACATGTTCGAAAAGGAGTAGGAAGAAGCAGAGCTTCTTTAATCCTACCCCTTTTCTTTTACATAGCAGTTGCTAAAACTTTTGTTCGCTTCCTGTTCTCAATGTATTCACAATACACTCCATAAGTGATAACATTAAAAGTACATAAATAAATAAGTTGTATTTCATTTGGTGAGATGAGTAAGATTATCAAGAAAATGAATGGATGGATGAAATAAATTCAGAATGTTTATCATTGTTCTTCTTCTTTGTACTTTGTAAACACTTTAAGTTTGAACATTTTCTTGAAGTGGATTATATTAGTACATTGTTTGATTGTTTTGCTTAATCCATTCCATAATTTAATTCCACATACTGATATACTGAAGGTCTTAAGTGTTGTACGTGCGTACAAATGTTTTAAATACAATTTTTCTCTGAGATTATATTTCTCCTCTTTTGTAGAGAGGAATTGTTGTATGTTCTTGGGTAGCAGATTGTAGTTTGCTTTGTGTATAATTTTAGCTGTTAGCAAATTTACTGTGTCGTGGAATTTCAGTATTTTTGATTCAATGAATAAAGGGTTTGTATGTTCTCTATATCCAACATGATGTATTATTCTAACTGATCATTTTTGTAACACCGCTAATGAATGAAGTGTACTTTTGTAGTTATTTCCCCATATTTCTACACAATAACTCAGATATGGTAAGACTAGTGAGCAATAGAGAATATAAAGTGATTTTTGGTTTAGAACATGTTTTGCTTTATTTATTATTGACGTGTTTCTTGCTACTTTGTTATGTATATTTTTTACATTAGATTTCCAGTTCAATTTATTGTCAATCATTATACCTAGTAATTTGGTTTCATTTGCTCTTTCAATTTCTATTCTGTCTATTTGTATTTGTGTTTTTTACTTTGTGTTTGATTTGGCCTAAAAATATAATCTCCCGATTTTTTTTTTCACCAAAAATTTGATTCACAATTTTTTTTTACGATTTTTCCCCTATATTTTAAAGAAACCGATGAATATAAATGACATAGATAAATAAAAAACAAATGTTTCTTTTAGTTGATCATAAAACCTTGGTTTGAAATGACAAAGCATACACTTCATATTACTCTTAGCATAATTTTAATTTGTTTAATGTTGTTCTTTTTAGCCCAGATATGAATTGTACTTTTTATAGAATAATTTTCAGAGAACTAAATTAAGATCTTCCAGGGGCAATACTTCTGTCTTGAACAAATATACTTCTGTAAACAAAAATGTATCGTTATTTATCCATCATCCAAATAAATAATAATCGCCAACATTGAGATTAATAATGTGCAAACTTAAATCTTATGTCTTGATTAAAATCCATCCATCCATTTTCTACCGCTTGTGCCTTTCGGGGTCACGGGGGTGCTGGAGCCTATCCCAGCTGCACACGGGCGGAAGGCGGGGTACACCCTGGACAAGTCGCCACCTCATCGCAGGGCCAACACAGATAGACAGACAACATTCATGGTTTTGTAAATAAAGATGTAGTGTTGTACATTGTATGCAAATAAATAATCAAGTAAAGCATTGAGAGGACTATAGTTTTAGTAAGTGGATAAATGGAGGCTTTTTTTTTGTACGTGCACCACATCTTTTGCAACATGTAGAGCGACTGCTTTAGTGATCGTACTCCACTTAGCTTCTTTTTCATCGTACATGATATCTTGTGTAAATGATTACACCACAGTAAGATGCTTTTTTGTTGGAGTTTGTCTGTTGTAACAGCCTTATTTACATCGTAACGAGTTGCATTTCCGCCCTCAGCTGGAGGCTTCAGTTTCAGATGCTGGAATAAGTTTGATGTGCGGCTGCCTTTTTTTTAACAAACTTTGCGGTATGCAGTCATTTGTTCCACGCCTGTTGCCGCAAAACCAAACTACTGACACCACTTTTCTTTTCTTTGGAACAAACGTCTCGCTCTCCTCGCTAAGGAAGCTACGGAAGCTCCCGGGGGCAAAAAGTATGCCGGTGCAAGAGGAGAACTTTTTTTTTAGATTTGTTTGTGTTTTTTAAATTGTCTGCAACAAGAAACTTGAAAGGCTTAAACTACAGATTGGACTAAATTATTTTGATTCCCAGGCTATAATTGGTCAGATTGAATGTTTCTGACTGACATGTTAGAGGTTTTGCTCTTGACCGTTTTTTTTTTACAGACAATTGTTACATAGTCAGAGGGATATTTTAACTTTGTTTGGCTTACAGGTCAACATTCATCATCAAGAAACTACGAAATGTCCAACTTGCATCATGACATTTCTGTCAATGCCCTCCCCCGACCGTCCACAATGTCAGAAATGGAAGACAACCTTTATGGTCATCTTATATCAGCAGATTGTGTACTGTCTGTATCTCCATTGGCCTTCAACCCAAACAAAGTGCTTATAATAGTGGATCACAAAAGCAGAGAGGTACTAATTTTGTTGTTGTTGATGCAATTTTTACTTTATGTCCTCAGTTCTGCAGTAATATAATGTTCTGGTTGTACTGTTGTTTTTTAGATTCTATCGGCCAACGATGATGCCTGCAAACTGTTTGAGTGCACCGCTAATACATTGAAAGGAAAAAAGCTGTTTTGTGTCTTGAGGAAAACCACACAGGTTTTAGAAGAAGCGTTGAATGAGGAGTTTTTGCTAACGGATGGGACTGTGGCATCTGTGTCTGGAAAAGTGGTATGTTAACCAATGTTGTTGCTTCGACCTTAAGTAAAATGCTTGTCAAGTAATATGTGCTAATGATGGGCATGCATATACCCCAAATGTGTTATTACATTACTCAAAATGTCTCTTCTTTTAGGTTGATGTTGTGACAATGTCCGAAGAGATCCCAATGTCGGTGTGCACCCACAGAATGTCACAAAATGGAGAACATCTTGCTTTAATGTTGGAAAATGTGGAACGCATTTCCGCATATTTGTCATTTACTCAAGATGTATGTGTTTTTTTAATTTGCCAGCCTTTATATATATGTGTGTGTGTGCATGTGTGTGTATGTATATATATATATATATATATATATATATATATATATATATCTATATATATATATATATATATATATATATATATATATATATATATATATATATATATAGATATATATATATATAGATATATATATATATAGATATATATATATATATATATATATATATATATATATATATATATATATATATATATATATATATATATATATATATATATATATATATATATATAGTATATATATATATATATATATATATATATATTGCCTTGTCATACCGTAGTAAAATGAATAAAGGATGGGAAAAAATATTAGAAATGCCTAGTGGTATTCTACAGGGTAGTGTAGTTCCACAAAAATAATGGGCATAGTATTAAAGTAATATCACCTGACATTGTAAAAATATTTGAGTAATATTATCTAAAGGCAGGCATACAAATCATAACCTTTATTTCAGCATTTTATGTAAAAACATTTTTAATTATTAATTTTTTTTTATCCTTTATTTAACCAGGTAAAATCCCATTGAGACCAAAGATCTCTTTTCCAAGGGAGACCTGGCCAAGAGGGCAGCAGCAAGGTTACATTAAAAACAGTAAACAACACATAAAACATCTAATTTACAACATTAAAACTTGCTCACATAACACATGTGCATACAGACAAGGTAGACTGCAATCCTTTCACAGAAGCTTTAAACTCATTTAATGTAGTAACAAGGGTTTGAAGTTGAAGATCTGATTGTAGGTTATTCCAAGCATTCGGTGCTGAAAAGCTAAATTCTTTCTTGCCCAGTTTAGTTCTTACTTTGGGGACGACAAATTGCAGAACATTCATTGAACGAAGATTGTGACTTCCTTGTTTCTTTGTTAAAAGACAAGACAAATAAGATGGAGTGATACCCCAGAATGGTTTTGTAGATGAACACATACCAATGATTGAGGCGTTGAAATTTTACATGATGATGATGAGGAACTGTGTGGTTTCAACTGGGAGAATTAATCTCTCACCTTAACCTAATAAATGTGTATTTCCATCCTTTAGGGTAATATTATTTCATGTGACTCAGCGTTTGCGCATCTCCATGGATACCACCATCCTGATGACTTAAAAGGACTTTCTGTCATGGAGCTAATCCCTTCCTTACAAATCCCCCTTCACTCCCAAGCATTGCCCAAAGTAAGCACACCACCAAATCTGTGCCACTCCTTTAGGAAAAGCTGACTCTCATCAAGTTTGTGTTCAAGCATATTTGCTCCTATGCTCCTCTTCAGATGCTGAGGATCCAGCGAGTTTGTGGTAAAAGCAGAGACGGCGTGTCGGTTCCGTTGTGCATTAAGCTTCAGGGGGCTGTGCAGTGTGCAAGGCCCCAGACACAACACAGTGGGGTGGAATGTGCATACACAACAGAGAGTCTTGATAAAGACGATGCACCCAAAATGGAAGTCTCACACACTGAACACAGTGAGCATATGTAATAGTTTACATTCATGATTTAGAACATATGTGTCAAAGTCAAGGCCTGCGGGCCAGATCCGGCCCGCAAATGAATGATCTGTGGGCCCCGGGATGATATTTGATTAGTATTAGAAGCGGCCCGCAGGCCACAGCCGCCTGCTGCTGTTTTGCACGCACCAATACTCCATCAGTGTTGGCGCTAGGAATTTTAAGATTGGGGTCCCAGAAACCCCATCAAGTCATAAAAATGAGGTCCCACAGTAAATTTTTGGGGTCCCACTTTTTTGTAACCGTTTTGAAAACAAATGATGAATGTATGCATTATCCTGTTATATCTCACATTCTATATTGTGTTTTGGAAAAAGGTTGTCATAAACGTTACTTAATTCATAAAAAAAAATACTACAAAAGAAAACAACTTTTTATGCATATGTAAATTTATTCAGTTATAAACGTTCATTCACTTTCTTCTTTCCTTCATGGATCTAAACTTTACCGCTGCCGGTATTTTTTTAAATATTTATATTGTAATATTTTCAGAATGTGTTTGTTCTATTTTTGGCCAAAGTAAGACAAAGAAAACAATCTGAAGTTGTCTTTATTTTAATGCCATGATTTTAATAGTCCGCCCCGCGTGTGCACAGATTTGCCTCTATGCGGCCCTTGAGCTAAAATTAGTTTGACACCCCTGATTTAGAACATGTAATATAATAAACTACTGTTTGTACTTCAGCATTTTCAGTTTTAAATTAAACAGCCAATTTCGTTCCACTTGTGTTGGTCACTGTTTATTGCTGATTATAAGGAATCGGTGTTTAAAAAAAAAAATTGTTATGACCTTTATTTACGCAAAACTTAAATTAGATTTTTCTCAACTCAGGCATCAAGAAAGACAGCCGGGTCCTCTCCCTCGACCCCACACTGGAGTACACTGGCACAATCTTTGCTTTCGCCCCTCTCAGCGGCCTACTCCTGCTGCGACCTGATGGTTCAATCTGCAGCATCCGCAATCAACAGGCTCTCAGTCTGTTTGGCTACAGCAAGGTCGAGCTCCTGGGAAAGGTCAGCCAATGAGACCGCAGCTTGGGAAGGATGGCAGGTGCTTTGTCTTCTTCGCCAAGCCTCATT
The DNA here is from genome assembly GCF_033978785.1 of Entelurus aequoreus. Taxonomy (NCBI): domain Eukaryota; kingdom Metazoa; phylum Chordata; class Actinopteri; order Syngnathiformes; family Syngnathidae; genus Entelurus; species Entelurus aequoreus. Next base: position 37,291,650 of record NC_084746.1, on the reverse strand, counting down.
TGTCACTTGCCTATGCCCTCAACAGTGTGTCACTTTCCTCATGCCCGGTTTCTACGGATGGATGTCCGATTCGGTCAGGAAGATGAGTCCCTTCCCCGAGCCTCAAGCCGAGGCTGGCAAAAGTACATCTGAATCCCAACAGTCTGGGAAATCAGGTAAACTGTTCAAGTGCTCAAGATGGCAGGTGTTTGGCCACCAGGTGCCTTTATGCATGCTGCCATTGTGTCTTTACTGTATCTTTGTGTGAGTTTCTCATTGTACTGTCAACTTCAGTCATCGACCCTTCCTCACTGGTGGCCGGACACATGGCCATGGTGCAAGATGCCTGCCGGCGCAGATCATCCACAGGGCGGGGTAGGATTTTCACTGGGAATAGCACCAGGCTGGACAAACAAGGAAGTGCTCTATCCACGTTGTCCCCTCCTGCTGTCACGTCCACACGTGTGTTTGTGTAAGTCAGCGTCTTGTTTGCTCTCAACGTCAATCGTGTCAGATGACGGTTCGCTTTTTAATTAACATGTGCAAAAAGTACCAACATTAATTATTTACAGCCTTTTTAGATTGCTTAAACCGGCAATCTGAGGGCCGGCCGCACACTGAAAAATTAAAGCATGCGGGGGCCATTTTGATATTTTTCATTTTCAAAACCAATACAATATATAGATTTTCTTCAACTTTAGGGTTTTCTCAAGTTTGGTCCTGGGAACCCAGAAGGGTCTGAGACAGTCATAAAAATTTAAAAAATAGGTCACATTAAATTGTTTTAACAATTGAATCCCTAGATCAACTTTAAATATATCTGTCAATAAGAATATATATTTTTAATGTTTTTTCCCTTTTTGTTAGAGAAAACCCTACTTTATCAGGCAAAAGCACACAATATGCAATATTTACATTCATGAACAACATTATTTTTGATTCCTTATTATATTTTTTAGCAATGACAGTTTAAAAATAAAATCCCATTGAAATTATCAGGTATCCAAAAGGTAACTCATGATTCATAAATTTGTTAAAAATAAGTCATACCTTATTGTATTTTTTTACTCTTTACCCTTAAATCTTCAGATCTATCCGTCGATCTTAATTTTTTTTGTTTGTCATAAAGACTTTATAAACTTTATAGCAAACACACAAAATTTGCAAGATTTTCTCCCAGATACTATTTCAAAGTGGAATATTTGCTGTGAAGTAATTGGAGCCTTCAGTACATCAATAATTCATAAAAACATTAATTTTTATTCATTATTATTTTTTGTGCAATGAATGATAAAGAATAAAACAGCCTGCATGGCCGCTTTGTGATATCAGAGTCAACATTGCAACTTCTTGTTACATATCACCTGCATGCCCATTTATTCCAGTTTTTTAAAAAAAAGTTCTGCTAGTATTTTTAGAATGTGCCGCAGGCCATTAAAAAAATATCTGCGAGCTGCAAATGGTCTCCAGGTTGAACTTTGGACACCTCTGTCCTAAACAATAAAGTATATTACATGTGTCTAGATTTGCTAAAAAATACATGCAGTTAATTTGCTTGACCGTCACAGACAGATCAAAGCATGGGTGTCAAATTTGGCCCGCGGGCCAAATTTCACTTGGCCCTTGAGGCGATATCAAATTAACACTAAAGCTGGCCCGCCGATTATATATAGTGGCGGTGCCGCTGTAAAACCGCATTCACCGCTAATTCTAATACTTGCCAACCCTCCCGGGAATCTTCCAAACTTCAGCGCCCCTCCCGAAAATTGTCAAGTCTGCTTTTCAGCCAGTCCAACGAGTGCTGGCCCAGTCACATAACATGTGCGGCTTCTGCACGTGCACACAATTGAATGCAATGCACAAGGTGTGTGCGTGTGGGGGGGGGGGGGGGGGGTTGGTGGTAGCGGGGGTGTATTTTGTAGCGTCCCGGAAGAGTTAGTGCTGCAAAGGATTCTGGGTATTTGTTCTGTTGTGTTTATGTTGTGTTACGGTGCGGATGTTCTCCCGAAATGTGTTTGTCATTCTTGTTTGGTGTGCGTTCACAGTGTGGCGTATATTTCTAACAGTGTTAACGTTTTTAAACTGGCACCCTCAGTGTAACCTGTATCGCTGCTGATGAAGTATGCGTTGCATTCACTCGTGTGTGCGTACAGAAGCCGCACATATCTTGTGACTGGGTCTGAACGATGTTAGAATGGATGAAAAGCGGACGTGACGATAGCTCGTAGAGTACGTTAAAGGCAGTGCATTTAAGGCACGCCCCCAAGACTGTGGTCCAGGTGGACGAGATACATAATGACTGATGAACATCTTCGTTCGATAATAAAGGTTGCCTCAGCTCAAAGTCTGAGCCCCGACATTAATGAACTAGCATCCAAGAAAAGATGCCAGGTATCTGGCTTGGGCACATCAGATTAGATCAGTGTGTTGCAAACTGAGCAGTTTAAAGTCCTGAATGGTTGGTTTATTCATTATTTTATTTTCAAATTTATTAGCCTGTGGAAAAAGTTCATGTTGATATTTACCTCAGAAGGCTGCAAATAGAAAAGAGGCATTCAATTTTTATTTAAATTGTATTTGATATGCCATTGATATTTTTTAATTATTATTATTATTATTTGAAACTCGATTTTGCATGTCACTATAAAGTTATATAAGCCTTGCTTGTTCAATATTCAATGCAAAACTTGTTTGGGTCCCTATCAAAAGGTTAATTTGTTCAACCTTGGCCCGCGGCTTTGTTCAGTTTTAAATTTTGGCCCACTCTGTATTTGAATTTGACACCCCTGGATTAAAGCATCAGGTTTATTCTATCTCTTGCACCATCTGCTGGACAAGTATTGTCACAGTTTGTTTGGTCTAAATTGGTGTGCTCTAATTTGTCCAGATTTTATGGTTGTTCAACCTTTCTTAATGCTCTGAAACTCAATTAATCTGGTTTATTATGTCAATTGCTTAGTGTGCACATTGATATCCCCATCTTCTCTGTCATTTTTTACAGGTATCCGCAGGGTCTTAAAAAGTCTTAAATCCAAATTTATGGCCTTAAAATATTTAAAATTCTTCTAAAATCTCAAAAAAGGTCTTAAATACGATTTTGAAAGGTCTTAAAAATCTGTTAACGTTACTTTTATTTAAAACATGCATAAACTTCAGTCTTGCTTTTAAAAGTTTTGATATTTGAGGACGCTATATCATAACTACAAAACAGAACCACGTTACCTGTGCTGCCTGCTCAGAATTAATCGCGCACCACCTAGTTTGATGTGTGTGCGCAGCAGTGTTTTGTTACAGCTTAGCATCGCAGCAGCGAAAACTTAACGAAGGCCCACAGCAAAGCTGTATTACTTGCATCAGATGGGTAAGTGCAAGTTCAACGATTTGTGGCTCCAAAACGATCAATTTAAAGCATGCATGGAGTCAGTGGATGGAAACGTATTACGTGTTTAGGACCCAGATGTGGAGCCATCGAGGATGGAAGCGTTTGTAAACATTGCGGTGACAGTGAATGGAAGGATAATGTAAAAGTAAAAAATCTGGGATAAGTCTGTGTCAAAAGATGCTGAAAAGCCACAAAACCTTGCACAATTATTCCAGGATCAACTTAACCCCCCTAAAGAAGTGTTATGTGGGTTAAGTGGCTTACTTGCAGTAAGCACACACTAGATGTGCTAGTAGTTTACTCATAGCAGTAAAACTATAAAAAAAAAAACACCGTCATTCTCATATATTATTTCTATTATTTATTTCAACACTTCCAGGTCAGATTCTCATGCCTAAACTTTTCTCAAAGTTTATACAGCAACTGACATTAAAATCTATAAAGGTTGACTGTTTAGTGTTTACACTCAGTTTATGGTTGGGTGAGCAAAGCAAGGGAGATTTGCAAATGTCATCTTGTCATGCTTAAATAAAAACTAGACCTTGTTTACTAGCAATATGTTTGGAAAAAGTCACAAAAAACAGGTAAAATATATTCATACATACCAGATACAAAATGAGCGGAGCAAATTTGAATGAACATTTTTCACATCCAAATTCTGTTTGAGGCTTGCAAGCCATAATCACCTTCTTTCTTTTCTGACAGTCATGTTGTCTGCACTCTGTTTTTTTTGTGCAGATACAGTAGTAGTACTGTAGATGTTTTTATCTTTTTGCTCAATACAGACAGCCGCAAAAACACTGCAGAAATTAACCATTTAGCTTTAGCAGAGATGCTAACAGTCCCTTTCACAGACAATACATTGTTGCGCTTTCTTCTACCATTGCTGATGTTCTGGTTGTTGCTACATGAAAATACTTGATATGAAGCACACTGCACCTTTTGCAAGACAACACTTCAGTGGCAAATGTGAAAAATGGCTGTTATGTTTGCTAATATTTTTTTCTGTTTTTCAATTGGTTTGCAATAGAGAGGTTTCTGGTGTATTTAAGTAGTTAAACTATTTTGTTTTCCAATGTAAAAGAGCAGTGAATGAATTAATATACTTACAATTCATTATGGCCCTCAGTGTTACCTTTATATCTTTGTACTATTTTGTCTGTATGGATATGCAATGGTCTTAAATTATATTCATTGTGGTCTTAAATTTGACTTGTTGAAACCTGCAGAGACCCTGTTTTACCACATTTCCTGTTGCTGTAGATTGCTTTTTACCTACTTGTAAGGCTGCAGCAGTAGTGGCTTCAAGGTAGGTTAATGTCTGCCATTTTTCACAGTGCTGATGACACCTCAGAACTTCTGGAGGAAGCAGCCCAGATCGCTGGCGCCAGTAGCCACTTAGAGACAGGAGATACCACTGAGGCACTCCTTAAGACATTTGCCTGGGTGGACCATCCAGAAGAAGACGCAGCCTGCAAGGTTTCTATTGAGAAGACACGTGAACAGGAGCTTGGCTGTGAGGTTAAGACACAAAGGCATCCTATCATTGAGATCACTGCAGGTACAGCTTAATGTCCAGTATTAATCTCTGTCAGTAACACTGCATACTCCATATTGACATGCATGTCTTTTAGACAGGCCCACTCAAAATGGGCACGCTGTTCATAGCAAAGGTGTCAAGTCATCTGGTGTGACAAAAGACAGATGCTCAATTTTGTCTATCCTCCAAGACTCCAGCTTTGAAGTAATTTCAATGGAGAGCAGGTGTGACTCTTATATTTACCTACTGCAATATCTTAACTATATATTAGTGAATGTCGACAAATGATGCAGATTGAGGGAAAAATATGCTATTTTGCAGGTCTTCCTCTGGCTTTTGTGAAAAGATTGCTGGTCACTGTGGTTCTGATCCATGCCAGGCAGAGATGAGCTGTTTCCTGGACCTCAACAGCAATGGCGATCTGGTGACCCGAGCCCTGGCTGACCTAGATCTGAGCGGCAGCGGGGAACTTCTCAACGGGGCTGAAGGCATTAATGAAAACCAGCACTCCATGACCTCTTGCGACACGGCCGAGCTACTGCGGACGCCCTCCCCGTGTGTGCTCAGCTCTGACCCGGCATCTGGGCCTGTCAGCGCCAATAAAGAGGTCAATCACGCCTCGCCTGAAAAGCATGTTGAATTGGATCAGTGGGGGGTTGTCTCTTACATTCCTAAGGAAAATGGCCATGAATTCTGCATTAGTGAGCCAAATAGTGAGGTTCCATCAGTAACGGACCATCCTGCTACGTCAACACCAAAGAAACAGAAGGTGGAGGTAGGTGGTGTCAGCTCTGATGCGCCACTGATACACGAGGGCCACTTTGAAGGAAGCGGCTACCACAGAGATGGCACAAGAGTTGGTTCGTTTAGGCCTTTATTACAATTCTATTGTCAGTTAACACAATGAAACTGACCACTTCATCTCCAGAGGTGCAGTGTGACGTGGTCAGAACCAAACTTCCCGATGGAAGCCCGATGATCTGCGTGTGGATGAGCAGGCGTGGACAGCAGGGGTCCTTGTTGCAAACTGATAAATCCCTCTTCAACAAGTCCGGAGCCAGTCTTGGAGAGGTCAGTTGAAGAAAATAATTCCTGTAATTCAAATGAGTCACAGATTGAGTATGTAGTTTTTCCAAAACCCTCCCTCAGAAGATTGCAGAGGCCAGTCATGTGGAGGCGTTGCGCTGCACCTTGGATCTTGAACACTCTCGGGCCTGCGATGGGCAGTTTCTGGAGGAGTACCAGCCTATTAAAGCTCTTGGTAAAGGAGCCTTTGGCTTTGTCTGGAAGGCTGTTAGACGCTGCGATGGACAAGAAGTAAGAACAGTTCCATAAAACGTTCTAAACCAGTTAATGCAACCATTAAATGTGTTTTTTTTAAATGCAGGTCAATCAATCAATGTTTACTTATATAGCCCTAAATCACGAGTGTCTCAAAGGGCTGCACAAGCCACAACGACATCCTCGGCTCAGATCCCACATCAGGGCAAGAAAAAACTCAACCCAATGGGATAACAATGAGAAACCTTGGAGGGGAACGCAGGCGCTTTTGCGTCATATACTTTACTAGTTACTATGGTAATCTAATTAGTTAGTATGGTAATGTAATTAGTTAATTTGGTAATCTAAGTCACAGCAGCTCAGATGAGGCACCAAGCACTGTTGGTGGGGAGCGTTTCCACAGAGTGTTTCCAGAGCGGCCTGTCAGGGACAGACGCGGAAGGAGATTTTTACAACAAAGTTCTAAAGCTTAGTGATATATCAGATTGTAGGTGGGGTTTTCGCTGTGTTTGTTGCATTTTTGTTGCGTTTTCTCTTGATTGTAAAATATGTCGAGCGAAAGGGGGTGTGATGTTCATATGTTGTCAATATTCAGTGTTTTATCTTCATAGTTAATATTGTAAATCCAATATTATTGTCATGTACTTTCTGGGTGTCTCATTCAGTAAAAAAATTAAGAAATTCCATTCCGTTTTTTAAGGCGGTCTGTCATAACATTTTTAGCATTCAATCAGACATTATTGTAAGGTTTTATATTAGTGTTCCTAAAAATAGACAAAATGTTTTCTCTAAATTTGACCCCCGAGTCAAAATAATTGCCCAGGCCTGTCCTAACTGAATCTTCCACTTTTGCAGGCTGTAGTGAAGTTTATTAGCAAGGCCAGGATCGTTAGCGACTGCTGGGTGGATGACCCGATGTTGGGCAGAGTCAGCCAAGAGATCGCCATCCTGACTCGTGTGCAGCATCACAACATCGTCAAGGTATCAGACTTGTGTTCTGCAACTTATTCGCATAACGCACAACCTTTCCTTCAGCATCGCGTGTGTTTCCTTCATTAGGTGCTGGAGGTGTTTGAGAATGGGAGTTACTTTCAGATGGTGATGGAGAAACACGGAGAGGGTTTGGACCTCTTTGAATTTATCGACATGCAGCCACAACTGGATGAGCCCCTGGCGAGCTACATCTTTAGACAGGTATGCAATAAGGGCCGGATTTACTAAGATCCAAACAACACGCGCTAAACAGCGTGTGCAAAAAATAAAATAGCGTTTACTCTGAGTGTGCGTGTTGCGTGTGATTTACTAAGACTGCATGTGCAAATGAAAAGTGGTGCAGAACGCCTTATTTAAATGAGGCTTTTGCATGTATGCAGGCCTTTTACCACAGAGACCATGATTTTATCGACATTCATATTATCATGCTCCTACCTGTGTGCCATGTGTTAAACCGCCGCACACATCTATAATGCGTAACACCTTTTCTGAATCACCATCTAGACAACAGAAACATGTACACTAGGGCTGCAACGATTAGTCGACAAGAATATTTAGGGCTGCAACGATTAGTCGACAAGAATATTTGTCGACGACAATTATATTTGTCAACAATAGTCACGATGTCAACACTTCTGTTTTTCCAGGCAGAGGCGGATCAGCACTGCCACTCGCAAAAACATTGCCAGTGCTAACATGTAAAATGTGAGAACTTTTCCTCTTATTCTTGTTAAAAACATGACCACCTTGCTCATTTTGCAAAGCAAACCTTGTTTTTACGGTTGTATACTGTATCTGCAATAGGCGAGCATTTAAAGCAGGGACATGATGTTGGACAGCTGGAGGGAGGAAGCGGTCTCAGTCTCGGTGAGAGTGTTCGCTTACGCCTTGCTAGCTAGCTAACAAGAGTGAGACGAAGTTGTGTGAAAAATAAATATGACATTTTAGCCTAAGTCAGCCAGCTAAACTACATCAATTCAACTAACACACACAGGCGCCAATGCGGAGGTTACATAAGATTAAACATACCGGTAATCAATAGTCAATATACCAGTATGCAGCTTTTTAAACATCACAAAATGCTCTTTGTTAGATTTTGTGTTTTGTTGTTGGATTTCATTGCTGCTATTTTAACATTTTTTAAATACATAAACAACGTTAATTGTTTTGGGTTTTTTTTTTTAGCAATTTGCCTTTTCTTTTTTTTTTAAATGGACAACCTTTTAATAGTCATTTTAATTTTTGGAACAGTTGAATGAGCAGCACAGTTACAGTATGAATAAATATTTATGAATTAATTAGTCATCTTTGTTGTTGGTTAGCACATGCCTAAAACAACCTAAGCTGCTTTTAGAAGTCAATGGAAATATTAGAGCATTAAATATGTGTACGCTTTATTATTCAACAAATCGATTAATCGTTAAGATAATCGCTGACTATTCGACTATCAGAAAAATCATTGGCTGCAGTTTCATTGCACACTGACACTTAATTCTGTGCGTGAGGCTGTGAATCGCATCACCAACGCATTTGTGCGTCTGAAATGACTCAAATGCAAGAAAATGCACAATGAAAGACGTTTTTTATGTTGATGATATATTATAGTAATATATTTCCAAAATATAAAAAAAAAAAGATCAGCCCCATAAGTCATCCAGTAGAAATACAATTATAGAATGATGTTGCTGAATAGACGATATATATGTGTTGATAAATCACATTGCGCGTGCTAATAAAATATATTTGCATTTTCTCCTCCCAGTATTGTGTGTGTTTTGCATATTAAGGACGACAGAGACGCCAAAAGGATTGCACGCCTTATTCTGCTCACTTAACAGACGCAATCCACTCTGCACACGTTTAGTAGATCAGGTTTGCGTGTGCTATCACATTTGCATGTGGTTTAGTACACTAGGTAGTAAATCAGGTCTTTAATGAACAAAATGTGCCCAAGTAGTTGTCCCATTCTTCAATGGTGACCGTTGCTGGGAAAGGTTTGGACACCCCTGCAATAAGTATTTAGTCATATTTAACTCTCATTTCTGACTTCTTCCCTCAGCTGGTGGCAGCAGTCTTCTACCTGAGGACAAAGAATATCCTGCACAGGGACATTAAAGACGAGAACATCATCATTGACAAGTGTTTCCACATCCGCCTCATAGACTTTGGCTCTGCAGCCATGATGGCTTCAGGAAAGCGCTTTTACCATTTCTGTGGCACACTGGAGTACTGCTCCCCAGAAGTGCTTCAAGGAAACCCGTACGTACTTCATCTCTACACTGCTCCTTTTTAATGTGATGTCAAATGGACAATTTTATAACCACAGTGTTGGCTAAAGTGTACATTTATGGAGAGAGTTGTGTTTGAACAGTCACTCAAATGAGCACTGTTTTCCTGTCCTTTACGACTTTTACAGGCCATAAACTTTGACGACCAGCGTTAAAATCCCTTCATATTCTCTACTGCTCACTAGTGTTACCATATCTGAGCTACTGTGTAGAAATATGGGGAAATAATTACAAAAGTACACTTCATTCATTAACGGTGTTACAAAAAAGATCAGTTAGAATAATACATAATGTTGGATATAGAGAACATACAAACCCTTTATTTATTAAATCAAAAATACTGAAATTCCACGACATAGTGAATTTGCAAACAGCTAAAATTATGCACAAAGCAAACTATAACCTGCTACCCAAGAATATACAACAATTCTTCTCAAAAAAAGAGGAGAAATATAATCTTAGAGAAAAACGTAATTTAAAACATTTGTTTGCACGTACAACACTTAAGACCTTCAGTATATCAGTATGTGGAATTAAATTATGGAATGGATTAAGCAAAGCAATCAAACAATGTACTAATATGATCCACTTCAAGAAACTCTTCAAACTTAAAGTGTTTACAAAGTACAAAGAAGAAGAACCATGACAAACATTCTCAATTTATTTCATCCATCCATTCATTCATTCTTAAAGTAATCTTACTTATCTCATCATATGAAATATGACTTACTTCACCAATTATTATTATTAAATTCTTACTATTATTTATTTATTTATTTTTATTGTGATTACTTATGGAGTTTATTGTGAAAAAATTGTGAACAGGAAGTGAACAAAAAGTTTTGCAACTGTTATGTAAAGAAAGGGGGTAGGATTAAATAAGCTCTGCTTCTTCCTACTCCTTTTCGAACATGTTGAAAAGAAACTGGAAATTGTGATGTATCATGTTGTATGCTTGCATGTTCGAAATAAACTCAAAACTCAAACTCAAACTCAAATTCAAACAACATCAAGGATACCACAATCATAAAGTTATTTAAAACACTCAGAGGCAACAAATTACGGGATCAACACAAGTTGGCAATCTCTGCATAGTTAATGTCTTGTTTTTCTTGTGTAGCTACGAGGGACCAGAGTTGGAGATGTGGTCTCTCGGGGTTTTTCTCTACACGCTGCTGTTCAGTGAAAACCCCTTCTGTAATGTGGCTGAGATCCTGGGTGCCAAACTGAAGCCCCCGTTTCCCCTCTCCCCAGGTGCTTGAACACTTTATTTCCTTTGTTTCTTCCGGTTGTTTACTTTTTTCTTTTTTTTGGTCCTGTCCAGCTACTCAGGCAAATCATATATATGATGTAGATGCCCATATCGTCTGTACAGATTTACTTTAGAAAAGAGAAGTGTGGGATACTTGTCTTGTTGGCTTATTTGTATTTGACTTTATTAAATGGATTTATATTATTATTTGGTGCAGCCGGGCTGGAGCAGGAGGGGAAAGGAAGACAGAGGGGGAAAATTGTGGGGACAAGACGGAGACAACATTAACAACAAAAACAACCTAACAGCATTAGCAAATAGGATATGTACAAATATGATGGTAAAAGTGATAGCAAAGAAGCAGTTAGTGAAATAAAGATTAATAACACAAAAATGATAATGAGCATAATTGCACTACAAATGGAGCAATACAAATACCAATAGAAATAGCACTAATGATAATCAATAATTACCTCCATTATCAACAATACAATAGTTTCAAATGCAACAATACATATATGTAATGATAACTTGAAATACAAAAGAAAGCAGATAAATGGAGGGGAAGAAAGAGAAGCGAATTGTATTAACCTTGTAGATTGTTATAGTAACAATTGGTTCAGCTGTGTCAGTGGGCCATGTGTTACCCAGTTTCCCCTGGGGAGAACAACATTGGTATATGTTTGATGAAACATGATTAGAATCACGTTTCGTCCGGATGTTTACCAACTCTGCCCTATGTGCCAGAACTGAACGATGTGTTATATGGGCTGCTGCACCCGGAACCCACCCAGAGGATGACACTGGACCAGTTGCTTCTGCAATCCTGGATCAGCCAGCCCATCTCACTGGCAGACTACACCTGGACAGAGGTGTTCCCCTCAACTCAGAACCATAGTGAGTACACTCCAAAATAATACTTTTAAAGTTGCCGTAGCAGCACATTTCCACTTGAATTCTTTGAAACAGGCTTCCTGCAACACCAAGATCTCCAACGATATGTTGGACACGCTTTGTTCCCGGATCAAGGGGATGACACCCTCCCTGATGAGGAGGATGAGGAAGAGAGGTTGTCCATGGTGGCCTTGGAATCCGAGCTCCAGGGGTACCTCGATGACAATTAAAGAGGTGGAAAACCAGCAGCACACATGTCAATCCAGCAGTTTTTTGTTTATTCTTCAAATATTTTTTAAAGAAATATAATATTAGTAATACCTCACACATTCCACCTTTGCACCCAAGTTCACCCAAACACTGACAAAAGCCTTAAAATGAAAGACAAACCTCAAATTGAAGGAATCTTTATTTTCTCTACATTAAATGGTGTTTTAAGTATATATTTATTATATTTTATCTATTTATTTGTATGCACTAATACATATTTCACCCTTCATTCTCATTCTTTGTTTTGCTGTATTACACCTGCTGCAATGTGAAACACTATTTTACCATGTTTGTTAATGTACTGTAGGTCAGTGTGATTTGTATTCATATTAAATGCCGTTATGTATAACTATATCATTTCCATTCATTTTTTAGTCTTGTGTTTGAAAGGGTCACTTTCAATAGACTCCTATGGTAATTTGGAGTAGACACTAGATGCAGTATTTATTAACAGTATTTGTAACATTTCAATATTAAAATAATTATGTTCAAACTGTAGATTCCTTTATTGGCATTGTGAATAAATACAACAAAAAGAAATTCGATGAAACACATAAAAAGTATATAATATTTCATCCATACTTTACCTTTACACATACATTATATTGCCAAAAGTATTTGGCCACCTGCCTTGACTCACATATGAACTTGAAGTGCCATCCCATTCCTAACTCGTAGGGTTCAATATGATGTGGGTCCACCTTTTGCAGCTATTACAGCTTCAACTCTTCTGGGAAGGCTGTCCACAAGGTTGCAGAGTGAGTTTATAGGAATTTTAGACCATTCTTCCAAAAGCGCATTGGTGAGGTAACACACTGATGTTGGTCGAGAAGGCCTGGCTCTCAGTCGCCGTTCTAATTCATCCCAAAGGTGTTTTATCGGGTTCAGGTCAGGACTCTGTGCAGGCCAGTCAAGTTCATCCACACCAGACTCCTGAAAAACAACCCCACGCCATAATTCCTCCTCCACCAAATTTCACACTTGGCACAATGCGAAATATATACCGTTCTCCTGGCAACCTCCAAACCCAGACTCGTCCATCAGATTGCCAGATGGAAAAGTGTGATTCATCAGTCCAGAGAAGGCTTTACACCACTGCATCCCACGCTTTGTATTAGACTTGGTGATGTATGGCTTAGATGCAGCTGTTCGGCCATGGAAACCCATTCCATGAAGCTCGCTGCATACTGTACGTGGGCAAAATTGGAAGGTCACATGAAGTTTGGAGCTCTGTAGCAACTGACAGTGCAGAAAGTCTTTGCACTATGTGCTTCGGCATCTGCTGACCCCTCTCTGTCAGTTTACGTGGCCTACCACTTGGTGGCTGAGTTGCTGTTGTTCTCAAACTCTTCCATTTTCTTGTAAAAAAGCCAACAGTTGACTTTGGAATATTTAGGAGCGAGGAAATTTCACCACTGGATTTGTTGCACGGGTGGCATCCTATGACAGTTCCACGCTGGAAATCACTGAGCGCGGCCTATTCTTTCACAAATGTTTGTAGAAACAGTCTCCATGACTAAGTGCTTGATTTTATACACCCGGCCAAATACTTTTGGCAATATAGTGTACATGCAAGCAAATAGTGCATTAGAATATGCAGCATTTACAAATAAGGCATTCCTGTATATAAATAATAGTCCTAAATGTGTGCACAAACTAGAAAGCTAATCCTTTTTTATTCGAAGGACAGTTAAATACTATTTAAGTGACTATGCTTTACTGTCACTTAAACGACACTTTTCACTATTTTCTTCATATGGTTTAAATTCATAAACGTAATATTGGAACTATTTAATAAAACGCGTAGGATGTTTTGTTATATTTCATTTTAATTAACATGTTTTGAAGGAATTGTGTATTAAATGAAACTAGCGTCAAGGCGGAACATCTTTTTCCTTTTGCTGTTGATGCACGGAAGTTAATTTAAAACGGACGGAAAATGAACGCTCGCGTTCCCTCACGGCAGGTAAGTAAATACAACAAACCACTACACGTTTAAAGCCTTTTCTCTAATAAGTATGTTTTTATTTGTATTCTTCTATATAATAGTGATGGAAAATACTGGCACGTCGCACTTTTAAACGCTTTAACCTTCGTGGTGCCCACCCAGCAGTGCTAACGTCTGACTATGGCACTTTCCCACAGGTTCTTCGGTGGATTATAAGACATTCCACCTCGTCTTTATTCAGCCCCCATCTCTCAGGGAGGTGGCTGCGTCGTCCATGCGTCCAGTCTAGGTTGTGTTCGTCATTACTGACAAGTTCAACCAGCCATGATCCAGTTCCCCCTCAGAGAGACACAGAGCTGTCACTGCAGTGTCTTTCTGACATGGGCTTCACAGACAGCCAGGCTGAGGAAATCTATGAAAGCGTGATCAACCCTGCAACTGCCAAGCATTGTTCATCAACGCTCACAACTTTGTTTGTGTTGGGCCTCAACCCTTCCTCTGTGGTGAAATTACTGAGCAAATGTCCTGAGCTTTACACCACCAAGGAGTCACTTCTTCAGCAGCGCATCAGCAACCTGCGCAAACTCGGTTTAAGGGAAGGTGAGATCACGTCTATGACCCCTTTTTTTTTAACACTTGTCTAAATGCATCCATGTTCTGTTTATAGGTAGTCTTCAGAGAGTGGTGGCCCACTGCCCTGCCATCCTCACTGTGCCCGTGAAGACTGTCAAACATGTGGTGATGGTCCTCAGAGAGAAGTGTCTGTTCACAGGGCAGCAGGCGACGGACATCCTCAGGGACAGTCCTGCTGTGGTGCTAGAAGACCTGGCTCAGCTGCAGTACAAGTTCCAGGTGCGGATGAACGTGCAATTGTGTCCATAGCGCTTTGCTTCTTTTATTGCTTGCACAGTACATTCTAAAAATGTAATTCCATTGAAAAATGAGCAAAAGAAAAAAGTTTAAATGTTGATATCAGGGAAACTAATAATAATATGCTTTGTAACCTCTGACACAAATCCAAATTGTCTTCTTTGCTTATCTAAATTTGATTATTTTCTGGCTTGATAACAAAAAAAGTATTGTATCAAGCTGGCTCCCTTGGTAATGAAGTTTACATTTGAAGAGCAGAACGAATTATTATAACAATAATCACGTAAATTAATGACCAAAATTGGTCTAACTTTACAAGATTATGGCGGTACTTGGTGTAAAAATGTGCTACCTCTTGCACTTCCTGTGTTTGAATTAGTAATTTACATGTTGTATACTAGAATCGAATAGAATGCCTTTTATTGTCACTATACACAGGTACAATGAGATTAAAAGCAACTCCAGTATCAGTGCGACAGTCTACAAATATGCAAAACATAGGAAGGAAAGAAAATAAAAATAGTACAAAAGGAGGTAAGGTGCACAGTCCAGTCCTGAGAACGAATGTTCTGAATGTGTTGTTTAAATATTATACTATATATATATATATATATATATATATATATATATATTTTTTTTTTTATATATATATATATATATATGTGTATATATATATGTGTATATATATATATATATATATATATATATGTATATATATATATATATATATATATATATATATATATATATATATATATATATATATATATATATATATATATATATATATGTGTATATATATGTATATATATATATATATATATATATATGTGTATACATATATATATATATATATATACATACACACACACAAAAAGTTTGGGGTCACATTGAAATGTCCTTATTTTTGAAGGAAAAGCACTGTACTTTTCAATGAAGATAACTTTAAACTAGTCTTAACTTTAAAGAAATACACTCTATACATTGCTAACGTGGTAAATGACTATTCTAGCTGCAAATGTCTGGTTTTTGGTGCAATATCTACATAGGTGTATAGAGGCCCATTTCCAGCAACTATCACTCCAGTGTTCTAATGGTACAATGTGTTTGCTCATTGGCTCAGAAGGCTAATTGATGATTAGAAAATCCTTGTGCAATCATGTTCAAACATCTGAAAACAGTTTAGCTCGTTTCAGAAGCTACAAAACTGACCTTCCTTTGAGCAGATTGAGTTTCTGGAGCATCACATTTGTGGGGTCAATTAAACGCTCAAAATGGCCAGAAAAAGAGAACTTTCATCTGAAACTCGACTGTCTATTCTTGTTCTTAGAAATTAAGGCTATTCCACAAAATTGTTTGGGTGACCCCAAACTTTTGAACGGTAGTGTGTATATATATATATATATATATATATATATATATATATATATATATATATATATATATATATATATATATATATATATATATATATATATATATATATATATATACACATACACACACACACACACACACACACACACAGAAGCATTCAGACTGTGGGTGGAAAGTAAAAATTGCACACAGAGAGGTGCTAAACTATAAAATCAGTGCCTATGAGTTCACCATGGTTATGGCTTTCAGGAAAAAACTGTTCTTGAGTCTGTTTGTCTTAGACCTGATGACCCTGTAGCGCCTTCCTGAGGGCAGCAGGTCAAAGTCAGGGTGGGAGCTGTCATTGATAATGTTGGTAGCTCTGCTGAGGCAGTGGGAGGTGTAAATGTCTGTCAGGGAGGGGAAAGGGCAGTTAATGATCCGTTGTGCTGCCTTTACCACTCTCTGGAGCCTCTCCCTGTGTGCAGTGGTGCAGCTGCCATACCATGCTGTGATGCAGTATGTCAGCAGGCTCTCGATAGATGAGCGGTAGAAGGTCAGCAGCAGGTTGGAGTCCAGGTTGTTTGAGGACTCTCAGGAAGTGCAGCCGCTGCTGAGCCTTCTTAGTGATGGCAGTAGTGTTCTCTCACCAGGAGATGTTGTCAGAGATAAGGACGCCAAGAGACCGGAAGGTGTGGACCCTCTCCACACACTCACCCTTGATGTAGAGGAGGGCTCTGTTTTCTGAAGTCGACGACGATCGCCTTGGTCTTCATTGCACGGTTGTTCTCTGAGCACCAGTCTGCCAACTTCCGGACCTCCTCTCTGTAGGCTCCTTCGTCCTCCTTTGAGATGAGTCCAACCACCGTAGTGTCGTCCACAAACTTCACTATAAGGTAGTTGTTGTGGGTCGGACTGCAGTCATTGGTGTAGAAGCAGTACAGAAAAGGGCTCAGCACACAGCCCTGTGGGGAGCCGGTATTCAACGTGCGGGTGGAGGAGAGGTGGGGGCCGAGTCGAACAGTCTGGGGCCGGTTGGAGAGAAAATCCTTAATCCAGGCACAAGTGAAGGGGGGGCTGAGAGTGTTAAATTTTGTGATGAGGATGTCCGGTATTATTGTATTAAAGGCAGAACTGTAATCCACAAAGAGCATCCGGACGTAGCTCTGCTGTTGCTTCAGGTGGCATAGAACAAAGTGGAGAGCCACAGTGATGGCATCCTCAGTCGATCTGTTCGCCCGATATGCGAACTGGTAGGGGTTGAAATCTTGGGGGAGATAGTCCTTAATGTGCTGTAGAACCAGCCTCATCAGGTATTACAAAAAAAGACCTAAATATGAATGATTATCAATCTTCACCAAGACGTCACTTGATTGACATTCACGGCACCCGGGGGTCTTGTGAGATGACAAGAAAGATGAAGATGAAGGCTAAAAACCGACCGCACAGTTCCTGTCTTCACAATAAAAGCGCTGTTTCATCCTGCCTGCGCTAACAAAATAAGAGTCTCAGAAAGCTGGCGTGCACAACCTAGCAAGCTACGGAGTTTGCCACCAATGTATTCCTTGTAAAGTGTATAAAAAGGAGTCTGGAAGCTGGACAAATAAGATGGCAAAAAGCAACCACTTTCTTGTGGTGTTGGACAGAAAGGAGGACTTTTTTTCTCCTCCATTTGAAAATGTGGACGTTATCATCACTACTGTCTGATTCCAATCAATGCAAGTCATCAGAATCAGCTCATACACCAACTTATATTCTTGTCTTCGTGAAAGACAGGAATGTTAAACATGCTTGTATTATCATTAAACACATTTAACTTGTTAACAAAAACCTCTCTTTCATAAATAAATAAATCTAAATTATATACAGTCGTGGTCAATAGTTTACATACATTTCTAAAGAACATCATGTCATGGCTGTCTTGAGTTTCCAATCATTTCTACAACTCTTATTTTTTTATCCTAGAGTGATTGGAGCACATACTTGTTGGTCACAAAAAACATTCATGAAGTTTGGTTCTTTTATGAATTTGTTATGGGCCTACTGAAAATGTGACCAAATATGCTGGGTCAAAAGTATACAAGTGTATGTAAACTTTTGACCACGACTGTATATGTGCATTGTAATGATTATATTTAGCTGCACATATACTTAATGTTTTTTTCCTGCACCAAGTAAAACCTGCCTACCACCAGGGTAACATGTACCACAGTTTGAGAGTCAATGGTATGGAGTCTTCTTACCCACGCACCACCATGTTTCCACAGTATGTCTACTTCCGAATGGGCGTCAAACAATCAGAGATGGTCAAGAACAAATTGTTTAGTTTCTCCCTGGACGAGCTGCGCTGTCGTCACTGTTTTCTGGAGCGCCGGGGCTTGTACCAGACCCCCGACAAGAAGGGCCAGACCACCATCATTAACCCCAAACTGGACAGCATCCTCAACGTGAGTCTGGACACCTTCCTGACGCTGGTGGCCCAGGTGGCGTCATCGGAGGAGTATGACGTCTTTCAGAGACTGATGGCCAGAGAGTGGCAGGAAGAGGAGCGTCACCACGGCGACATGCAAGCAGAAAGCGACGAGGAGGAGGAGGACGAGGAGGAAGACGACTTTGAAGACAAGGATAGTTACAGGAAAAGAAAAAAGAGGAGATAAATATTTAAGTAGAATAAGGTTACACGCAAGTATAGTTTGTGAAGAATATAAGTTTGCACGTTCAACTGATGCTTTTGATGTGACTAAACGTTAACTCCCTTTCTCTGTCGTTTATTCTTGAAATATTAGGACTTCATTCTTGTAAGTACGGTCAAGGTCACACAGAAGAAAAATAACAAAAAACTGCAGGAATAAAGTTTACATGTTAAGAGAATCAATAAATATTACCACAATGTAAATGGAGAACCCACATTTGTTATTTATTTGACAAGATTACAATTGTAATGGTATTTAAAGACTTGGAAAAAATGGCTATTTAATAGTAATATTATGGCACATTTACTGTGATCAATATGCATTGTCCTAATCAAATAAAGTTATTCAATTCACCAACAAAACTCAAATTGATGAGAATACTTGATACTTTTAACCTATAACCTTTTATTACACGAGGCTGAAAATACTACTTTCTTACTTACACCTGACTTATATTCAAGTCACATTTCTGACACTGATCATTTCATTTAAATATGTCAAAATATTGTACAGTCCTAACAAAAGTAAAGGGGAAAAAAAATCCTGCACCTTCATCTAGCACAGGGATGTCAAACTTATCATTGAGGGCCACACCACAGTCATGGCTGCCATTAGAAGGTCGCTTGTAATTATAAATAATTCATGAAGTTAAAAGTTAAAGTACCAATGATAGTCACACACACACTAGGTGTGGTGAAATTTGACCCATCCCCTTTTTCACCCCCTGGGAGGTGAGGGGAGCAGTGAGCAGCAGAAGTGGCCGCGCCCGAGAATCATTTTGGTGATTTAACCCCCAATTCCAATCCTTGATGCTGAGTGCCAAGCAGGGAGGTAATGGGTCCCATTTTTATAGTCTTTGGTATGACTCGGCCGGGGTTTGAACTCACGACCCACCGATCTCAGGGCGGACACTCTAACCACAAGGCCACTGAGCAGCAATTTTCCTATGAATTTGATTATATAAAAAAATTTTACGTAAAGAGTTTTTAAAAAAAGTCAGTAGATTTTACCAGTTTTTTACAGAAAAAAACTGTCAGCTTGGTTGCCAGACTTTTACTGTAACTATTATTTTTACAACATATTACTGTAAATAGAAAAACGGTACCGCTGTTTAATTTAATTTTGGCAACTCAGCTACCAGTTTTTTACCATGATAAAATGTGGTTCCATAAAATCATCAACCGTGGATTTTACAGTAAAAAAAAACCCTGACAGAATAGAATAAAATATATCTTTATTGTCATTGTACATTGTACAACAAAATTGTAAGCACAAACTAATTTAGTGCAAATTCATAATAACACAAAAACATAGATAAATAGATTAAAATACATAAAAATACCAAGCACACAGCTCACATGCACAGTCGTTCTTGTCTTGTATTCAGCGACACTATTGCTCTCGGGTAAAAAGTGTTCTTAAAAGTGTTTGTCCGGCATTTTATTGTCCTGTATCTCCTGCCCGAGGGCAGCAGTTCAAAAAGTTTATGTCCGGGGTGGGATGGGTCCCTTATGATGTTTTGGGCCTTTTTGAGGCACTTGGCACTGTACAGTTCATCTAGGGAGGGGAGAGAACAGCCAGTGATCTTCATGGCAATTTTTATGAGCCTCTGGAGTGCGTTTCTCTCTGCCGCTATGCAGCTGGCATACCATACACACATGAAGTATGTCAGCACACTCTCTATTGAGCAGCGATAGAAGGACACAAGCAGTTTTTGTGACATGTGGTTCTTTTTGAGGAGTCTCAGAAAGTAAAGTCTCTGCTGTGCCTTTTTGATGGTCACTGAAGTGTTCGCACTCCACGACAGGTCTTCCTCGATCTGGATCCCCAGGAACCTGAAGTTAGAGACCCTTTCCACATAGATGTACAGTGGTTGGATGTTTATCGTTTTTTCTTCCGGAAATCCATGATCAGCTCCTTCGTCTTGGTGGTGTTAAGGACCAGGTTGTTTTCCTTACACCACCCAGTCAGCCGCTCCACTTCATTTCTGTAGGCAGACTCATCCCTCCCTGAAATGAGTCCCACTACTGTGGTGTCGTCTGCAAATGTAATAGTGGTATTGCTGGCATGAGCAGGGGTGTAGTCATGAGTGTAGAGGGTGTAGAGTAGGGGGCTTGGCACGCAGCCCTGTGGGGAGCCGGTGCTGATGCTGAGAGGTGGGAACCTACTCTCACCCTCTGAGAGCGATTTGTCAGGAAGTCCAGGATCCAGTGGCAGATGGAGGAAGACAGTCCCAGCCCCGTCAGTTTGGGCACCAGTCTGTGGGGGAGGATGATATTGAACGCAGAGCTAAAATCAACAAAGAGTAGCCTTGCATAGCTCCCCTGCTGCTCTAGGTGGCTCAGAGCAGTGTGGAGGGCTGTTGCGATAGCATCCTCTGTAGATCGGTTGGCCCTGTACGCAAACTGGTGAGAGTCCAATGCTGGTGGCAGATTTGAGGTGATGTGCCCCCCGAACCAGAGTTTCAAAGCACTTCATAATGATTGGTGTAAGTGCCACTGGACAGTAATCATTCAGGCTGTCTACTGCAGTTTTTTTTGGCAGTGGGACAATAACAGAGGCCTTTAGACCGGGTGGGACGATGTACTGGGACAAGGACTGGTTGAAAATCCTGGTAAAGACAACAGACAGCTGGTCTGCACAGGTCTTTACTACACGTCCAGGTACGCCATCCGGTCCAGCAGCTTTCCTCTGGTTCACCCTCCTTGGTGTGGGCACAGCTCGGTTGACTTAATTTTACTGCAAAAAAAACAAACATTGGTCGGGTTTTTTTCAACTTACAGTAATATGCTGTAAAAAAAAAAAAAAAAAAAACTCCCTAAATTTTACAGTAAAATCTATTGGTCATTTTTATAGTGTACAATTTGATGGATAACTTGCTTCGAATTCATAAGTTAAGCAGATATTTAAGTATTTATTTGGATTTAGACCAAAAAAGTTAGATAAAATATTTGTTGCAATATTGGACACTATTTTTTTTCCTGTCAAACTGGGAAAAAAAACCCTAATACCTTTTTAGAAAGAAAGAAAATAAGGTATTGACACATTATTTCCAGGCTTTTTCGATCATATAAAATGAGGTGGAGCGGGCCTTGAGTGATATAGTTTCACCAAACTGTCAGTCTGTGACCTGATGTAGGTATACTTTTTGTCAGACCCTACCACATAATTAACAATTGAAAGTAAGTCAAATAAAAAACAACAAAGGTGAGGTACATAAATATTTCCAGAGGTTTAATTTAAAACAGTCCAAAAATCACACAACTTGCCTTATAATGAGTGTACAAGAATACGTGCGGCTTGCACCTAATGGTGGAAAAGTTCCGCCCTGTTGCTACGTGACCACCAAGTGGTAATAGTCTTGTCACACATCCAGAATGTTTTGTAGGAGTCAACAAAGAAGACATGAGATAAGGGACAGGCGGCAGAAAAACACCTGGTGATTTACACAAGACTCCTGCCTTAATGGATGTGCCACACACATGGAGGACGTAAGGTAAGAACTTTCAATAATATGTCAATAAGTCTGACTGGAAACTATTGATCCAGTAGTTTTTATCTGCATATTATAGTGAGGACTGTGCAGTAAAGCTCCAAGTGTTTGTTCTGATTTATATTTTCAAGCAATGCTTCTAATTGACATAGAACAGGGATGTCTAACTGTTTTTTATTGAGGGCCACATCGCAGTTATGGCCGCTTTTTAACAGTGAATCATTTATGGATTTGCCTATGCATTTTATTATTAAATATAGATTTTTACGTACACTGTAAAAAAAAAAAAAATCTGTATATTTCACAGTAAAATTCTGGTCACCATTTTTTAAATGTAAAATCTACACATTTTTTAAACATATTACAGTAGATGGGGGGGAAAAAAGTACCCACTGTTTATTTACCATTTTTAAATGGTACCACAGTTATTTTAGGTAAAATACCAGCAGCTTAGTTGCCAGAATCTTACTGTAAAATTCAAGGTAGTTTGTTCAACATATTACTGTAAATAGAAAAACAGTACAACAGTTATTTTTTTATTCTGGCAACTGAGCTGCCAGTTTGTTACCGTAAATCAGGGGTGTCAAAGTGATTTTAGCTCAGGGGCCACATGGAGGAAAATCTGTGCACACGGACTATTAAAATCATGGCATTAAAACTCAAAAATAAAGACAACTTCAGATTGTTTTCTTTGTCTTACTTTGGCCAAAAATAGAACAAACACATTCTGAAAATATTACAATAAAAATATAGAAATAAATACTGGCAGCAGTAAAGTTTAGATCCATGAAGGAAAGAAGAAAGTGAATGAATGTTTATAACTGAATACATTTACATATGCATAACAATGTGTTTTCTTTTGTATTATTTTTTTAATGAATTAACGTTTATGACAACCTTTTTCCAAAACACAAAAACGCTTTCAAAACACTTACAAAAAAGTGGGACCCCAAAGATTTACTGTGGAACCCCATTGTTATGACTTGATGGGGTCATTGGGACCCCATTTTGAAAATTCCTAGCACCAACACTGATGGATTATTGGTGCGTGCATAACAGCAGCAGGCGGATCCGGCCCGCGGGCCTCGACTTTGACACCACTGTCGTAAAATAAATGTGGTACCATTTTTCTATTTACAGTAACAACAACTGTAGATTTTAGAGTAAAAAAAGGCAGCGTAGTCAGCAACATTTTTTAGTAAAAACGGTGGTAGTTTTTTTGAAATTAGTTTTCAATTGAATATGCTGTAAAAAAAAAAAAAAACATCGTAATTTTTAACATAATATCTATTGTCCTTTTTACATTGTACAATTCGATAAATAACTTGCTTTGGAACCATAAGTCAAGCAGATATTCAAGTATTTATTTTATTTTAGCAAATACAAATGTGTGGACAGCACGGTGGTACAGGGGTTAGTGCATGTGCCTCACAATACGAAGGTCCTGAGTTCAATCCCGGGCGCGGGATCTTTCTGTGTTGAGTTTGCATGTTCTCCCCGTGACTGCGTGGGTTCCCTCCGGGTACTCCGACTTCCTCCCACCTCCAAACACATGCACCTGGGGATAGGTTGATTGGCAACACTAAATTGGCCCTAGTGTGTGAATGTTGTCTGTCTGTGTTGGCCCTGTGATGAGGTGGTGACTTGTCCAGGGTGTACCCCGCCTTCCACCCGAATGCCGCTGGGATAGGCTCCAGCTGCAAAAGGGAGAAGCGGTAGAAAATGGATGGATGGAAATACAAATGTGTGGAAACTATGGTAATATATTAATTGTTGCAATATTGCACAATATTAGCATTTAAAAGGTGTGCCATTCCATGCAGTGCATAAATATAGTTGTTTGTCAAAATGGAAAGAACAAATACATTTAGTACAAAAATATGCATTGATGCATATATTCCTAAGCGTTGACGGGCCTAATACGGCCCCCGCTTCTTGAGTTTGACACCTGTGACATAGAAGATTAGATTAGCTAAGATGAGTACGTGTGTTTACTTTTCTATTAGTTTAATATTCAACGTGAAATATTGTTGATGAGTACTGATCAACAGGAAGCTGTTGGAGGAAGAAGTCGACACTTCCAGCAAGACAAGATGGCCGAGCCCCTCCTGATCGCCAACCTGACGCAGGAGTGGCTGGCGAGCTTGCGAAGGTGGCACCTGGACTTTTTCTTCATCCCCACCACCATGGTGACGCTGGCCACCATGCTGGTCAACCCCGTCCTCATGGCGTGCATCTTGGTGTCCCGCGCCTTACGCCAGGAGACGCGCTACCTGCTGGTGGCCAACACCTTAGCGGCGGACATGCTCTTCCTCACCATCAACCTGCTCACCGCCGTCCTCAACGCCGCCCGGGCCGAGGTGCCGTGGCTGCTGTGCGAGCTGGTCACCGCCGTCACCGTCACGGCGTACTGCTGCGCCATCCTCACCGTCACCCTCATGGTGGTGGACACCTACGCCGCCGTGCGCTGGCCGCTGCGCTACCGCCACCTCCTCCCGCCCGCCCGCGCCCGCAGAATCCTGCTGGGGGCGTGGCTGCTGGCGGCGATGTACCCCCTCGCCCTGTTCGTGGTCATGGAGGTGGAGAGAGGGAACCCGCAGGAGAAGATGGCCGTGTGCCTCGTCCTCGTCTCCCTGGGCATTCTGCAGGCCAAAAACATGGCGGGGATCCACATCTACTTCTTTGTCGCCGCGGTGATCTGCGCCGTGCTCATCTTCTACTGCTACATCCGCCTCTACATGGTGACCAGGACCCAGGGCATCTGGCAGAACCGCTTCTCCAGAGCCAGGGTCACGCTGTTGGCCCACGGGGTTCTGCTGCTGCTTTACTTCCTGCCCGGCTTCGTCTTCACCCTGGAGCTCCTCCTGTTTCAGAGCCAAGACGTCAGCCAAGATGTTCGAGTGTGGTTGAGCACGGTCAACATGTGTGTCTTCATGTTGCTGCCGAGGGCCTTCGCGCCTTACCTGTACGGACTGCGATACCGGGAGATCTCTGATACCATAGTGCAGCTGCTGCATCGGCATTGTAGACTCAGCCAGAGCACTGTATCGTAGGTGTCCTTCATACTTCTACACTTCC
>NC_084746.1:37241333-37253833 GCF_033978785.1 Entelurus aequoreus | reverse complement strand
AAGCGGACCTCGCAGCATCAACTGCTAAAATACAAATCCTTCAAAGTGATTTAATTCATGGAAGCCATGATGTGGCTCAGGAACCTCCAGGTGATGGCATGACTGAGTATTATGATTCTCACCATGATACAGAAACTATGGAGAGCAATGTGGACTTTATAGAGTTCGGTGCAGTACCCAAGACCCCGCTTCACCAAACCATCTTAAGTCTCCACAGACCTCTACTTAAAAGGAACACCTTAACACATCAGAAGATCTAAATAAACCTCAAAACAAAAACAACTGAAAAACACAAGACCCAAAGTGTAAATCAGACTCAACCAATAAATCACTCTGCACAAGATAATGTGGTAATTAATGCTGCTCATGATAACTTGGATATGGTTTTTCAAAGACAAAGTGACATTGCAAAACATTGTCTCACAGCAAAAACTGTCTCTACTACCAGCAAGAGAGGTTTCTGTGTTTGATGGTAACCCACTGGCATATCAGTCTTTTATCCATGCATTTGAACACTTGATTGAAGACAAGACTGATAATGATCAAGACCGGCTCTACTACCTTGAGCAGTTTACCTCTGGTTTGCCAAGAGACTTGGTTCGCAGCTGTTTGCACATGGAAGCCAGTAGGGGCTATAATGAAGCAAGGCGCCTCTTTAAAGAACACTTTGGAAATGAGATGAAGATTTCGGGAGCTTACTTGGAAAAAGCCTTGAATTGGACAGCGATTAAAGCTGAGGATGGGGAAATGCTGCATGCATATGCAATGTATTTGAGAGGATGCTGTAATGTAATGCAAGATTTACAGTATTTGGAGGAACTTGATATCCCATCGAACCTAAGGCTAATTACATCCAAAATACCCTACAAACTCAGAGAAAGGTGGAGAAGCACAGCTTATGAGACACAACAGAGAACTGGCAGGAGAATCAGATTTAACAACTTTGTGGATTTTGTGGAAAAGTATGCCAAGATGCTTTTGGATCCGTTGTTTGGAGACATTCAAGACCAAATAACAACAAAAAGGCCTCTCCCAAGAAGCACAAGTGAACTAAAACCAATCAGCCAAAGAAGAAGCAGCTTTGCTACTTCAGTAGCTGTGAATACAGAGCCAGCAGGATGCACTGTAAAACAATCATCTGTTCCACAACAACCTGCTCAAACCACACCCAGTGGTATCATCCCTTCATGTGGATATTGTCATGGCAAACATGCTCTGATTGACTGCTCACAATTCAAAACACAGTCACATGACAAAAAGGTTGACTTTTTAAGAAGGCAAGGATATTGTTTTGGTTGCCTACTAAAAGGTCATTTAAGCAAAAATTGTAAAAGAAGATTAATGTGTCATGTTTGCAAAATGAAACATCCTACTGTACTTCATATTCCAAATGAAAAAGGCCCAAGGCAGGAAACTCAAGCAAAGCCCACTGCTGAGACAGAAGAAACCCCTATAAGCATTGCTCTTGTTTCAGCCGGTGATGCAACCGGCTGAAACAAAGACTGTGCACTTTCAATCGTGCCAGTCAGAGTTAAGGCGGGAAAAGGGAACAGCTATGTTCAGACCTATGCCTTCCTCGATCCAGGCAGCACGGCAACATTTTGCACGGAAAATCTAATGGACCGACTGAATGTGAAAGGACGCAAAACAGAAATTATTTTGCGAACATTGGGACAGGAAAAGCCTGCGAAGACCTATGAGGTCAGAGGACTGGAGGTTGGAGACTTGGAAGGGTTCACATCACTGGACCTGCCGAAAGTGTACACACAGAGCAAGATACCTGTCTCACAGAAAAACATCATCACAAAGGCTGACTTGAAGAGGTGGCCATATCTTGGTGGCATTGACTTAAAAGAAATTGAAGCAGACATTGAACTTCTTATTAAGACTGATGTTCCTCGGGCAATGGAGCCGTGGAATATAATAAACAGTCAAAAGAATGGACCATATGCAGTCCAAACCATACTGGGATGGGTGGTAACTGGACCACTCAGTTGCAGTGCTACAGAACATGCTGGGCCCATTGCAGTGTCAACTAACAGAATCTCAGTAATTGAGCTGAAGGACCTCCTCATCAGACAATATAACCAGGATTTCTCTGAAAACATATATGAGAAGAAAAATGAGATGTCAGTTGAGGATAAATGTTCTATGGAGATCGCCTCAAGTTCAGTCTTTCTTAAAGATGGTCACGATCCTCTGCCACTGCCTTTCCGGGATAAAGACAAAGTCACACCTCAGGATAAGTTCAGAGAGAAAGAAAGACATCGGCATTCCTCCTTTTCTTCTTCCAAAAAAAGACCATTACGAAGATAAAGAAAAATCACGGACTCCACCAAGGACAAGACCATGGACCATGGAACAAGGAAATATATAACAAGACCATGGACCATGGAACAAGGAAATATATAACAAGACCATGGAACAAGGAAACACATAACAAGGCCATGGACCTAAGACCATGGAACAAGTAAAGACATTTCCAGATGCCAAAGGTTTTGTGAGAAGTGTTTTGGTTCAAACCAAGACCAACACGGTTCAACGACCAATAGATGAACTCTGCCTGCTAATGGAAGCAGCTTGATGGACTGAGGGGGGCTTCGGTTCTCCAGACTCGATAACTCGATGACCGCTTCAGATATGACTATGGACTTTGATGAGACTTGACGAGTAACTCAAGTAACTTAATTAACTTTGAATTTGAAGAACATAATTGTTTGGATTATATTGTTCTATTATGGCTCCTGTGAATATTATTATTTATGTAATTGTTTTGCTAAAGCACACAATTAGGGGCCGGGATGTTGGAGCCAGTTGGAGCCTATCTATATTATTTATTTATTAAGTGTTTGACAATGAAATCAAATAATGTCAAGAATGATGTTAATGAATTATTGGATGTTTTAGATTTCATTGTGATTGACTGATTGTTTTCAGCTGCTTACGCTCCTACTGGTGAGCCACTTCCTCCTCCTATAATTAAGAAGACAGGACAGCTGGGGGCCCTTTGTCTGTCTATCATGTTGAAGGAGTGAGGAGTGGAACAGTTTGTTTACCGCTAAAACAATTTATTTTGAAGCCACGCTAAACTAGTTAGTTTGAAGCCACGCTAAATAAGTTATTTTGATTATATTGAAAGTCAACCACGGAGAATATTTTTTGTTTGTAAAAATAAATTATGATCATTTGAAATCTCTACATATCTCCGCGAGTGCTTATAAGGAATTTAGTGAGTCAAACACCTCCTCCTCAAGACTACTCTGCATTACTTTATTTTTATTTTTTCGAAACTTTTTTGAATGCAAGAGTAGCCGTTACAAATGTGTTTGCTCATTGGCTCAGAAGGCTAATTGATGATTAGAAAACCCTTGTGCAATCATGTTCACACATCTGAAAACAGTTTAGCTCGTTACAGAAGCTACAAAACTGACCTTCCGTAGAGCAGATTGAGTTTCTGGAGCATCACATTTGTGGGGTCTATTAAACGCTCAAAATGGCCAGAAAAAGAGAACTTTCATCTGAAACTCGACAGTCTATTCTTGTTCTTAGAAATGAAGGCTGTTCCACAAAATTGTTTGGGTGACCCCAAACTTTTGAACGGTAGTGTATATATATATATATATATATATATATATATATATATATATATATATATATATATATATATATATATATATATATATATATATATATATATTCACACATACATATATACATACATGCATATATATATACATGCATACATATAAATACATATATATATATATATATATATATATATATATATATATATATATATATATACATATATATACATATATATACATATATACACACATATATACACATATATATATATATATATATATATATATATATACATATACATATTCATATATATCATCATCATCATCGGCAGCTCAGTCTCGAGAGACCATACTGATGCGCGTCTGGAGTCTTGTCATGTTGTTTGGCATCGTCTGCTATGGCTGCGCAGTCCGATCTGTGAGTGACAGTCTTTATTGCAGTTTGTGCAAATGAATAAGGTGGCCTGGGTTTGAGGGGTTGCTGCAGTGCACTTCCTGCGTCTCCTCTTCTCTGCTGCAAGCCGATCTCTTGCCACCTCAGCTTCTGCACTGCCCTTGTGGACAGTCTGCCGCCAAGCATTTCTGTCCATGGCCTGTACCTCCCAGCTGTCAGGAGAGATGTTGCATGCTTTCATGTCTCTTTTGCAGACGTCCTTGAAGCGTAGTAGGGGGCGACCAGCTCGTCTGGTGCCAATGGTCAGTTGTCCATACATGATGTCCTTAGGTAGTCTTCCATCCTCCATCCGTCGGACATGGCCGAGCCAGCGGAGACGGCGTTGACTCAGCAGGGAGTACATGCTGGGGATCTTGGCGCGCTGCAGGATGTTGGTGTATGGGATGTGGTCCTGCCAGCTGATGTTGAGGATGCGCCTGAGGCACCGCATGTGGAAGGTGTTGAGCCGACGTTCTTGCTTCATATAGGTGGTCCAGGATTCACTTCCATAGAGAAGGGTGCTGAGAACGCAGGCCTGATATACACGGATCTTGGTGTGTTCTGACAGCGCTCCGTTCTCCCACACTCTCTTGGTCAGTCTAGCCATGATGGTATTTGCCTTTCCGAGACGCCTGTCCAGTTCGATGTCCAGTGAGAGGTTGTTGCTGATTGTTGATCCCAAGTAGGTGAACTCGTCCACAGTGTCCAGTCTGATGTTATCAACTGTGATGGAGGGGGCAGTACTGATGTCTTGTGCACTGATGTTGGTCTTCTTCAGGCTTATTGTGAGCCCAAACTGCTTACAAGCATCGGCAAAGCGGTCAGCCAAACTCTGAAGGGCATCCTCTGTGTGAGTCATGAGGGCTGCATCATCAGCAAACAACATCTCCCTGATGAGAACTGTCCTGACCTTGGTCTTAGAACGCAGTCGCGCCAGGTTAAACAATCTCCCATCAGACCGGGTGTGCAGGTATACACCATCAGTGGAGGAGTCGAAGGCGTAAGACAGGAGCAGGGAAAAGAAAATCCCGAAAAGGGTTGGTGCAAGTACACAGCCCTGCTTGACACCACTGTTGATACAGAATGGTTCTGAGGATGATCCGTCATACAGGACTGTGCCCTTCATGTTGACATGGAAGGAGGTCACCAGGCTGCCGAGCTTTGGGGGGCAGCCAATCTTCTCAAGGAGCTGGAATAGGCCTTCCCTGCTGACCAGATCGAAGGCCTTGGTGAGGTCTATGAACATCATGTAGAGTGGCTGGCCTTGCTCTCTACTCTTTTCCTGGAGCTGTCGAAGGGAAAAGATCATGTCAGTTGTCGACCTGCCTGCTCTGAAGCCACATTGGGATTCTGGATAGACACGATCCGCGAGTCTCTGCAGCCTGTTGAGGAGGATGCGTGCATACACTTTGCCGACAATGCTGAGAAGGGAGATCCCTCTGTAGTTGTTGCAGTCACTGCGGTCACCTTTGTTTTTATACAGTGTCACAATGGTGGCGTCACGCATGTCTTGTGGGACTGCACCTTCCTCCCAGCACATGCAGAGCAACTCATACAGAGGCTGAAGCAGGGCAGGTTTCCCGTGCTTGATGGCTTCAGGTGGGATGTTATCGCTACCTGGTGCTTTGTCGTTTGGGAGGGCATCAATGGCTTTGCTGAGCTCTTCCATAGTGGGCACTTCATCTAGCTCCTCCATGATGGGCAGATCCTTCGTACCACTAAGGGCAGCATTGGAAACTGATGTTTCACGGGAGTACAGTTCTGAGTAGTGTTCCACCCATCTGGTCATCTGTTCCTCCCGGTTAGTGATCTTCTCCCCTGACAGAGATTTCAGGGGGGCAATTCCTTTTACTGCAGGGCCAAGGGCCTTTTTGATGCCGTTGTACATGCCGCGTGTGTTTCCGGACTCGGCACAGCTCTGTATTTCCTTACACAGTTGTTGCCAATATTCATTGGCACACTGTCTAGCAACACGCTGGGTGGTGTTCCGAGCCCTTCTGAGTGCTGTGAGTGTCTGTTCATTTGGGCATTCCTTGTGTGCTAAGAAGGCTGCACGTTTAGCCTCTATTTCTGGTTTCATCCTTGGAAGGTGGGCTTTGAACCAATCCTGGCAGGGATGTTCTTTCTTGCCAAACGAGGACATGGCCGTGTTGTAAATTTTGTCCCTCATGGCATTCCACTTTCCTGTGGCGTCATGATCTGGCAGGTCCTGTAGGGCTTCATCCAGGTTGGTTACATATGCGTCCACCTTAAGGGGATCTGACATGTGTACTGTGTTGATCCGGGGGCAGCCTTTTGGTTTGGAGTGATGTAGCTTGCGTGGCTGGAGACGCACTTTGCTGCACACAAGGGCATGGTCAGTGTCACAGTCTGCACTATGGTAGCTTCTGGTGATGAGGACATTGTTTAAGGCAGAGCGCCTGGTGATGGCAAGGTCGAGTTGGTGCCAGCGTTGGGACCGCGGATGCCTCCACGACACTCTGTGTGATGGTTTACACTCGAAGAAGGTGTTTGTAATGCAGAGGTCATGGTAGGAGCACAGTTCCAGCAGCCTTTGACCATTCTCATTTACCTTCCCTGTGCCATGACGTCCAAGGCAGGAGGGCCATGACTTGTGATCTGCACCTACTCTGGCATTGAAGTCGCCAAGGAGGAATAAGGGCTCATCTTTTGGGAGGCCCTTTATCAGTTCATCAAGCTGCCCATAGAACTGGTCTTTTGTGTCTTCCGATGAGGTGAGAGTGGGAGCGTACACACTGAGGATGTTGACATGACCAGCAGCAGTGGCGAGGCGGATGGACAAAAGGCGCTCGGTGCCACCTGAGGGAGGCTCCGCTGCAGCCAGGAGGGTGTTTTTGATGGCAAAGCCAACACCATGCTGGCGGGGCTCTTCGGGTTCTCTGCCCTTCCAGAAGAAGGTGTAGTTCTCCTCTCTGAGGGAGCCGCTGGAAGGGAGCCGGGTTTCTTGGAGGGCAGCTATGCTGACGTTGAGTCTGGTGAGCTCTCTGTCAATGATGGCTGTCTTTCTGGTGTCTTCCACCACTCTGAGGTCATCTGAGATGCCTGTGCGCATAGTGCGCACGTTCCAGCTACCAAATAGAAGAGCTGGAGTCTTCTTTTTAATTTTCTTATTGTTTGGTGCAAAGATTTACCGTCTGCTCATCGTGCCTTTACAGTACACTAAGCTCCAGGCACCCACTGAAGCAGGCAAACGTTGGCGGGCCGACACCCTACTGACCGGGGGCTGCCCGGTTTGAGGCGGGCAGTAGTCGTCCACTGGGACACTATGACCCCTCCCACCGTCGAAGCTGACCCGTGGCGCCCCATACTTACGCCAATCAGATGGGACTTATAACCCGTAAACTGCCAGCTTCCGTGTTGTGTCCTCACTCTTGCGAGCGAGGCTGGAGTGACCTCTCCAGTTTTTGTGACCTCCATGGCGCAAGCCTGGGCATAAGGTATGGGGACTTTGGGTTGCCCAGTCGTCAGAATCCCCCTCTTGGCTTGGCTGACGGGATCCAAAGGAATGCGGAGCATGACGTTTGGCACCAGCTTTGCTGCAGGAGTTGCCGGAAGGGTGTTGTCTTGCGAGCACCTATCCGCCTTCGGGGCTCCACTCCGGATTTGTAAGGTTTACTCCTTTACACTTGGCCGTTGAGTCCTATGTGGTCTTCCTCCGCCCTAGCCGTTGGCTGACTGGTGCAGCTCCTCCGCCTAGTGGTGCAGTGTACACACCACCCCCTCACGTGGTTTGGTCTGCCAGCTGAGGCAGTGTACCGGGGTGTGGCGCTTGGAGCCAGCACGTGAGAGATTTAGGGGATGGATGAGAACCGGTGAAGCGTGGCCTCCCTACGAGTAGGGAGCAGCTGCCAATCAACAAGGGTGCTATCTCTACCCACCCCCCTACACCCCACATCATATATATACACATGTATATACATACATATACAAACCCCGTTTCCATATGAGTGGGGAAATTGTGTTAGATGTAAATATAAACGGAATACAATGATTTGCAAATCATTTTCAACCCATATTCAGTTGAATATGCTACAAAGACAACATATTTGATGTTCAAACTGATAAACATTTTGCAACTTTAGAATTTGATGCCAGCAACACGTGACAAAGAAGTTGGGAAAGGTGGCAATAAATACTGATAAAGTTGAGGAATGCTCATCAAACATTTATTTGGAACATCCCACAGGTGTGCAGGCTAATTGGGAACAGGTGGGTTCCATGATTGGGTATAAAAACAGCTCTCCAAAAAATGCTCAGTCTTTCACAAGAAAGGATGGGGCGAGGTACACCCCTTTGTCCACAACTACGTGAGCAAATAGTCAAACAGTTTAAGAACAACGTTTCTCAAAGTGCAATTGCAATACATTTTGGGATTTCAACATCTACCGTCCATAATATCATCAAAAGGTTCAGAGAATCTGGAGAAGTCACTCCACGGAAGCGGCAAGGCCGGAAACCAACATTGAATGACCGTGACCTTCGATCCCTCAGACGGCACTGTATCAAAAACCGACATCAATCTCTAAAGGATATCACCACATGGGCTCAAGAACACTTCAGAAAACCACTGTCACTAAATACAGTTAGTAGCTACATCTGTAAATGCAAGTTAAAACTCTACTATGCAAAGCGAAAGCCATTTATCAACAACATCCAGAAACGCCGCCGTCGTTCTGTGGTCTGACGAGTCCACATTTCAAATTGTTTTTGGAAATATTCGACATCCAAAGGGGAAGCGAACCATCCAGACTGTTATAACGCAAAGTTCAAAAGCCAGCATCTGTGATGGTATGGGGGTGCATTAGTGCCCAAGACATGGGTAACTTACACATCTGTGAAGGCACCATTAATGCTGAAAGGTACATACAGGTTTTGGAACAACATGTGCTGCCATCTAAGCGCCGTCTTTTTCATGGACGCCCCTGCTTATTTCAGCAAGACAATGCCAAGCCACATTCAGCACGTGTTACAACAGCGTGGCTTCGTAAAAAAAGAGTGCGGGTACTTTCCTGGCCCGCCTGCAGTCCAGACCTGTCTCCCATCGAAAATGTGTGGCGCATTATCAATCAATCAATCAATCAATGTTTAATTATATAGCCCTAAATCACAAGTGTCTCAAAGGGCTGTACAAGCCACGACGACATCCTCGGTACAGAGCCCACATACGGGCAAGGAAAAACTCACCCCAGTGGGACGTCAATGTGAATGACTATGAGAAACCTTGGAGAGGACCGCATATGTGGGTAACCCCCCATTATGAAGCGTAAAATACGACAGCGGAGACTGTTGAACGACTGAAGCTCTACACTTTCACTTTCAAAGCTTCAACAATTAGTTTCCTCAGTTCCCAATCGTTTATTGAGTGTTGTTAAAAGAAAAGGCCATGTAACACAGTGGTGAACATGCCCTTTCCCAACTACTTTGGCACGTGTTGCAGTCATGAAATTCTAAGTTAATTATTATTTGCAAAAAAAAATAAAGTTTATGAGTTTGAACATCAAATATCTTGTCTTTGTAGTGCATTCAATTGAATATGGGTTGAAAAGGATTTGCAAATCATTGTATTCCGTTTATATTTACATCTAACACAATTTCCCAACTCATATGGAAACGGGGTTTGTAAAATTGTGACTGTTTCTGAGTAAAATTTCAACTTTTATCATAGTATTGGACAAATGTTCAGTTATTCTTGTAAAATTTTGACTTTTATTATAAAAATGCCAAAATTCTAAGTTTTACTTGTGAAATTGTGACCTTTTTCTTGTGAAATTCCATTTTTTCATTCCAAATTCCATTTCATTTTTCACAAGCTTTTTTATATTTGCATAGTACGTACATATTATTAATGTTGTAAAGGGTGGCTTCAACAATTAGTTTCCTCAGTTCCCAATCGTTTATTGAGTGTTGTTAAAAGAAAAGGTGATGTAACACAGTGGTGAACATGCCCTTTCCCAACTACTTTGGCACGTGTTGCAGTCATGAAATTCTAAGTTAATTATTATTTGCAAAAAAAAATAAAGTTTATGAGTTTGAACATCAAATATCTTGTCTTTGTAGTGCATTCAATTGAATATGGGTTGAAAAGGATTTGCAAATCATTGTATTCCGTTTATATTTACATCTAACACAATTTCCCAACTCATATGGAAACGGGGTTTGTAAAATTGTGACTGTTTCTGAGTAAAATTTCAACTTTTATCATAGTATTGGACAAATGTTCAGTTATTCTTGTAAAATTTTGACTTTTATTATAAAAATGCCAAAATTCTAAGTTTTACTTGTGAAATTGTGACCTTTTTCTTGTGAAATTCCATTTTTTCATTCCAAATTCCATTTCATTTTTCACAAGCTTTTTTATATTTGCATAGTACGTACATATTATTAATGTTGTAAAGGGTGGTCCTAAAGAGGTAGACATTTTTCGGAGGTCCCAAGAAGGTAACAAATGCATGAATGTGTGTGTGTGTGTGTGTGTGTGTGTGTGTGTGTGTGTGTGTGTGTGTGTGTGTGTGTGTGTGTGTGTGTGTGTGTGTGTGTGTGTGTGTGTGTCAGTGAGGGGGTGGATGTTTGACAGCATCAGCTGACACTTTGACAGGGGTGCTGCATCTCTGCAGAGCGAGCGCCACAATGGCGTGAGTGACACTGTGATGATGCCAATTGCCAGTGTCAGGCTGCTTAGGGCATGCAGTGAGACGTGAGATGAGGCGACCTACTTATGAACGCCAGACACTTTGTCAACAAACCAAGATGGGGATTGGCCTTGTTTTTTGGACCTGGAGCAGCTGGTCCAGGTTTAGTTAGTCGGGTCTTCATTCAGAAGAAGGTAGAGAAGTTCACAACTGTGCAAAATGGCCTTTTGCAATGTTTGTGAACATGAACACAAAACGTGAGAAAAATACACTATATTGCCAAAAGTATTTGGCCACCCATCCAAATGATGAGAATCAGGTGTCCTAATCACAGGTGTATAAAATCAAGCACTTAGGCATGGAGACTGTTTCTACAAACATTTGTGAAAGAATGGACCGCTCTCAGTGATTTCCAGCGTGGAACTGTCATAGGATGCCACCTGCGCAACAAATCCAGTCTTGAAATTTCCTCGCTCCTAAATATTCCAAAGTCATCTGTGGGCTTTGTTATAAGAAAAGTGAAGAGTTTGAGAACAACAGCAACTCAGCCACCAAGTGGTAGGCCACATACAGTGACAGAGAGGGGTCTGCGGATGCTGAAGCGCATAGTGCAAAGACTTTCTGCACAGTCAGTTGCTACAGAGCTCCAAATTTCATGTGACCTTCCAATTAGCCCACGTACAGTACGCAGAGAGCTTCATGGAATGGGTTTCCATGGCCGAGCAGCGGCATGTAAGCCATACATCACCAAGTCTAATGCAAAGCGTGGGATGCAGTGGTGTAAAGCACAACGCCACTCTTCTCATACACTATTGAGGGTCCTCTGCAATATGTTTGGGATAGTTAAAATATAGTATGACATGCTAATGTTTAGCATGGCTCAGTTTGCATTCCCACAATTTATGGTTCAATTGCAAAACTCCTTTACTTCAGTCTTTCTGCCTCCATCCTCTCAGTCCTTTCCCTCTGCAATAGAACTCTCCAATAATGCCTCACACTCTGTCAATCCATTCTCGAGCTCACTTTTGGCCCAGGTTTTTTTTTTTGTCATACACAGATGGTCAAACAGAAACCTGTGTGTGTGTGTGTGTGTGTGTGTGTGTGTGTGTGTGTGTGTGTGTGTGTGTGTGTGTGTGTGTGTGTGTGTGTGTGTGTGTGTGTGTGTGTGAGCGAGCGTGAAGCCCACCTCCATCAGATCAATGACAGCTTTTAGGGGAGAGAGTAGTGACTCAGCCTGTCAGTGATTGATGCCTAATTGGAGGCAGTGATCGGAGAGCACACACACACACACACACACACACACACACACACACACACACACACACTGAAATAAATGTGCTGCTGATTGAGTGAGGGTGTTATGAAGACCAAGTGTAATCAATGACAGAATATGGACTGAGTCATGGAGGAAAGGGGAGTAAACACCATGCAGGTAATCAGGCCAAGGTCTCCCCCATGCAGAGTCTTTACATCCGTCCTACTAATAATGACATCACACCTGTGTGTACACTTGAGTGGCAAATATTGTGTGTCCATACATTTAGTTTTGGTCGATGCGTCGCAGCAATCACATCATGCTCCCATGCGCGTGGGTGACATCATGACAGAGAAATCCCATTGGACGTCACAACATTTCAAGTGGAAATAAAGTTGGGAAATGGCGTCGGACTGTCTGTGCCTCTGTGAGCCTCCATCTTAAACGGGTCAACGTCTCCGTCTGCTGACAGGTGCAATGAAGTGTTTGGTATTTGATCCATCATAACTAGAGATGTCCGATAATATCGGCCTGCCAATATTATCGGCCGATAAATGCTTTAAAATGTAATATCG
>NC_084746.1:37063833-37236333 GCF_033978785.1 Entelurus aequoreus | reverse complement strand
ATATATATATATATATATATATATATATACATATACATATACACACACGTGTGTGTGTACGTGTATATACGTTTCCCATGTTCCTGGCACAACACCAGGTTTAATTTCATTCCAGTATGTAAAATTACGAGCCCAATAGGAAAGACAATAGGAAAGGTTGAAGAAAGTGTGATTATATAGTATGCAGTGACAGAGTAATGTATGCTGTATATGTTTGCAATAATATTTCTCATTAAGCCTCCTGTCATATATCCATTACCTTTTTACATGTGCTTCATCACACAAAACTGCTCCAACGGATAGTGAGGACTTACACACAGTGCATGTTTTGTTTTCATCAATATCTATTGACCTTATCACCTTCTAACAACTCGCGCTACCATCCACAATTAAGGTAAAGAAATATGTTCAGTCAAAATAAATAGTGTGATTCATCTGTGTGTATACATGATTAATGTGATACTTTTGTAATTAATCGCATGAGCTAACTCGTGATTATTGACAGCCCTAGAAGTCTAATCAATATGTTGATATATATAGATTTATATTCCTTATATTCAACTGCATCCATCTGTGTTTGCCTTACAGAAGATAGATATTGATCAAACGTTGTTTTTAAAGGCAATCAATTTTTATCCATACTAGAAAAAGGGAAACATTGGATTTAATTACGGCAAGCTTGAGGTATGGTTAATCACTTTTAATGACAAGGACGTTAAACTTTATTCAAGTCAGTCTGTGGCGTCCCAGCCGCCAGTCATCAAAACACAAATGGCAAATAGCTACGGTGGCTGAGAAAGGTCACAACAAATGCAAACGCAACAACATCATAAATTACAACACAACAACTTTAAGATCTGCAAAAGCCACAACCAACACAAACGCCACAACACAATAATATAAAGCCACAACACAACTTTAAGCCACAAAGGATGCGATGAACAAAACAGAAGCGACAAGTTATGACAATGGACCAACTTCCTAAAACAGCGTCATGAACACTGTGTACTATTGAAAAAGTTAAAAAAATAAATAAATAAAAAGTATTCATGACTGGAAAAAGTGGTCATACTTCTCCAACTTTGTTCTTTACACAATTTTTAATTTTCCATCTCAGGAAGTCGATTAGTCGCAGAAACTTGTCTGCTGTCACTTTCTTTCTGTCTTCTAGTTGTCGTGTTTTGTCTTCTAGTTGTTGTGTTATGGCTTTATGTTGTTGTGTTATGGCTTTATGTTGTTGTGTTATGGCTTTATGTTGTTGTGTGCTGGTGTTTGCATTGGTTGTTACTTTTATCTGCTATCGTAGCTGTTTATAGTTTATATTGTAGCAGGTCAAACTATTGCTCATTTAACCTGAGAAGATTTGATTTATTTTGTATTTGTGTTATTTCTATTTTGAAAAATTATAGAAAACTTGCAGATAAACCTCCTGTTATTTCAACCTTAAGAGGTGTTGGCTGCACTTTGAATTTGATATTAAAATTTTGCTATTTTATGTTGAAAAACCAAAGTAGAAGCATTAGGTGAATTGAATAGACTGCAAAGACAAGATACTTAACGTTCGAACTGGTAAACTTTGTTACTTTTTGCAAATATTAGCTCATTTGGAACTTGATGCCTGCAACATGTTTCAAAAAAGCTGGCACAAGTGGCAAAAAAGAAAGAAGAAAGTTGAGGAATGCTTATCAAACATTTATTTGGAACATCCCACAGGTGAACAGGATAATTGGGAACAGGTGGGTGCCATGATTGGGTATAAAAGCAGCTTCCATGAAATGCTTAGTCATTCACAAACAAGGATGGGGCGAGGGTCACCACTTTGTGAACAAATGCGTGAGCAAATTGTTTAGGAACAACATTTCTCAACCAGCTATTGCAAGGAATTTAGGGATTTTACCATCTAAGGTCTGTAATATCATCAAAAAGTTCAGAGAATCTGGAGAAATCACTGCACGTAAGCGATGATATTACGGACCTTTGATCCCTCAGGCGGTACTCCATTAAAAAGTGACATCAGTGTGTAAAGGATATCGCCACATGCGCTCAGGAACACTTCAGAAAACCACTGTCAGTAACTACAGTTGGTCGCTACTTCTGTAAGTGCAAGTTAAAACTCTACTATGAAAAGCCAAAGCCATTCATCAACAACACCCAGAAACGTTGCTGGCTTCGCTGGGCCCGAGCTCATCTAAGATGGACTGATGCAAAGTGTAAACGTGTTCTGTGGTCTGACGAGTCTACATTTCAAATTGTTTTTGGAAACTGTGGACGTCGTGTCCTCCGGAACAAAGAGGAAAATAACTATTCGGACTGTTACAGGGGGTGTATTAGTTGCTTCATAGTGAAAGAGTGCATCAAGCATCAAGTGTATCAAAAGCTGTACATCAAGCAAGAATGGGAAAGAATTCCACCTGAAAAGCTTCAAAAATGTGTCTCCTCAGTTCCCAAACGTTTACTGAGTGTTGTTAAAAGGAAAGGCCATGTAACACAGTGGTAAAAATGCCCCTGGGACAATCTTTTGCAATGTGTTGCTGCTATTAAATTCTAAGTTAATGATTATTTATAAAAAAAAAAAAAAGTTTCTCAGTTCCAACATTAAGTATCTTGTCTTTGCAGTCTAATCAATTGAATATAAGTTGAAAATTTACCATTTACACAACGTGCCAACTTAATTGGTTTTGGGTTTCGTGTGAGATGCTCCCATGTCACCACTATGTATTCACACAGAATGCTAGCATGCTATCTGTTAGCATGCTACCTGTTGAACACCTAGGCCTTTAGTGATGTCCGACACATTTACGCACTACTGCGCATTGAATCACATCAATTCGACGTCCCACTATGGTGAGTTTTTCCTTGCCCGTATGTGGGCTCTGTACCGAGGATGTCGTTGTGGCTTGTGCAGCCCTTTGAGACACTTGTGATTTAGGGCTATATAAATAAACATTGATTGATTGATTGATTGATTGATTGATCAACAGTGTACAAAACAGGTTATTTTCTGGCGCATTTAAAAAAATCAATAAACCTGCTTTGGCAATTAAAGCATATCTTATGTGGTACTGTCAAAACTAAAAATGGCAAAAACATATTAAACATGAAAAAAATAAAGAAATAAAATATCTGAACTGACATTTCATCGCCGGGACAGCTGAGCTAGCTTCCGGGGTTGGCTGACATCATCTAACAAGATGTAGTTTCTCTTTAAATATCCTTCTTGAAAATGGCCTTGCACATATTTGTGTTGTCTTGTCTAATCATAAAAGATGCAGACGAGGCGTGTTGGCTGAGTTTTTAAAGTTTACTCCACAGCATGCTCGTCAATAACATCCAGCTGCCGGCATGGCTACATTCAACAACCTAAACAGAGCTACTGTGCCTGGGCTTCACTACTGTGGCATGCTGGGTAATGGAGTTCTTACCTTACCATGTTTCATGTTTACCATGAATTGATTAACATGGACCCCGACTTAAAGAAGTTGAAAAACTTATTTGGGTGTTACCATTTAGTGGTCAATTGTACGGAATATGTACTGTACTGTGCAATCTACTAATAAAAGTCTCAATCAATCAAACCTAGCTCATAACACCACAATATATATCTGCCTTAAGCCATCTAGAAGGCCTTACTGACAACAACTCGTGATCTGATTGGCTATCCAACTGTCTATCAACTGTATGTGCCCGTTCACTTACAGTGCACAGACATTGTTGATTCTGAAGGCCTACGGCAGATTTGGTACAGCATGGCAAAATAAGCTAGCTGAATTCTGATTGGATATAAACTCTATAAACTAAAAACAACAGCAATATAGAAGGAGCAATATGACATGAAGAGAATATGAATATTTTTAGATATTTAGGGGGAAAAAAAATTAAATGTTATCTTTGATTATGATCATGATTGGTTATGTTAGGCCAGCACAGAAGGCCTCACTGGCCCTGACGGCACACGTACTGCTGTTGACAAAGTTAATACTTAATAGCAATCGTTATAACGCCCATTTAAAGTGTTTAATTTGATTTTTAGTGTAATATTATTATTGTTGTTATTATCTCAGCATTCGTACTAAAAATACTGTCTTAAATTGTTTTTGTTTTTTCACACAACAAAAGCCTCCAACTAGGGGTGTGGGAAAAATTTTGAATTCGAATCGCGATTCTCACGTTGTGCGATTCAGAATCGATTCTCATTTTTAAAAAATCGATTTTTTAAATTATGTATTTATTTATTTTTTAATTTTTTATTTTATTAATCAATCCAACAAAACAATACACAGCAATACCATAACAATGCAATCCAATTCCAAAACCAAACCTGACCCAGCAACACTCAGGCGGATGTGTTTAATTACGACGCTTAACGCATCGTCACTGTTTACATGCATGGTGCAGTCTCCTGGTGCGTTGTGTTAAGAGGATGGCTCGTACGTGCCTTTTACATTATGATGCATTCAGGTACCAATTGTAGCATTACTGCGTCATATATGTTGTTTACGACTATTCGTGTGTAAATAGAATTTGTTTTCAACGGTTTTACACAGACATGTTATATACAATGACCAATGTATGGCGCATGCATTAATATCGTTGAACTGCAATAAACAGACCAATTGAGAGGAGACACAAACACGACACAGAACAATCCAAAAGTAGTGAAACAAAAATGAATATTATCAACAACAGTATCAATATTAGTTACAATTTCAACATAGCAGTGATTAAAAATCCCTCATTGACATTATCATTAGACATTTATAAAAAAATAAATAAAAAAAGAACAATAGTGTCACAGTGGCTTTCACAAAGATAAAAATAAGTCATATTTTTAGTTCATTTAATAGTTAAAACAAATTTACATTATTGCAATCAGTTGATAAAACATTGTCCTTTACAATTATAAAAGCTTTTTACAAAAATCTACTACTCTGCTTGCATGTCAGCAGACTGCGGTAGATCCTGCTGAAATCCTATGTATTGAATGAATAGAGAATCATTTTGAATCGGGAAAATATAGTTTTTGAATCGAGAATCGCGTTGAATCGAATCGTTACCCCAAGAATCGATATTGAATCGAATCGTGGGACACCCAAAGAGTCACAGCCCTACCTCCATCTTCTTACCTCACATGCAGTTCCGTCTTTAGCCGCAGGATGGCACTGTTGCACCTCCACTACACAGTAAACACACACACACGCACACACGCGCCTCACGCCCGGATGGATGACTTCACCTCCGCCTGGGTTTCCTTTATGATCCCGGGATCTTCCTCCTTCCTCAGCAGACATCAAGCAGCCACGCAGGCGAGCACACGCATCAAGTCCGAGTCCCCGACGCTGCACACACACACACAGGGACCCCCCACAGACCTTAGGACCACCGTCAGGACGAGACCTCAGCGGGATCTAAAGCACAAAGAAAGGACGACTAGAATCCTGGTCAGCATGTCCGAGGTGCTGCCGTACAACGAGGGCAAAATGAGCGGCTACGGGGCGGACAGCGAGGTCAGCCAGATGTCCTTTAGCTGCGGACTGCAGGACACAAGCGCCTTTTTTGCCGGCTCGCAGGCTAAAAGACCCCCGAAG
The DNA here is from genome assembly GCF_033978785.1 of Entelurus aequoreus. NCBI lineage: Eukaryota > Metazoa > Chordata > Actinopteri > Syngnathiformes > Syngnathidae > Entelurus > Entelurus aequoreus. Next base: position 37,230,748 of record NC_084746.1, on the reverse strand, counting down.
CTCGGCCAGATCGGCAGAGCCAAGCGAGGTAAAGCGACGTCAAATTATTGCTGCAAAAATGTTATGCTTTTGTATTGGTGTTGCGTTCAGGTTCCAGGCGGATGTGTTTAATTACGACGCTTAACGCATCGTCACTGTTTACATGCATGGTGCGGTCATCCTAGCTGGTGCGTTGTGTTAAGAGGATGGCTCGTACGTGCCTTTTACATTATGATGCATTCATGTACCAATTGTAGCATTACTGCGTCATATATGTTGTTTACGACTATTCGTGTGTAAATAGAATTTGTTTTCAACTGTTTTAAACAGACATGTTATTTACAATGACCAATGTATGGCGCATGCATTAATATCGTTGAAATGCTATTGCTTGCTGCATACATAATTACTATTATAAATGCATTGTGCTCGTCTGTGTCGCATTCAGGGACCATTCGAGTAAGAAAGAAAATGTTACCTTTTAATACGTACAGGCTCCATGCAGCACCCCCCGCGATCCCAAAAGGGACAAGCGGTAGAAAATGGATGGACGGAGGGATGGTTGAAATATCACTGCGTCGCGCATACATTAAAAAAATGTATGTTTGACGGATTTAGGGACCAATTGAATACATTTTAATGTTGCTACTTTTTTTTTTTTTTACACGGCATACATGCGTGTTATTTACACTGATTAATGACCCCTTGATGCATTCGCTGGCCAGTAGCAAACATGCTCGTAATTTAAACCTATCAGTGGTACATTCAGGTACCAACTGAATACATTTGGAATGTTACATGCATGTTATTTACACCTATGAATGCACCTCTGATGCATTCAGACACCGATTGAATACATTTTGAATGTAACCACCATTTAATGCATGTTAATTACATGTGATGCATTCAGGCGCCTATTGTAATGTTACATGCATGTCATATGTACACCTGTGATGCATTCAGAGCCCAGTGGAATATGCTGCTTTTTATTACATGCATGCTATTTAGACGTAGGAATGCCCCGGTGGTGCATTCAGGGACCATGCTAATATGTTTTTTCAGCAAGGACACGCCCCAACAATGGACGTGTTGTTTAGTTCAACACACAATGGTGTTGTTTTCATCCTCCCCCTTCCTTACATTTCACTTTGTTTCTGCGCTAAAAGCCTCTCGGTAAACACCCTCCTCTTCCTCCCCCACAGTGGTGATCGAGGACGACCGAATAGACGAGGTCCTGAAGGGCATGACGGACAAGTCGTCGCCCGGCGTCTAAACACCAGGCGCGATGCCTTGCAGACTCTTTTCATTTTTGATCACCGATTCGAAGCACTTGTCGGCCGTGCATGTTTGGGAGGACTGCAGGACAAGACGGCACAATGGGATGAAAAGGAAGCATGAAGAGGGGAGGAGTGGTCATGGGATATTCCTCCACGCCAGACCCGATTTTTGTTTTATTTTCAAAGAGGGGGGGGGGGAATGAAACCCTGTGAGACGTGGAGACCTGCGCTGGTGATGGATGAACTTGTCATTAACCACCGCCTCCTCCCTCCTCGCTGTAAACGCGCTGTACGCAAGCAAAAACAAGGCGCAGGAGGACGACGCTCGATGTTGTACAGTAGGCTCGGCTCGCAGAACCGCCCCACCTCCTCCTTCCTATTTAGATGGTGCGTTCAGGGGAGCTGTCCTTTCAGCACCGGTCCGATGCATTCCTGTTGCCGCTCTACTGCTTTGTGATCCCAACCCAGGGGTCGGCAACCCAAAATGTTGAAAGAGCCATATTGGACCAAAAAAACAAAAACAAATCTGTCTGGAGCCGCAAAAAATTAAAAGCCATATTACATGTGTCATGAGATATAAATTTAATTAAGAGGACTTAAAGGAAACTAAATTAGCTCAAATATAGCTACAAATTAGGCATAATGATGCAATATGTACATATAGCTAGCCTAAATAGCATGTTAGCATCGATTAGCTTGCAGTCATGCAGTGACCAAATATGTCTGATTAGCACTTCACACAAGTCAATAACATCAACAGAACTCACCTTTGTGCACTCATGTACAACGTTAACAGTTTGGTGGACAAAATGAGACAGAAAAAGAAGTGGCATAAAACACGTCCTAGAAAGTCGGAGCAAGTTATGCATGTAAACAGACTATACGGTGAGTTCAAGGACCGCCAAAATAAGTAGGACAAAACGGCGCTCGCCAAATACTTGAATCAGTGAAGCATATTTAATATAAACAGTGTGATTTATAACAATTACGGAGGTTTGTGTCATGTTTGTCCTCCTACAGAAACCATACTAAAACAAAAAAATGGATTTTTTCTTTTTCCATTCTTCATACATTTTTGAAAAATCTCCAGAGAGCCACTAGGGCGGCGCTAAAGAGCCGCATGCGGCTCTAGAGCCGCGGGTTGCCGACCCCCGTCCCAACCCAACCCCTCCCTCCTGCAAACACACCAAGTCGAGCAGAGAGCAGATTGTATGTAAAAACATGATGTGTGTATATCCGAGGACGGTGCAATGTCGATCTTTTCTGTAGTGGAACCCTACTTGTGTTGGCCACTTTCTAGCTTTAGCCATCACCGGTTGGATTTGCAGGTTGGTTCCTTCATGTAGCTCATGTAAAACCTGCACATATCTTTTATTTATTATTTGCATCGCAAAGTATTTACCAAAAGTGAATATCTAAACTAACCGTGGGAATATTATTCTTTCTATTATCCGTGTTTTCCGTCATGCATGAATTGTCACTCCGGTGCCAAGGCAGGTGCCGCCACTCTTACCCTCCGGCACGCTTGTTTTTAAACAACAAAAAGAGTCATATTTGTATTTTTATATCTAAATATTTGTTATTTAAATGATATGCTCGTCTATGGTCTTACAATTCATCAACAAAAAGAGTTTCTACTTCGGAGAGGACACGGAGGAGCGAGGCCAGGCGCATTTTTTCGGACTGCTCTCGTTTGATTATCAGCGCTCGGAGGTTTTTTAAAGACTAACTGAATGTGTCGGGGTTTTTTGCACACATCAATGTTCAACTATTAGTAAGAAATCGTATACTGTGACTTGAGCTTCGTTGATGAATTTGTTAGAAAATGGCAGTTTTAGAGTATCGCACTGTTTACGAGTATACTCAAATAACTCATTTTGAACATTTTTTTTTTTAATTATTAAGTTGGTTTATTTTGTACCATCATTTTAAAGAAACTGGATATGGTTCGTTGTGCATGAAACCTTAATATTTTCAATAACGGAACATTGTTTTATGAAGCAAAAAAAAAAAAACACACAAAAAAAGAAACAAAAATGTCATGACATTCTAAGAATGAGTCATTGTATATTATGATGCCATTTTCACTGTATTTGGTGAACTAATAAATGGTGAAAGAAGATGGAAATGTGATTTTGTTGGCTTTTTTTCCAACCACATGACCACACAAACATATTTGGATGCAAAAAAAAGGCCTCCGATATTTAGTTGTTTTGTTTGTTTGTTCTTTTGTTAGCTAGTAGGCTACTTCTTGGTTCATGAAGACAACAAACCAAAACATGTTATACTGTAGTGGGTAGAAGTGTTTTATCAAGACCCATAAAATGAAACAAGTCGTAGAGCTCGGAATGTTCTGTCCATTTTAGCTAGCAGGTTTATGGAGAACCTCGACTGGGATTTGAGCCCTGATGCCGTTATCCAGAGAGCACACATTATTGGTTATTGAGCTATGCAGCCACTCACAATGTAGTTCCCAAACACTAAACCATAATTCCAAACCTACAAAACCCAAAACCAGTGAAGTTGTCACGTTGTGTAAATGGTAAAAAAAAACAAAAAAAACCGGAATACAATGATTTGCAAATCCTTTTCAATTATATTCAATTGAATAGACTGCAAAGACAAGATACTTAACGTTCAAACTGGTAAACTTTGTTATTTTTTGCAAATATTAGCTCATTTGGAATTTAATGCCTGCAACATGTTTCAAAAAAGCCGGCATAAGTGGCAAAAAAAAGACTGAGAAAGTTGAGGAATGCTCATCAAACACTTATTTGGAACATCCCAGGTGAACAGGCTAATTGGGAACAGGTGGGTGCCATGATTGGGCATATGAGCAGCTTCCATGAAATGCTCAGTCATTCACAAACAAGGATGGGGCGAGGGTCACCACTTTGATAACAAATGCCTGAGCAAATTGTCCAACAGTTTAAGAACAACATTTCTCAACCAGTTGTTGCAAGGAATTTAGGGATTTCCCCATCTACTGTCCGTAATAACGTCAAAAGGTTCAGAGAGTCTGGAGAAGTCACTGCACGTAAGCGATGATATTACGGACCTTCGATCCCTCAGGTGGTACTGCATCAAAAAGCGACATCAATGAGTAAAGGATATCACCACATGGGCTCAGGAACACTTCAGAAAACCACTGTTTGTAACTACAGTTTGTAAGTGCAAGTTAAAACTCTACTATGCAAAGCTAAAGTCATTTATCAACAACACCCAGAAACGCTTCACTGGGCCCGAGCTCATCTAAGTGGAAAAGTGTTCTGTGGTCTGACGAGTCCACATTTCAAGTTGTTTTTGGAAACTGGGGACATTGTGTCCTCCGGAACAAAGAGGAAAAGAACCATTATAGACGCAAAATTGAAAAGCCAGCATCTGTGATGGTATGGGGGTGTATTAGTGCCCAAGGCATGGATAACTTACACATCTGTGAAGGCACCATTAATGCTGAAAGGTACATACAGGTTTTGAAGCAACATATGTTGCCATCCAAGCAACGTTACCATGGACGCCCCTGCTTATTTCAGCAAGACAATGCCAAGCTACGTGTTACATCAACGTGGCTTCATAGTAAAAGAGTGCGGGTACTAGACTGGCCTGCCTGTAGTCCAGACCTGTCTCCCATTGAAAATGTGTGGCGCATTATGAAGCCTAAAATACCACAATGGAGACCCCCGGACTGTTGAACAACTTAAGCTGTACATCAAGCAAGAATGGGAAATAATTTCACCTGAAAAGCTTAAAAAATATGTCTCCTCAGTTCCCAAACGTTTACTGGGTGTTGTTAAGAGGAAACGCCATGTAACACAGTGGTAAAAATGCCCCTGTGACAACTTTTTTGTAATGTATGGTGTCATTAAATTCTAAGTTCATGATTATTTACAAAAAAAAGAATAAGAAGTTTCTCAGTTGGAACATTAAATATCTTGTCTTTGCAGCCTATTCAATTGAATATAAGTTGAAAAGGATTTGCAAATCATTGTATTCTGTTTTTATTTACCATTTACACAACGTGCCAACTTCACTGGTTTTGGGTTTTGTACACAATATTGGTTTGTTTCTTCATATGACCACATTAGTCATATATTATTTAAAAGTTTTGAAAAAAAAAGAAGCTTAATTTCGGGTAAAATATTAACACAAAGTAAGGTTAGTGTGAAAAGTACTCAATGAAATATATTCATGGAGTGCAGTTATTGTTGTGAATTTAGTTTTTGAGATGCAATAACCTTGATTAAAGTGGTTTCAAGACAACTTTGAATTTACCATAATTTTAGTCGACTAAAACTAAATCGATTTAAGTGACTAACATATGATTAAAATTAAAATACATTTTCATTAAAAGATTATGACTGAAATTAAGTTAAAAACTGCTACACATGTGCTTGTGTTCCCAGCTAAGAAGGTTATGGTTTTGTGTGGGTGTTTCAGGCTGCTGTGTGGCTTTCGAATTGGTCTTAGTGCTTTCATGTTAGGATTTCTAATTAGGATTTTTTAGACTAGGTTCAGGTAGGGTATCGAATTAGGTTTAGGGTCTTAAATTAGTGTTTGACTGTTAACCGGTGCAATGGACGTCGAGTGGATCTGGTTAATAGTGTAGGTGTAGTATGTAGTGTATGTTTAGCACCAAGCAATGCTGCGGACGCAAGTGTCACAATAAAGTTGCATTCGTTCAGCACTCGGCTTTTAAAACTTATTGCTTGTTTTCTTTGTGTTCGGGCTCAAAAATATAAGGTTCTGGGATCATAATTATTCCCAAAGTAATCGTTGTTGGCTCTCACAAAGTCTGCTTGATTAGCATTCGACAGCGTCTTCTCCCCGTCATCTTTGTTGCAGCGGTGTAGCGTGAAAGGACGGGAGTGGAAGAAGTGTCAAAAGATGGAGCTAACTGTTTTAATGACATTCAGACTTTACTTCAATCAATAACGGAGCAGCATCTCCTCATCCGTGGCTCACTAGTGCAACAACAACGCAGGAAATGTGTCCCGTGAAAAACCGTCCGACCGGAACGCTCAAATAATTGAAGTTCCTTGGGTGAATAATGTAAACTCACTACACCAGTATGATTTAGTGCTTTCATGGCGAGTCTACTGACAGATATAAGTAAGAACTTTACACTACTTTATACTAAAAATGGCAACAGCAGAGGATGAATGTCCCATACAGTGGCGGACCCGCGCAAATTTTCAGGACTTATGCAGATCCCAAATACACATCAGCAGGTACCAGAAGGTAAGAAAAGTTGGTTTTGCATAACATTGGGAAACAAAACGCCAGATAATATGTCTGCTAATGGGTGCCATTTTGCGATCCTCATACACACACCATAGTAATACTTGTATCTCTGACTACAGCAGCCGTAATGGGCCGACAATCCATCAAGCGGTGAGGCTTCAAAGTCATACTAAAACATTTTGACGGATTTTTGAGTGCCGTGTGTAATGTTCTTTATTCTCAATGGAACATTTAAAGTTTTGTGTTGTTTACTTGAGTAATATTGCAGTCTACACATATGTGTGACTGCCATCTACTGGTCACACTTATCACTACACCATGTACCAAATAAAATTGCTTCGAGGCCGGTAAGCACAACCAGAATTATTCCGTACAATAGGCACATCGGGTTATATGGCGCACCGTCGATTTTTGAGAAAATGAAATATAGTCCGAAAAATGCGGTATGTCCAAATTAAGTCCACTGTCAGTACCTGGATGTTACACTTAACACTTCTTGAATACTTTAAATTGAATTAAAACAAAGAGAAGAAGCAGCAAATAAATATTGTGATCAATGTTTCTGCACATTGATAGTAATCGATTAGGGACAGAAATACACTGTAAAATGTGCATCCTCACGAAGAGCGTAGTACATACAATAGTATACATACACACTGTATACATAGTATACAGCATTGAAGTGTAAGTCAAGAAGTGTGCACATTAAAACTCAGCCTACTTTCTGTCTAGTGGAGGTTGACCTGATTGGATTTTTTATTGAGAGTAAAACAATTCAGTCAAACCGAAGTATTTAAAAAAAAAGCATCATTAATATAACCCACCATATTCCATCAGTGACATTATTGATCCTGAAAACAGCAGCACTGCACTGACTGAACACACACACACACTATTGATCTTGTTGTTGATGTGTGTGTCTGGTTGACGCCACACACAATTACACTTTTCACAGTAACGCACGCAGCCGGAAGCTGACTGACATATTTGGTTGTGTGGATGATTAGTTGACTCACACTCTGTTGTGTTTGTGGCTAATAAGTAAACAATTAAACTCAAATTGTGTTGACATCTTGGCGGCATTTTTAACCGTTAGTTGATTCAAAACACGACTGGAATATTTATACTATTATGAGAATACATTCTAAAATAAATCCTAATATCGTGCTAATAAAGTCACAAGTTGTTTTTCAACATTAGGACATTACATGTGGAATATTATAATAGTTAGTACATACAATTTAATAAATTATTTTTTGAGAATTAATGAAAACAATTATGGAAAAAAGTTATGTTAGTTAGTTTCAGTTTATTTGGAACATGCATACAATACAATTACATATTTCAAGTTGTTTCATTGCAGCACGCCCCATAAGGAGTAAGAAGAAGTATTTAATCCTACCCCTTTTCATATCATAACAGTTTTATCCCATGTCTTTGTTCTCTGTAACATAACAGTGAATAAATAAATGAGTAAATAAATACATTAATTAATGGTGTGTACTTTTTATCCTCCATGATAATAACCACCCTTTTGTCAAAATGCCCCGTTTGGTGTGTCATTTGTTTAAATTTAACTGAACACATGTTTCTCATTGCTGTGGGAAAACAACTGTGTCATGTATTGAAGATTGTCCACGACAATAGAAAACATTGAATTTTCTCATCACTTCGCTAGAAGGAAAGCAGAATGAGGAACATATTGGGTAAAAATATTAATACACACTAGGGTTGTCGCGATACCAATATTTTGGTACCAAAATGTATTTCGATACTTTTCTAAATAAAGGGCACCACAAAAAAATTGCATTATTGTCTTTATTTTAACAAAAAATCTTAGGTTACATTAAAGGCCTACCCACTACTACCGACCACGCAGTCTGATAGTTTATATATCTATGATGAAATCTTAACATTGCAACACATGCCAATACGGCCGGGTTAACTTATAAAGTGCAATTTTAAATTTCCCGGGAAATATCCGGCTGAAAACGTCTCGGTATGATGACGTTTGCGCGTGACGTCACGGATTGTAGCAGACATTTTGGAACAGCACGGTGGCCAGCTTAAGTCGTCTGTTTTCATCGCAAAATTCCGCAGTATTCTGGACATCTGTGTTGGTGAATCTTTTGCAATTTGTTTAATGAACAATGAAGACAGCAAAGAAGAAAGCTGTAGGTGGGATCGGTGTATTAGCGGCTGGCTACAGCAACACAACGCCGTCCACCACCGCGCCGCTGTACTCACCGGTGTCTGGGTTGACTTCCTCCGTCTCCGGGCCGCCGACCGCACCGATGATCGTGGTGAAGCCCTCCGTCACGCCGTCGATCGCTGGAATGCAGGTGAGCACGGGTGGTGATGAGCAGATGAGGGCTGGCGTAGGTGGAGAGCTAATGTTTTTAGCATAGCTCTGTCGAGGTCCCGTAGCTAAGTTAGCTTGAATGGCGTCGTTAGCAACAGCATTGTTAGGCTTCGCCAGACGGGACAGCATTAACCGTGTGGTTACAGGTCCAGGGTTTGGTTCGGTGTCCCCTGATAGTAGAAGTAATAATAGTATTGTTGATCTTCTGTCTATCCTTCCAGTCAGGTGCATGTTTCTTCTGTTTCGATCTGCAGTTAAGCTCGATGCTATCACGTTAGCTCCGTAGCTAAAGTGCTTCGCCGATGTATTGTCGTGGAGATAAAAGTCACTGTGAATGTCCATTTCGCGTTCTCGACTCTCATTTTCAAGAGGATATAGTATCCGAGGTGGTTTAAAATACAAATCCGTGATTCACAATAGAAAAAGGAGAAAGTGTGGAATCCAATGAGCCAGCTTGTACCTAAGTTACGGTCAGAGCGAAAAAAGATACATCCTGGCGTCCTGCACTGCACTCTCGTCCTTCACTCTTACTTTCCTCATCCACAAATCTTTCATCCTCGCTCAAATTAATGGGGTAATCGTCGCTTTCTCAGTCCGAATTGCTCTTGCTGCTGGTGGGAATGATTGCAAACATTGTGCAGATATGAGGCGCTCCACAACCTGTGACGTCACGCTACTTCCGGTACAGGCAAGGCTTTTTTTATCAGCGACCAAAAGTTGCGAACTTTATCGTCGATGTTCTCTACTAAATCCTTTCAGCAAAAATATGGCAATATCACGAAATGATCAAGTATGACACAGAATGGACCTGCTATCCCCGTTTAAATAAGAACATTTCATTTCAGTAGGCCTTTAACCATGTTTCTTATTGTAATTTAGGCATTAAATAAAATAGTGAACATACAAGACAACTTGTCTTTTAGTAGTAAGTAAACAAAAAAGGATCCTAATTAATCTGCTGACGTATGCAGTAACATATTGTGTCATTTATCATTCTATTATTTTGTCTACATTATTAAGGACAAACTGTAAAAATTGATTATTAATCTACTTGTTCATTTACTGTTAGTATCTGCTTATTTTCTGTTTCAACATGTTCTATCTACACTTCTGTTAAAATGTAATAATCACTTATTCTTCTGTTGTTTGATACTTTACAATAGTTTTTGGATGATACCACAAAAATGTAGGAATTGATCCGATACCAAGTAGTTACAGGATCATACATTGGTCATAATTTAAAGTCCTCATGTGTCCAGGGACGCATTTCCTGAGTTTATGAATATAATATGGAGTTTGTTTTTTTTTAAAGAAAAAAGATTTTGTGACGATAAAAAATATCCATGTAATCATAGTAGTATCGACTAGATACGCTCTTGTACTTGGTATCATTACAGTGGATGTCAGGTGTAGATCCACCCATGGCATTTGTTTACATTGTGACGCCGGTGAGCTATTGTATCCTCCTACGGTGTGTAATGAAGCATGTTTAGCTATTCCTCGTCCTGCAGGGATAATGATACTTGTAAAAACTCACTTTATTTGATCCATGGAGGCGAGGATTAGTGATTTAGAAGTAGCTCAAACACTGCCGATCGCCATTAGCCGCTAACTAGCTAGCCATGTCTTAAAGCACCTCTTCCTGAGGACGTTTCAGTGTTATAACTTCACCTTTATCTTTAGTTTTTAAGCCAAAATGCGTCCATTCTCTCTTTTCTGTCTACACACTGTCTGCTTGTAAGTGCTCCGTGTGTGTGCACTGCCAAACATGCTCCTTTGCTCGTAAAATCAGCAATGTCATGACGTGACAACGCGCCGTCATGCCAGTTAAAAAAATAAAATAAAATAAAATATATATACAGTATATGTACTGTAAAACACTAATACACATACATCAACTAAGTTATGATTGTGCAGCAGAACATGCATAATATGTACTCTGACTTATGACAGCTGGACTGTGATTAAGGTCCAGGCCGAGGTCAAGAGAGATACAGTACAGACCCTTACAGTAATCAGCCTGTTAAAAATCAATACTATATCGCAGCAATATAAATGTTGTCACGTCTCAAATTCACACAAAGCATCTCTGAGCTCTTAGCTGCAAGTGAACGTGTGCACCAGGGACCGAACTCCGATCTGATCCCACTTATGCCCCCCGCCGGCCGAGTGGGCTTCCATTAATACTCCCCCCCCGGTTACATAAGCCTGCCATACAGTATTTTATGCCATTATGCTGCCCCAGGGGAAACGGACAGGCATATAGGCAAGTACTGATGAAAGCGAAAGCAGCAACGCTTACTCTGGTCTTTACTGCATCTATGATGGTGCTCTTCTTCGTGTTATCTACTACCTTCTAGCAAAGTCTTGGGACACCATTGAATTGTTTTTGTTTGTTTTACACCTGATAGAAACTAATTCTAGAGGCTAAAGTGTTAAGTATTAGACCCGATTGAAACACAATTGAAATGTGGGTGGTTGATGTCATCCATGGTTGATTGTTTTTCTTTTGCTTTTTGCTTAGTTGTAAATGGGTTGTACTTGTATAGCGTTTTTCTACCTTTTTAAGGAACTCAAAGCGCTTTGACACTATTTCCACATTCACACACTGATGGCGGGAGCTGCCATGCACGGCGCTAACCAGGCCCATCAGGAGCAAGGGTGAAGTGTCTTGCTCAAGGACACAACGGATGTGACTAGGATGGTAGAAGGTGGGGATTGCTGGCACGGCCACTCTCCCAACTTCGCCACGCCGTCCCCGTTGTATCACTGGACAATGTTTGTCATAAAGAATCATGAAAGTATTTTTAAAAATCCTCTATGCGTTATCATTATTATTAATCATTCCCAAAAAGGTTGAAATAATTAAGAAAAACATTTTAAAATTACCAAATTATTATGAGCACGACATTTGGACTTCATGTGAATCAAATCTTAATACTTTGTAGGGAAAAAAATGACATGGCATATAAGTACACAATTAATCTCAAATTGTGATGACAATTGTATTGTTGATAATAAAGGTAAAGTATTGGTATTGTTTATTATCAATAGCACTATTTCTATTGGTATTCATATTGCTCCATTTTTAGTGTAATAATGCTCATTGTCATTTCTGTATTTTTTATTTTATTTTCGCTAACTGCTTATTTGCTATTACTTTTACCATCATATTTGTACATGTCGTATTTGCTGATGTTGCTCTGTTGTTGTTGTTGTTGTTGTTGTGTTTGCTGTTGTTGTTTTTGTCTCTCTGTCTAATCCCCCTCTTGTCCCCACAATTCCCCCCTCTGTCTTCCTTTTTCTCTCTTTCTATCCCCTCCTGCTCCGGCCCGGCTGCACCAAATGATAATATAAATACATTTAATAAAGTCAAAATACAAGTAAGGCAACAAGAGAAGTATCCTACACTTCTCTTTTGTAAAGTAAATCTGAACAGCCGATATGGGCATATACATCTGCTATATGATTTGCCCGAGAAGCTGGGCAGGACATTAAAAAAAAAAAAAAAAAAAAAAAAAAAATTGTGATGACAACATAGTGGCATTTTTAACCATTAATTGATTCAAAACACTACTGGAATATTTATACTATAATGAGAATAAATTCTAAATTAAGTCCAAATATTGTGCCAATAAAGTCCCAATTTTCAACAGTATGAGAACACATGTGGAATATTAAGAGTTAAGTCATACAATTTAATTAAGTATTTTTGGGGAATTAGTAAAAAATAAGAGAAAAAAAAGGCTTACTTTATAAAGAAAAAAGTTTCAAAATGACCAAATTAATATGAGCATAACAATGTGGCTTTAAGTGAATCAAGTCTTAATAGTTTATGGGTGGTTGATGAGCTTTTTGAGTGCTTGTTGGACGTTGTATCTGTTGAGGGCCAATTAGAAAAGCAACTGCAGGGTTTCCTCTTAATGTAATAGAATATAGCGCACGGCTAAGGCAGTTTTATTACCGCCACACCTTGAAAATAAGTTGGGGTTTTTTACTTGAAAACAAATTAAAGTAACACTATGTATTGTTGACCCCAGAAGAAACACAACGTCCGATGCTATTTTTAACTTTTATTACCAATCTTATGATAACAAATGGCACAATTATATCTAACCTACCTACAGTTTAACAGGAAAAGTCTTGTCAAATGATATGAAAGCATGTTTTAATCACAAAAGTTATTATCAAGGCTTAGGTCAGATTACAAAAATAAATACTAATCAAATATACTGCAAAGGAAATGACTCGTGAAAATTGATGAAAAATAAATAGACATAGAATATTTGCATTTTCTCCTCAGTATTGTGTGAGTTTTGATGATCAGCATATATTTTTCATATGAATGAAGACAGAAACCCAAAATGGATTGCACGCCTTATTCTGTTCACTTAACAGACGCAATCCACTTTGCACACGTTTAGTAGATTAGCTTTGCGTGTGCTATCAGGTTTGCATGTTTGTACACAATATATAGCACTTATTTGGATCTTAATAGATCAGGTTGATCGGTCTAGACAGCAGTAGACAGGAATAATTATTTTTAATAGCAACCCCTTGTTCTTCCTTTACTTTTTTTTAGAGCTAAAGTTTTGATCATGTGGTTGAGTTAGTGTTGGGCTTAGGCCTATTCGGGGTTATGGAAAAGGTTCTGAGTTTGGAATTGCCTCAAACTTTTACTTTTTAAGGTCAAGGCAAGTGCTGCTTTAAAGGAGGGCTCATATTTTAGGGCACCAAGGCAAACATTATTTTCTTTCCAGGCAGGGGCATGCATATATATACAGTATATACTGTATATATATACACTAACGTTCAAAAGTTTGGGGTCACATTGAAATGTCCTTATTTTTGAAGGAAAAGCACTGTACTTTTCAATGAAGATAACTTTAAACTAGTCTTAACTTTAAAGAAATGCACTCTATACATTGCTAATGTGGTAAATGACTATTCTAGCTGCGAAAGTCTGGTTTTTGGTGCAATATCTACATAGGTGTATAGAGGCCCATTTCCAGCAACTATCACTCCAGTGTTCTAATGGTACAATGGGTTTGCTCATTGGCTCAGAAGGCTAATTGATGATTAGAAAACCCTTGTGCAATCATGTTCACACATCTGAAAACAGTTTAGCTCGTTACAGAAGCTACAAAACTGACCTTCCTTTGAGCAGATTGAGTTTCTGGAGCATCACATTTGTGGGGTCAAATAAACGCTCAAAATGGCCAGAAAAAGAGAACTTTCATCTGAAACTCGACAGTCTATTCTTGTTCTTAGAAATGAAGGCTATTCCACAAAATTGTTTGGGTAACCCCAAACTTTTGAACGGTAGTATATATATAGAGACCTGGGAAGCCGATGCCCAACACCGTTCCAACTGGCGCTCTGCAGTCTGGCATGGTGTAGCAGACTTCGAGGAAAAACGTATCCATGAAGCCGAACAGAAGCGACAGCTCCACAAGACCAGAGACAGTTCCTCCCTCTCAGCCAGCCACCCCACAGCCATAACCTCCCCTCACTGCAGCCGGTCATTCCGCGCAAGGATTGGCCTCATCAGCTATCTTCGCACACACAAGTCAACGTGAAGTCACCTGGTCATCTTTGAAAACGAAGGACGAACATGATTATATATATATATATATATATATATATATATATATATATATATATACAGTATATATATAATATATATATATATATATATATATATATATATATATATATATATATATATATATATATATATATATATATATATATATATATATATATATATATATACACTACCGTTCAAAAGTTTGGGGTCACATTGAAATGTCCTTATTTTTGAAGGAAAAGCACTGTACTTTTCAATGAAGATAACTTTAAACTAGTCTTAACTTTAAAGAAATACACTCTATACATTACTAATGTGGTAAATGACTATTCTAGCTGCAAATGTCTGGTTTTTGGTGCAATATCTACATAGGTGTATAGAGGCCCATTTCCAGGAACTATCACTCCAGTGTTCTAATGGTACAATGTGTTTGCTCATTGGCTCAGGAGTCTGATTGATGATTAGAAAACCCTTGTGCAATCATGTTCACACATCTAAAAACAGTTTAGCTCGTTACAGAAGCTACAAAACTGACCTTCCTTTGAGCAGATTGAGTTTCTGGAGCATCACATTTGTGGGGTCAATTAAACGCTCAAAATGGCCAGAAAAAGAGAACTTTCATCTGAAACTCGACAGTCTATTCTTGTTCTTAGAAATGAAGGCTATTCCACAAAATTGTTTGCGTGACCCCAAACTTTTGAACGGTAGTATATATATATATATATATATATATATATATATATATATATATATATATATATATATATATATATATATATATATATATATATATATATATATATATATATATATATATATATATATATAAAATAACGTTAAAAGATGGCACCTGATGGCCATAAGACGTAACTGCACTTTTTTCCCATATAGATAAAAATAGTGTTCATGTATGAGATCTAGGGCGGCCAATTATGGCCAAACTAATAATTAAGATTATTGTTATCAGTATTTAAATCCTTATTACTGATTGTTAGGTTGTTGGGGTGTGAATGTAATACCATCATGTCATTTGTAATGTCTAATAAAAAGGCTATAGATAAACGTTATCAATATATCTAAAAGACAATTATTTGCTTTTTTTTATTCTTTAATAATATCAACTTGTCAGTTTTTGTCATTACATGATGCCTTTGTCTCTATTTTTACATTTTGATAGAGGAAGTTTTTTAATTATTCATTTAAGCTACGTACATTTTTATGTACATGTAGATCATGGGTGTCAAACTCTCGCCCGCGGGCCAAATTTGGCCCACCGTGTAATTTCACTTGGCCCTTGAGGCGATATCAAATTAACACTAGAGCTGGCCCGCCAATTATATTCAGTGGCGGTGCCGCGGTAACACCACATTCACCGCTAATTCTCATACTGAGAAGTGGTAGCGGGGGTGTATATTGCAGCCCAGAAGAGTTGCATGGGATTCTGGGTATTTGTTTTGTTGTGTTACGGTGCGGATGTTCTCCCAAAATGTGTTTGTCATTCTTGTTTGGTGTGGATTCACAGTGTGGCGCATATTTCTAACAGTGTTAAAGTTATTTATACGGGCACCCTCAGTGTAACCTGTATCGCTGTTGGTCAAGTATGCATTGCATTCACGTGTGTGTGCGTACAGAAGCCGCACATATCTTGTGACTGGGCCGGCACGTTGTTAGGATGGATGAAAAGCAGACGTGACGACAGCTCGTAGAGGATGTTAAACGCAGTGCCTTTAAGCCACGCCCCCAAGACTGTGGTCCGGGTGGACTACGATATATAATGACTGATGAACAACTTCGTTCGATAATGAGGGTTGCCTCAGCTCAAAGCCTGAGCCCCGACATTAATGAACTAGCATCCAAGAAAATATGCCAAGTATCTGGCTTGGGCACATCAGATTAGATCAGTGTGTTGCAAACTGAGCAGTTTAAAGTCCTGAATGGTTGGTTTATTCATTGTTATTTTATTTTCTAATTTATTTGCTTGTGGAAAAAGTTCATGTTGATATTTACCTCAGAAGGCTGCAAATAGAAAAGAGGCATTCAATTTTTATTTAAATTGTATTTGATATGCCATTGATATTTTTTAATTATTATTATTATTATTTGAAACTCGATTTTGCATGTCACTATAAAGTTATATAAGCCTTGCTTGTTCAATATTCAATGCAAAACTTGTTTGGGTCCCTATTAAAAGGTTAATTTTTATTTTTTATTTTTTTTTCTTTCTTTAGTTTATTTCGAACATGTACACACTTACATCTTAATACGTCACACAATTTCATATCATTTCATTTTACATCATGCCCGAAAAGGAGTAGGAAGAAGCAAAGCTTATTTAATCCTACCCCTTTCCCACTTCAAAGCGTTTACAATGATATAGAATCATTGACTGACCTTTTTATATAATAAAATAACATCTATGAATTAGTATACACAACAGTTTTATAATATGTAATTAATTCAGTCATTATTAACATACTGAGATGAAGAATATCTTATTTTTAATAAGGCTAGAAGTATTTCTCATAATTCTTCTTCTTTGTACTTTGTAAGCACTATTATTTTGAACAACCTCTTAAACTGGATCATATCAGAACAATTTTTAACTTCTTTACTTAATCCATTCCATAATTTGATTCCACATACTGATATGCTAAAAGTTTTAAGTGTTGTACGTGCATATAAATGTTTTAAATTATTTTTTCCTCTAAGGTTATATTTCTCCTCTTTAGTTGAGAAGAATTGTTGTACATTCTTTGGTAGCAGGTTATAGTTTGCTTTGTACATAATATTAGCTGTTTGCAATTTTACCAAATCATCAAACTTTAATATTTTTGACTTAATAAATAAAGGGTTTGTATGTTCTCTATATCCAACATTATGTATTATTCTAACTGATCTTTTTTGTAACACAGTTAGTGAATGTAGCGCACATTTGTAGTTATTTCCCCATATTTCTGCAACTCAGAAAAGGTAACACTAGCGAGCAGTAGAGAATATGAAGTGATTTTTGGCCCAGGACGTGTTTTGTTTTATTCATTATTGAAATGTTTTTGCCACCTTATGTTGTATGTTTTGTATATGAGATTTTCAGTTCATTTGATCATCTATTAATACTCCCAAAAATCTGGTTTCTTTTACCCTTTCGATGTCTACTCCGTCTGTTTGTATTCGTGTACGATGCTCTTTTCTACTATTACCAAATAGCATTATTTTAGTTTTACTGAGATTCAAAGATAGTCTGTTTTTGTCAAACCATCTTTTTAATTTGTTCATTTCTTCTGTTATTATTTGTATTATCTTCTGTGTGTTCTCTCCTGAACAAAAAGCAGTTGTATCGTCTGCAAATAAAACTAACTTTAAGTCCTTTGTAACTTTACAAATGTCGTTTATACAAAGATTAAACAATCTTGGTCCCAATATTGATCCCTGCGGTACACCACAGGATATATCTAGCCGTGTTGACATATTTTCACCCATCTTCACATATGCTTCCCGTTGGTTAGATAGCTTCTTACTCAGTTCAAGACCAAACCTCTGATGCCATATCGTTCTAATTTTTGTATTAAAATATCATGATTAATTGTGTCAAATGCTTTTGTTAAGTCCATGAATACTGCGGCCACACATTCTTTACCATCTATTGCATTGGTAATTTCCTCTGTTATTTTGATTAATGCTATTGATGTTGAGAGATTTGCTCGAAATCCATATTGGTTCTCCACGAGCGTCCCACTTTTGTTAATAAATAAATCTAATTGACTATTGAATAATTGTTCCATGATTTTGGAGAATTGTGGAAGTAATGAATCTGGTCTGTAGTTAGTAAACTGGTGTACGTCTCCATTCTTATAAATTGGTACGACTTTTGCAATTTTCATTTTGTAAGGGAATTTGCCGGTTAGAAATGATACGTTGCTGATATATGTCAGAGGTTCTGAAATGTCTTCTATAACCTTTTTTATCGTTACCATATCTATTCCATGACAGTCGGTTGAGGTCTTAGATTTGCAATTTTTTACAATTTTGATTATTTCTTCTTTTGTTACACTTTTAAGAAACATGGAATTGGGATTTCTGTCTATGAGCTCACTCAAGTCCTCAACAGACCCATCATCTGCATTTGGAATTCTTTGGTCCAGATTTTTTCCGATATTAACAAAATAATAATTGAAACGTTCAGCTATTTGGTTCATATTGTCATTTTTTGTATTTCCATCTAGAAAGTACTGGGGGTAATCTTTCTTAGCACCATTTTTAATGATGCTATTTAGGATGCCCCATGTTGCTCTCATGTTGTTTTTGTTCTTGTTTAATAATTGACTGTAGTATTCCTTCTTACATGTTCGTAGTATACCAATTAGCTTGTTTTTATATTTCTTATACTTATTTTCTGCCCGCGGCTTTGTTCAGTTTTAAATTTTGGCCCACTCTGTATTTGAGTTTGACACCCCTGATGTAGATGATGTATCGGGACAGATCCATTAAGAGTTTGAGCAGAAATATGTGGTATAGGAATTAACTATACACAATAAAACATTAACACAATTCTGTGTCACATGAATGGTTTATGAAGTAACACCTTTGTGACATGAAAAAAACATGTAAAAAAAAAAAAAAAACCTAAGCAGTTTGGTTAATGAAGATAAAGTAAAATAAACAAGCTTTGTTCTTCTCCAACACTTCCTATCAGTACAACAGTTTGGCCAACAAAAATAAAGAGGAGTGACATCGAATATACTCATCGAATACACAATCTTCACAGCCTGCGTTCAATTCGCTGAGATGACAACATTTGAGCTAGTATTGATGTTATTTGAACACTGATACAGTTTGCAGTTAAATAAAGGAGGAGTGATCATCCCAGTCAACAAAGTAAAGACTTCATAAAAAAGTTGTGACAACGTTCACGACACATCACTTGCTGCATGTTTCCTCAGCTCATTAACTTTCAGTCACAGCTGATGGACGCTGTATTGACAAAATAAAAGCAACATCAAATAGTTTTGATGTTCACACCTGTCTCCATCTAAACACAGCAATGCGCTCTTAAACAAACGGCGGGAAGCGAGAGAAAATGACGTTAAACCAAGCGCTTGGCTCCGTTTACTCCGAGGGGAAATCGCCGGAGCAAAGTCTGTGTAGTTAGTCCGCCATGATTATCAAGCCAAATGACGCTAGTGCGCATGCGCCTGACTTCCTGTTGCCTAACATGCATTAATAAATGACGGTTTTTCGGTCATTAAAAAATTTGACGTATTACTAAATGTCTGGAATTTTTTCGCAAATTATCATTATACCGTTTATTGTTGCATCCCTCGTCCATTAACAAGTAAAAAGTCAAGTGCGGTCACGGCGTGTTCTTGCCGCAGACGGTCAATTTTTTAGGGCATTACAGCAAATGAAGAGGGGGGTTGCGCCAGTTGCCGCGGTTAAAGTCGAGCCCTGGAATTGTGTCAATGGGTGAGGTTCAATCAAAAACAACTTCTGAGCTAACATGACCGCTTACAAATGACGGCCTAAACTACAAATAAATAAACGGCAAATAAAAACATTTTACGACGCATCACACAGAAGAGGCAATGGAAAGTAAACATTGATTTGGAGCGGGGGAGGGGAAGGACAAAACTGGGGAGGTTTGGGGTGTAGCAGGCAATGGTTTCGTTTGACTTGCGTGAGTACTAACAACAACAACACACACACACACACACACACACGAGGCACTCGGGCCAATCAATGCAGACAAAGAGGGCGGGTGAGAAGAAGAGCGATGCAGAGTGAGTAAGGCATCCAGCTTGCGGTAGATTAGTGGCCTTGCTGCCCTTGGCCGACAGAGCATGAAGGACAATTGGTGGGAGAGAGTGAGAGAGAGAGAGGAAAGGGGTTGGGGGTGATACGTCCTAAATGTAAGAGCACATAAACTGTAGTAGATGTTGTTGGTGCAAAGGCTGCAGTAGTAGCAGTGCAGTTACATAACAAGAGTCCAGTGACGTTAAATGTTGTCACACAGGCAGCAGCCCATAGCAAATAAATATTTCAATACACACAACAGGTCCACACGAGGGATAAGGCAGAGGACAATAGAATACAGAGCAAAATGAATGATTCAAACATACACAAACACACTTCACTTACATAAGCCCTCTCTTGATGGACACCCTGCCTGGCTCCATAGAATGTTGACCTTGCCTTGCACGTTGAACTCTGATTGTAGCCATGCAAAACAGACATTGGGCAAAAAAAATTAAATAGTCAAATTATTGTACATTTAGGAGTGCAATAGTTTGTTACTGGGATAATAAATGATAAATGGGTTATACTTGTATAGCGCTTTTCTACCTTCAAGGTACTCAAAGCGCTTTGACAGTATTTCCACATTCACACACTGATGGCGGGAGCGCCCTGTTATACAGTACAACAGTGTTTTTCAACCTTTTTTGAGCCAAGGCACATTTGTTTCCATTGAAAAAATCCCGGGGCCCACCACCAGCAGAAAACATAAAAAAATGAAACTCAGCAGCCGATATTGACAGTAAAAAGTCGTTCTCGCAATTGTTGGATATGAATCCACACCATAACCAACCATGCATCACTATAGCTCTTGTCTCAAAGTAGGTGTACTGTCACGACCTGTCACATCACACTGTGACTTATTTTGAGTTTTTTGGTGTTTTCCTGTATGTGGTGTTTTAGTTCTTGTCCTGCGCTCCTATTTTGGTGTTGATTGTCATGGCATGTACGGATGTACTTTGTGGACGCCGTCTGCTGCTTCACACGCTGTAAGTCTTTACTGTCGTCCAGCATTCTGTTTTTGTTTACTTTGCAGCCAGTTCAGTTTTAGCTTCGTTTTGCACAGCCAACCCTAAGCTTCAATGCCTTTTCTTAGCGGCACTCGCCTTTTGTTTATTTTTGGTTTAAGCGTTAGATACCTTTTTACCTGCAAACCATCGTCATCGTTCTCGACATCTACAAAGCATTTAGCTACCTGCTGCCACCTACTGATTTGGGAGAGTATTACACGGTTACTCTGCCGAGCTCTAGACAGCACAGACACTCAACAACGACACATTTGCGGATTATAATTATTGGTTTGCAAAAATTTTTAACCCAATTAGGTGAAATTACATAATCTCCCACGGCACACCAAACAATATCTCACGGTACACTAGTGTGCCACGGCACAGTGGTTGAAAAACACTGCAGTACAGGATACACCTTCTCATTCACAACACAACTGATGGTCCCAACCCCATTGATAAAGCAAGACATTCCACTAATCAACCCTGATAAGGCACACCTGTGACCTGAAGTTCATTTCAGGTGACTACCTCTCGAAGCTCAGGGAGAGAATGCCAAGAGTGTGCAAAGCAGTAATCAGAGCAAAGGGTGGCTATTTTGAAGACACTAGAATATAAAACATGTTTTCAGTTATTTCACCTTTTTTTTGTTAAGTACATAACTCCACATGTGTTCATTTATAGTTTTGATGTGACAATCTACAATGTAAATAGTCATGAAAATAAAGATTGAATGAGAAGGTGTGTCCAAACTGTTGGCCTGTACTGTACATTCTTGACACTTGACCATTACTGCTTGAAGTAGCTTTATAACAATAGGTTCTTGATGAGTGTTGAATGATAGCAGTGTTTAGCTAATAATAATAATAGTATCATAAAAGTAACGATATTGGAAAAAAAACATTGCAAAAATACCTCTTGTACATATCAGAAGAAGGGCAAATCTACCAAATGGTGCAATTTCCTTTTTGTTTTACGCTCTCAAAATAAGTCTATTTTCCACTCTAAATCTGATAATACACACATTAAACCGTTCAAAATATATATTGGACCATCTCATATAAAGTTAGGTTCTTATGACAAATCATTTGAGTAACATGACTGAAAGTATCAGGAGTGAGTTTTTAGCATAGCATTAGCAAATGACATGTAGCACTTATGCTAACAGTTGCTACTAAGCGGTATTCAACTAACAAAAACATCTTTATCAAACAGAGATTTTAATGAGTTGTTAGTAAAATATCATCAAATATACAGAAAAGTAAATTAGCTTACCTTTGTCCTTCCCATGGTCGCCTGAGGGTCTGTGAATGATGCAACTTCCTGTGTGCCATGTGAATGATGCAACTTCCTGTGTGCCATGTGAATGATGCAACTTCCTGTGTGCCATGTGAATGATGCAACTTCCTGTGTGCCAGGCGACTTGTGGAACATTCCAACGTTGTCCATATGTTAGGGTAACAGGGCTGAGGGTAAACCCAGGGAATGTAAAGTGTAATGTTTAACAATTGTTTTTAGAAAAATAAAGGTACGTGTATAGTTAGGATACACAGTAACACAAATATTTTAAAAAAAAGTACAACATTTATGAAGGATTTGTATTAATATATTTCATGGTAAAGTCAAATTTAAAGAATCGGGTACAGGCAACAAATGCTAATTTTCCAGTACAAAAAGTGGTTTAGATTAATTTTTTAAATTATATTTAACAACTACAAACCCCAAAACCAGAGAAGTTGGCACGTTGTGTAAATGGTAAATAAAAACAGAATACAATGATTTGCAAATTCTTTTCAACTTATATTCAATTGAATAGACTGCAAAGACAAGATATTTGATGTTCCAACTGAGAAACTAAATATTTTTTTGCAAGTAATCTTTAATTTAGAATTTAATGGCAGCAACACATTGCAAAAAAGTTGTCACTTGGGCATTTTTACCACTGTGTTACATGGCATTTCCTTTTAACAACACTCAGTTAACGTTTGGGAACTGAGGAGACACATTTTTGAAGCTTTTCAGGTGGAATTATTTCCCATTCTTGCTTGATGTACATTAAGTTGTTCAACAGTCTTCGTTGTGGTATTTTAGGCTTCATAATGCGCCACACATTTTCAATGGGAGACAGGTCTGGACTACAGGCAGGCCAGTCTAGTACCTGCACTCTTTTACTATGAAGCCACGCTGTTGTAACACGTGGCTTGGCATTGTCTTGCTGAAATAAGCAGGGGCGCCCATGATTACGTTGCTTGGATGGCAACATATGTTGCTCCAAAATCTGTACGTACCTTTCAGCATTAATGGTGCCTTCACAGATGTGTAAGTTACCCATTTCTTGGGCACTAATACACCCCCATACCATCACAGATGCTGGCTTTTCAACTTTGCACCTATAACAATCTGGGTGGTTCTTTTCCTCTTTGGTCCGTAGGACGCAACTTCCACAGTTTCCAAAAACAATTTGAAATGTGGACTCGTCAGACCACAGAACACTTTTCCACTTTGTATCAGTCCATCTTAGAAGAGCTCGGCGAAGCCGGCTGCGTTTCCGGGTGTTGTTGATAAATGGCTTTTGCTTTGCATTGTGGAGTATTAACTTGCACTTGCAGATGTAGCAACCAACTGTAGTTACCGACAGTGGTTTTCTGAAGTGTCCCTGATCCCATGTGGTGATATCCTTTACTCGCTGATGTCGCTTTTTTAATGCGGTACCGCCTGAGGGATCGAAGGTCCTGGGCATTACCGCTTACGTGCAGTGATTTCTCCAGATTCTCTGAACCTTTTGATGATATTACAGACCGTAGATGGTGAAATCTCTAAATTACTTGTAATAGCTGGTTGAGAAATGTTGTTCTTAAACTTTTCGACAACTTGCTCACGCATTTGTTGACAAAGTGGTGACCCTCGCCCCATCCTTGTTTGTGAATGACTGAGCATTTCATGGAAGCTGTTTTATACCCAATCATGGCACCCACCTGTTCCCAATTAGCCTGTTCACCTGTAGGATGTTCCAAATAAGTGTTTGATGAACATTCCTCAACTTTCTCAGTCTTTTTTGCCACTTGTGCCAGCTTTTTTGAAACATGTTGTTGGCATCAAATTCCAAATGAGCTAATAATTGCAAAAAATAAAGTTTACCAGTTCGAACGTTAAATATCTTGTCTTTGCAGTCTATTCGATTGAATATAAGTTGAAAAGGATTTGCAAATCACTGTATTCTGTTTTTATTTACCATTTACACAACGTGACAACTTCACTGGTTTGGGGTTTTGAATTAATATCTTTTTTTTTTCCTCATATCACATTCAAGGCCACTTTTTTGCGTATCAAACCAACACTTGATGGTCATGCGATGTAGTTTAATAAGTGTTATGCAGAATCAACATATTGTGGCGAGCTATTACAAACTTAAACGACTGCTGGGGTAATTTGGAAAAGAAAGTGGCGCCGCGTGAAATATCACAGCCAAGTTTTAAAAATAGCTTGTAATTACATCTGGTGGGGGAATTAAAAATAAATGATTTCTCCTTTATTAATGTGCACCCCACCTCCTTCTTGCCCTGCAGTCACCACACTTCCTGTCTGTCTCCACTCTGTCTAAGCAGCACTCAAGACTTATCTCACCACTGTTGGCTATGCACAGGCAACATCAGCGTGCATGACAGGTGTGTCAAGTGCAGCTTCCTCGATCAGGCAGACGCGTATTAATAGACTTTAAACACGCAGGCCTTCGTCATGTGTCCAAACACGCTGGTCTGCCTTGCAAATTGTGGAGTAATGGTAATGCTTGTACTACACAACCAGACTGAACTAAGAGACACATAACCGATTAAAAGTAGCGTGTGCTCCCTGGCGTCCCCTACAGTTGAAATGTGCAATTGATTTTAAGGCACTGTCGTTTTACAAACGCCAAAAAACTTTAAAAAAACAACAACAAAAAAACATCGTCTTGCAATGGATAGTATGCAACTACCATATTTTCCGGACTATAGGGCGCACTGCTGATGAGCGGGTCTATTTAGGTCTATTTTCATACAAAAGGTGCACTGGATAATAAGGCGCATTAAAGGAGTAATATTTTTTTACATTTTTTTTCCTAAATGTAAAAGACTTCCTTGTGGTCTACATAACATGTAATGGTGGTCTTTGGTCAAAATGTTGCATAGATGATGTTTTACAGATCATCTTCAAGTCACTTTCTGACAGTCGCTTCAGGATGCACCGTTTTGTGGGCGGTCTTATTTACGTGGCTCACCTTCGACAGCGTCTTCTCCCCATCATCTTTGTTGTAGCGGTGTAGCATGCAAGGACGGGAGTTGAAGAAGAAGTGTCAAAAGATGGAGCTCCTCATCCATGGCTCACTAGTGCAACAACAACACCGGAAATATGACCCGTGAAAAACCATCTGACCGGAACTCTCTAATAACTAACTTGGGTGAATAATGTAAACTCACTACACCGGTATGTTTTAGTGCTTTCATGTCGAGTTTACTGACAAATATAAGTAAGAACTTTACACTACTTTATATTAGAAATGGCAACAGCAGAGGATGAATGTCCCATAACAAGAAGATAGAGAAAAAGAAGAAGCTTATCGGTGTCGTCACAGACTACAAAGGCGGACGCGCGCAAATTTTAGGACTTATGCAGATCCCAAATACAGATCAGCAGGTACCAGAAGGTAAGAAAAGTTGCTTTTGCATAATATTGCAAAACAAAATGCCAGATAATATGTCTTACCTTATACACACACCATAATAATACTCACATGTTGAAGCACAGTACAATCCATCAAGCGGTGCGGCTTCATAGCTTACCAATGTCGCACTAAAACATTTTGATAGATTTTTGAGAGCCGTGTGTAATGTGCTATATTTTCAATGGAACATATAAAATGTTGGTGTCGTTTACTGGCGTCATATTGCAGTCTACACGTATCTCTTATGTGTGACTGCCATATACTGGTCACACTCATCATTTCACCATGTACCAAATAAAATAGCTTCGAGGTCGGTAAGCACAACCAGATATATCCCGTACATTAGGCCAGTGGTCCCCAACCACCGGTACCGGGCCGCGGCCGCACAAGAAGTAAAAAAAAAAAAAAAAAAAAAAAAAAAATTTTTTTTTTTTTTAAATTAAATCAACATAAAAAACACAATATATACATTATATATCAATATAAATCAATACAGTCTGCAGGGATACAGTGATACAGTCCGTAAGCACACATGATTGTATTTCTTTATGACAAAAAAAAAAAAAAAAAAAAAAAAAAATATTTTTTTTACTACCACCCCCGCACCGGTTTATAAGGCTCACTGTCAAGTTTTGAGAAAATCAAAGGATTTTAAGTGCGCCTTATAGTCCAAAAAATACGGTATTTTCATCATATAGCAAAGTTGATGAAAGCACCATTCAAAACTATAAAAAGGTGATATAAGCGCAAATGCTAATGCTGGGGCGGTATAGCTCGGTTGGTAGAGTGGCCGTGCCAGCAACTTGAGGGTTCCAGGTTCGATCCCCGCTTCCGCCATCCTAGTCACTGCCATTGTGTCCTTGGGCAAGACCCTTTACCCACCTGCTCCCAGTGCCACCCACACTGGTTTAAATGTAACTTAGATATTGGGTTTCACTATGTAAAAGCGCTTTGAGTCACTATAGAAAAGCACTATATAAATATAATTCACTTCACTAATGTTAGCACAAATGCTAATGTTAGCACAAATGGAGCGGTGATGACCAATTATCTGAGGTCGGCCTGGCAATAACTGAGACAGCATTCTATTCTTCTAATCACCATCCAGTGTTACATTTTAGGCTCAATATGATACATTTTGTTGTGTTGAATGAACTACAGCACAAGACTCTAGGCAACAGCAAAGCTAACGTTAGCATATAGCATATGTGTCAAAGTCAAGGCATGAATAGAAGTGGCCCGCAGGCCACAGCCGCCTGCTGCTGTTTTGCACGCACCAATACTCCATCAGTGTTGGCGCTAGGAATTTTCAAAATGGGGTCCCAGGGACCCCATCAAGTCATAAAAATGGGGTCCCACAGTACATTTTTGGGGTCCCACTTACTTGTAAGCGTTTTGAAAACAAATGATAAATGTATGCAGTATCCTGTTATATCTCACATTCTATATTGTTTTGTAAAAAGTTTGTCATAAACGTTACTTACTTCATTAAAAAAAAGAATACAAAAGAAAACACATTTTTATGCTTATGTAAATGTATTCAGTTATAAACATTCATTCACTTTCTTCTTTCCTTCATGGATCTAAACTTTACCGCTGCCGGTATTTTTTTCTATATTTTTATTGTAATATTTTCAGAATGTGTTTGCTCTATTTTTGGCCAAAGTAAGACAAAGAAAACAATCTGAAGTTGTCTTTATTTTTTGGTTTTAATGCCATGATTTTAATAGTCCGTGTGCACAGATTTTCCCCCATGCGGCCCCTGAGCTCAAATGAGTTCGACACCCCTGTGAGAGCGCAATAGGTCAATCTAATAATGAAGTAAAGTTGTGTAGGAGAACTAATAATGCAAAAATCAGACATGGTAACAACAATAAACTGTGATGTACTATTATTTGAAGTGCAATGGAAGTGTTACGTTCCTATTACTTAGGTTTTAGAGTGTGTGGAGTGTTTTAAGTGGACAGGAAGTGTTTATACTGTAAGTGTGTGTGTAAGCTGTGTTTAATGCATATAATATTCATAAAAAACATGAAATAAATAGAGCGGGCAGTCTGAAATGTTTATTTTAGCCCAATAAGAAACACTTCACATAAAATGTTGGCTAACAAAGATGGCGGCTATCATGCTAGCCCACCAAAACAACGCAACTATAACAAAGTTGTTTTTTAATATATGTCACAAAGTTGCTTTTTTTTTTTACACTTTAAAAAAGTTTAAAAAGGTGATTAAAAGAAAACAGTATTTTTTACCCTACAAAATGTTTTAAGTAAAACCAGATTTACTTTTTATAAAGCCATCATAAAAAAGCATGTAAAACAGTATCATAATGATGACATGTCAGAGACACTGTATGGTCAGACTTTAAATACTGACTGTAAGTCAGCATTTAAAGTCTATATTCAGATTTTAAAGATAAAATGTATAGGTCTAAGCTAAGGAACAGCACAGAACAGATCCTCCTATAAGTCAATTTTAGACAGGAAGTTTCCCGATCAAGGTTCTCTGTTGTTGTAAGGGTTTTTGGAGGTAAAGATTGAGTACTTTCTAATAGCTTCTTTTCCAAAGCTGCATCTTCTAAGCTAAGAGCCTGGCCTTTGGTCATCATGTACACAAAATACTGAAATCCTGTAGGCCAATGGTCCCCAACCACCGGTCCGTGGATCGATTGATACGGGGCCGCACAAGAAATTACAAAAAAAATATATATATATATATATTATTTTTATTAAATCAACATAAAAAACACAAGATACACTTACAATTAGTGCACCAACCCAAAAAACCTCCCTCCCCCATTTACACTCATTCACACAAAAGGGTTGTTTCTTTCTGTTATTAATATTTCTGGTTCCTACATTATATATCAATATAGATCAATACAGTCTGCAGGGATACAGTCCGTAAGCACACATGATTGTATTTTTTTATGACAAAAAAAACAAAAAAACAAAAGCAAATTATCAAGCGTTGACCGGTCCGCAGTTACAAAAAGGTTGGGGACCACTGCTGTAGGCAACAGCAAAGCTAGCGTTAGCGTATAGCGCAATAGTTCAATAAAATAATGAAATAAAGTTGTGTAGGAGAACTAATAATGCAAAAATCAGACATGGTAACAACAATAAACTGTGATGTACTATTATTTGAAGTACAGTGTACCAATGAAAGTGTTACCTTCCTATTATTTAGGTTTTAGAGTGTGTGGAGTGTTTTAAGAGGACAGGAATTGTTTATACTGTAAGTGTGTGTGTAAGCTGTGTTTAATGCATATAATATTCATAAAAATCATGAAATAAATAGCATGGGCAGTCTGAAGTGTTTATTTTAGCCCAGTAAGAAACACTTCACATAAAATGTTGGCTAACAAAGATGGCGGCTATCATGCTAGCCCACCAAAACAACGCAACTATAACAAAGTTGTTTTTTTAATATTTGTCACAGGTTTGTTTGTTTTTTTGGGGGGTTTTTTTACATTTAAAAAATGTTTAAAAAAGGTAATTAAAAGAAAAAAGTATTTTTCACCCTACAAAAAAATTACAATTTAAAACCAGATTTACTTTTTATAGAATCATTTGCCATCATAAAAAAAACATGTAAAACGGTATCTTAACGATGACATGTTCGCTTGGTCAGTATTTAAAGTCTCTTTTATGATTTTAAAGATAAAATGTATAAGTCTAAGCTAAGGAACTGCACAAAACAGATCCTCCTATAAGTCAATTTTGGACAGGAAGTCTTCCTGATCAAGGTTCTCTGTTGTTGTAAGGGTTTTTG
The DNA here is from genome assembly GCF_033978785.1 of Entelurus aequoreus. Taxonomy (NCBI): domain Eukaryota; kingdom Metazoa; phylum Chordata; class Actinopteri; order Syngnathiformes; family Syngnathidae; genus Entelurus; species Entelurus aequoreus. The sequence goes on along the minus strand of NC_084746.1, from coordinate 37,201,032 downwards.
GAGGTAAAGATTGAGTACTTTCTAATTGCTTCTTCTCCAGAGCTGCATCTTCTGAGCTAAGAGCCTGGCCTTTGGTCATCACGTACACAAAATACTGAAAGCCCTCCCCATAGCTGTGTTGTGTGATGGACCAGTGGTACTCGCTGCGAGCGTAGAGGCGTCTCCTGAAGAGGGGCTGGGCGAAGGTAACCGAGACCAACAGTCCTGCAGGCTTGAGGCAGCGACGCACCTAAGAGGAAAAACACAAATATAAGCAAGACACAATTAAAACAAACCCATCTTGTCGAGTGTGAATAATGAGCTCGGTTTCCTAGGAGTCCACTGGCTCCGCCCCCTACGGCGCCCCAGGACGAGCACGTGCATCCTTCCCTGCTCACGTGATTTATCTCCAGCGAGGAGCAGCATGAGCATGAATTATTCACACATCACTGTGACAGGGAGAAGAAGCCAGAGGAAGGGTGAAAGAAGTGATGTCATGCTCAAACAAGGACAGGACGAGGGTGGTTTTGTAGGCCACACCTGGACTACCCATTTGTTAGGACGCTTCATCCGACATCTTCCGCAACACTTTACACGCTCTATTGGATTGACATCTGGTGGCGGCGGCGACCATTTAAGCACGGTGACCTCATTGTCACGCTCAAGAAACATGTCTGACTCGAAATAAGCTCCGTCGCTATCCCACATAGCTGGACACATAAATACTGTAGACCAGGGATGTCAAAGTGGTTTTCATTGAGGGCCACATGGCAGTTATGGCTGTCATCAGAGGGCCGCTTGTAACAGTGAATAACGTATGAATTTGCCTCTGGATTTAATTATTAATTGTATAAATTGTTTTAAGTAGACTGTTCATTTTACGGTAAAAACTTTACATTTACAAAATGTTACTGTGAAATAGTGTTTTGTTTTATTTTTTACAACATTTTACGGTAAATGGAAAAACAGAACCACTGTTTTTTTGGGGGGGGTTACAGAAAAAGCTGGCAGCTTAGTTGCCAGAATTTTTCTCTTAAATTGACATTGGTTTTTACAACATTATATTGTTCATGGAAAAACAGTACAAGTTCCTTTTTTATTCCGGCAATTTCGCCGCCAGTTTTTCTACCGTAAAAACAAATGTACCGTCTTTCCATTTACAGTAATACACCGTTAAAAATAGAGATGTCCCATAATGGCTTTTTTGCCGATATCCGATATTCCGATATTGTCCAACTCTTAATTAACGATTCCGATATCAACCGATACCGATATATACAGTCGTGGAATTAACACATTATTATGCTTAATTTTGTTGTGATGCCCCGCTGGATGCATTAAACAATGTAACAAGGTTTTCCAAAATAAATCAACTGAAGTTATGGAAAAAAATGCCAACATGGCACTGCCATATTTATTATTGAAGTCACAAAGTGCATTATTTTTTTTAACATGCCTCAAAACAGCAGCTTGGAATTTGGGACATGCTCTCCCTGAGAGAGCATGAGGAGGTTGAGGTGGGCGGGGTTGAGGGGGAGGGGGGGGGGGGGGGGTAAGGGGTAGCGGGGGTGTATATTGTAACGTCCCGGAAGAGTTAGTGATGCAAGGGGTTCTGGGTGTTTGTTCTGTTGTGTTTATGTTGTGTTACGGTGCGGATGTTCTCCTGAAATGTGTTTGTCATTCTTGTTTGGTGTGGGTTCACAGTGTGGCGCATATTTGTAACAGTGTTATATTTGAAACAGTGTTAAAGTTGTTTACACGTCCACCCTCAGTGTGACCTGTATGGCTATTGACCAAGTATGCATTGCATTCACTTGTGTGTGTCAAAAGCCGTAGATATTATGTGACTGGGCCGGCACGCAAAGGAAGTGCCTTTAAGATTTATTGGCGCTCTGTACTTCTCCCTACGTCCGTGTACACAGCGGCGTTTTAAAAAAGACATACATTTTACTTTTTGAAACCGATACCGATAATTTCCGATATTACATTTTAAAGCATTTATCGGCCGATAATATCGGCAGTCCGATATTATCGGACATCTCTAATGGGAAGCGTTGGTTTTCATCCAGGATGACTGTGTTCCAGGAGGTCATCAGACTACAGCCATTAGGACGTTTACTCCTCACAGTCCGATTAGTCAACTAATCATTAGAACAATCGATGGCGAGTCGACTATCAAAATAGTTTCCAAAACGAGCGCCTACCGTGACGAACAGCATCTTTAAAACAATAGTCAGGCACAATCTGAGGGATTAAACTGATTTTGCAGACGAGCACACATCTTTATCTACAAACCCCAAAACCAGTGAAGTTTTAACGTTGTGTAAATGGTAAATAAAAACGGAATACAATGATTTGCAAATCCTTTTCAACGTATATTCAATTGAATAGACTCCAAAGACAAGATACTTAACGTTTGAAATGGAAAACTTTGTTATTTTTTGCAAATATTAGCTAATTTTGAATTTGATGCCTGCAACATGTTTCAAAAAAAGCTGGCACAAGTGGCAAAAAAGACTGAGAAAGTTGAGGAATGCTCATCAAACACTTATTAGGAACATCCCACAGGTGAACAGGCTAATTGGGAACAGGTGGGTGCCATGATCGGGTATAAAAGCAGCTTCCATGAAATGCTCAGTCATTCACAAACAAGGATGGGGCGAGGGTCACCACTTTGTCAACAAATGCGTGAGCAAATTGTCTAACAGTTTAAGAACAACATTTCTCAACCAGCTATTGCAAGGAATTTAGGGATTTTACCATCTACGGTCCGTAATATCATTAAAAGGTTGAGAGAATCTGGAGAAATCACTGCACGTAAGCGATGATATTACAGACCTTCGATCCCTCAGGCGGTACTGCATCAAAAAGCGACATCATTGTGTAAAGGATATCACCACATGACCTCAGGAACACTTCAGAAAACCACTGTCAGTAACTACAGTTGGTCGCTACATCTGTAAGTGCAAGTTAAAACTCTACTATGCAAAGCCAAAGCCATTTATCAACAACACCCAGAAACGCTACCGGCTTTGCTGGGCCCGAGCTCATCTAAGATGGACTGATGCAAAGTGGAAAAGTGTTCTGTGGTCTGACGAGGCCACATTTCAAATTGTTTTTGGAAACTGTGAACGTTGTGTCCTCTGAAACAAAGAGAAAAAGAACCATCCAGATTGTTATAGGTGCAAAGTTGAAAAGCCAGCATCTGTGATGGTATGGGGGTGTATTAGTGCACAAGGCATGGGTAACTTACACATCTGTGAAGGCACCATTAATGCTGAAAGGTACATACAGGTTTTGGAGCAACATATGTTGCCATCCAAGCAACGTTATCATGGACGCCCCTGCTTATTTCAGCAAGACAATGCCAAGCCACATTTGTTACAACAGCGTGGCTTCATAGTAAAAGGGTGCGGGTACTAGACTGGCCTGCCTGTAGTCCAGACCTGTCTCCTATTAAAAATGTGTGGCGCACTGTGAAGCCTAAAATACCTCAACGGAGACCCCGGACTGTCGAACAACTTAAGCTGTACATCAAGCAAGAATGGGAAATAATTCCACTTCAAAAATGTGTCTCCTATGTTCTCAAACGTTTACTGAGTGTTGTTAAAAGGAAAGGCCAACTTGTTTGCAATGTGTTGCTGCCATTAAATTCTAAGTTAATGATTATTTGCAAAAAAAACCCAACAAGTTTCTAAGTTGGAACATTAAATATCTTGTCTTTGCAGTCTATTCAATTGAATATAAGTTGAAAAGGATTTATAAATAAATAAATGTACTTGTATAGCGCTTTTCTACCTTCAAGGTACTCAAAGCGCTTTGACAGTATTTCCACATTCACCCATTCACACACACATTCACACACTGATGGCGGGAGCTGCCATGCAAGGCGCTAACCAGCAGCCATCAGGAGCAAGGGTGAAGTGTCTTGCCCAAGGACACAACAGACGTGACTAGGATGGTAGAAGGTGGGAATTGAACCCCAGTAACCAGCAACCCTCCGATTGCTGGCACCAACTTCGCCACGCCGCCCCCCTGATTTGCAAATCATTGTATTCTGTTTTTATTTACCATTTAAACAATGTGACAAATTCACTGGTTTTGGGTTTTATAGAAGCAGCATTTAATTGGGTAACATTTGTAATCCAAATTTCTATTTTGTGGTTTTAAACCAAGGCAAACAACAAGTTAAACTGAAAATTGTCACATCGTTTCCAAGGAAAAGTGCTGGGCCAGTTCTGTGCTGCTTTGTGATTGGTTAACCTTTAATCCGGAAGTGGTGTAGTAGAAGGTTGGAGTAAAACTGTTTCATACACATTTGAATATATTGTATCAATGCGGATAATGTCCACTGCAGAGGACACTGGTTGTAGTAAAAACAAATATTTTGGGACTATCAGTGCATTGTCGGATGTTTGCGATTTGACAATAAGACTTTCTATGGTGGTCATGCCCAGGATGTAGCGCTTACAAGATGAACTAGAACAGGGGTGCCCATTACGTGGATGGTGAGCTAGCGGTGGATGGTGGAGGGTGTGTCAGTCCATCACCAGCCAGGCATTAAAAAATAGACATAAAAATGAGCGATCATCAATCTTCACCAAGACATGACTTTCATCACTTGATTGACATTCACGGCACCCGAGGGTCTTGTGAGATGACGCTGGCTGCTGCCAGATCATTATTAAGAAAAAATGACCGACAGGAAGGAGGGAAACACTTTTTATTTCAACAGACTCTCGCGCCGTACCTGCCGTCAAAACTCTAAACACCGACGCACAGTTCCTGTCTTCAGGGGCGCCGCTAGGGATTTTGGGCCCCATGAAAAGAATCTTTACAGGGCCCCCAACACAGCGGCAACATTTTTTGATGCTATTTTACATACAATTATGCATTTTAATGGTATTTTTGACTATCATTACCATATTTTTGAAAGAAGAACAGCATCACAGTTGACATGTACAGTAGGGGAAAAACTGAGCACTCAATGGAATTCATTTTGAGTCATTTATTTGCTGCACCACTGATTCTTAAATTGGAAATAAACTCTTCCATGAAAAAATAGCAATTATAATCAGTGGAGAGAAAAAAATCTCAGCAAAAACAAAAACGCCATCAGAATACAAAATGGCCATATATGATTTCTCATAATTTAAGTAGAACTTAATATATGAAAGAATGGTAAATATATATATAATATAACGTTGCAGACTGAGTCAAGCTTCCTTTTGCAACCTTTCAATCACTGGTCCTTGCTCAACTTTTCACAGCTGCTCACCTCCTTCCTCATGTGGGGGCTCTGGGGCTGATTAAGGGGCAGGGGGACTTGGGGGCTGACAGACAGCTGCTGCTGGTGGTGCTGCTGCTGGTGCACTTGACTCTGTTCAGAATGAGGCATCATTTTGACAGAGGGGAGATCAACTATTATTGAATAAGAACAGCTTGATAAATGTTTGACTGGATTGATTATTTAACTAATATAGCAGTAAAATGTAAATATCCAGAGTTTTCTTGAGCTAACATGGTGAGAAAAGTGAGCTAGCTTATTACCACAGACAGGGACAATGTTAATATGCATAACTTTCCACCACAACTAACAAACCCACCTTTTTTTTGGAAATATTGAGTGACTTATTGTCGACCCTTCAACTCCTTCTCCTCTCTTATTTTATTTTCCTTTCTTTTTTGGCTGCCTGATTTTTGAGGCATACTGCTGTCTCCTCCGCTTTGCCCGCTGTGGCGCTGTCTGTCTGTGACAAATTGCCTGCTCTACCTGCAGCTGATCCAGTCGGACTGAACCATTTTACGTAAATAGAGGGGGGAAGGGAGGGCCCTGCAGGTGTTGATGCTTCCAAAACAAATAAAGGTATTTTTACCAGGACATGGAAAATAAAACATGTGTGAGATTATATGTTAGTTAATAACTTAGTGTCATTATTTTTTCTGTATTATAATTTCATCATCATTAGGGGCCTCTCTGGGCCCCCCTCCATCATGGGCCCCTAGAATCCGTCTCCTTTACCCCCCCTTTTCGGCGCCCCTGCCTGTCTTCACAATAAAAGCACTGCTTTATCCTGCCTGCGCTAACAAAATAAGAGTCTCAGAAAGCTGGTGTGCACGAGCTAGCAAGCTGCGGAGTTTGCCGCCAATGTATTTCTTGTAAAGTGTATAAAAAGGAGTATGGAAGCTGGACAAATAAGATGGCAAAAAGCAACCACTTTCATGTGGTATTGGACAGAAAGGAGGACTTTTTTTCTCCTCCATTTGAAAATGTGGACGTTATCATCACTACTGTCTGATTCCAATCAATTCAAGTCATCAGAATCAGGTAATACACCAACTTATATTCTTGTCTTCATGAAAGAAAGGAATGTTAAACATGCTTGTATTATCATTAAACACCTTTAACTTGTTAACAAAAACCTCTCTTTCATAAATAAATCAATATAAGTGATATATATGAATGAGGTAGATCTCCTCCACTTGGTCAATTAAAAAGTAGCCCGCCTGCAGAAAAAGTGTGGGCACCCCTGAACTAGACTCAACCGAGCTAAGCCTCAGATATAATAACTTTGTATATGTCAGTTCCTTCCAGAGCAGAAGCCCTAGCTTGACTTTTTCTAGGTCCTCATTTTCTCCCTTTTATTATTATTATTATCGCTGTATTTTTCATATCCTTGCAGGACCTTGATATTTTAATCTTGTTCAATGGGATCAGGTCTGCCTGGAGATATTGTAGATGAGAGAATCTGTTTGCCTGCAGTGGTCAGCTGGGGACAGACTGCTGTGTCTTGCAGTGTCAGATCTTTGGTCTTACATAATCTGTGAAACTGAAAAATTGTCTATTTGTCATTTTTTCCATTATCTTCCATTTTAATTTCATTACATTGTGTTTAGTCTTAATCTATATAACCATTCCTAATAGGGTTGTACGGTATACCGGTACTAGTAGAGTATCGCGGTACTACTGAATCAAAAACGGTACTATACTCTGTTTGAAAAGTACCAGTTTTACGAGCAGAGGAGCATGTTCGGCAGCGCACAATCACAGAGTACTTACAAGCAGACTCAGTGTGTAGACAGAAAAGGGAGAATGGACGCATTTTGGCTGAAAAACTAACAATAAAGGCGAAGCTATAACACTGAAACACCCTCAGGAAGAGGTGCTTTAAAACATGGCTAGCTAGCTAGCGGCTAACGTCCATCTGCAGTCAGCAGTGTTTTAGCTACTTCTAAATCACTAATCCTCGCCTCCATGGCGACAAATAAAGTAAGTCTCTTACAATAATCATTATCACTGCAGGACGAGGAATAGCTAAACATGCTTCACCACAAACCGTAGGAGGATACAATAGCTCACCGGCGTCACTGCTAACAAAAGCTAGCGCGCCTCAATGTAAACATACACCATGGGTGGATCTACACCTGACATCCATTGTAATGATACCAAGTACAAGAGTGTATCTAGTCGATACTACTATGATTACATCAATATTTTTTATTGCCACAAAATCTTACTTTATTTGTCGCCATGGAGGTAGGTAAAACACTTCCGACTGCGTATGGATGTTAGCTGCTAGCTAGCTAGCAATGTCTTAAAGCACCTCTTCCTGAGGGTGTTTCAGTGTTATAACTTCACCTTTATCTTTGATTTTTAAGCCAAAATGCGTCCATTCTCCCTTTTCTGTCTACACACTGTGTCTGCTGGTAAGTACTCTGTGTGCGCGCACTGCCGAACGTGCTCCTCCGCTCGTAAAACCAGCAATGTCATGACGTGACATTGGAACCGGTACTTTTCAAACCGAGTATAGTACCGTTTTTGATTCAATAGTACCGCGATACTATACTAGTACCAGTATACCTTACAACCCTACAAGCATGGTAGTTTCATGGTGTAAGGCAGTATAAGTGTTACCGGCCTTACTTAAGCTATTCATATGAGTCAATTGTATTGCCAAACTGTGCAACATTGACGTAAAGTACAAATATTCTGAGTCGTGAGTGCAGTCTGCATTCAATTATCCTAAAAGCACGGTGCTCAGCTGCTAAAATATTGCAATAGTGGTTGTCTGTGTGTTTTTATTAGTGTCACTTCACTGCACGTGTGACGCAGTGAGGCTATCAGCGGGTGAAGACAACAATTGGGCTATCTCTGGACAGCAGACCTGTCCTTTGGAGATACTGCGCCACCACATAAAGCACACTCACAAAGAGGCTATTCGTGTTGGTTTACTGGAGGGAACACACACACACACACACACACACACACACACACACACACACACACACACACACACACACACACACACACACACACACACACACACAAACACACACACACACACACACACACACACACACACACACACACACACACACACACACACACACACACACACACACACACACACACATACTCTCTCTCTCTCTCTCTCGTATTTGTTACCTTCTTGAGACCTGACAAAAATGCCTACCTCTTTAGGACCACCCTTTCTAGATATATAAAGATTGGTATTTAAAACATTAATAATATATACATACTATGCAAATATTTAAAAAAAACTTGTGAAAAAAGATTTGGAATTTCACAATAAAAAGGTCACAATTTCACAAGAGAAACTTAGAATGCTGACAGTTTTATAATAAAAGTCGTCATTTTACTCAACGCAAGTCAAAATTTTACAAGAAATACTGAACATTTGTGCAATATTTTGATAAAAGTTGGAATTTTACTCAGTAACAGTCGCAATTTTATGAAAAGAGTCGTAATTTTACACGACAAAAGTCACAATTTTATAAGAACACTTTAAAATGTTGGCAATATTATAATAATAATCAGAATTTTACTTGGCAAAATTATGACAAAAAGTCATCATTTTACTCAAAAAATTTTACTATTTTACAAGAACAACAAAAAAATTGGCAATATTGTGATAAAAGTCAGAATTTTATATGACAAATGTCCCCATTTTGCATTAAAAAGTAATAATTTGACATAAAAAGTAATATTTTACAAGAAAATATTGCAATATTACAGAAACAGAAAGAATATGACAAATGTTTCCCAATTTTATAAGAAAAAAGTCGACACTGCGAGAAAAAGACTGCTTTTAGTTAATACATTTTTGGGGGACTTTTGTGTTTGTAATTGGTTTTTAATCTTAATTATTTACTTCAAGTTATTACAGTATGTTTCTATCTACATATTTATTTTATTTTTTAAATTAATTTTGGCCAGAGGGAGCGCATCTCAATTTCTTACACACACTTGTTATTACATATGTTGACCAGAGGGGGAGCACTTTTAAAAGCGACGCACAGTCAACTTTGAAAAAATCCCTCTTTTTTGGGACCACCCTCATTTTGATAGATTTCAACACCAGGGGTGCAAATGAGACATTCTCTATTAGATTTTCCGTATTGAGACCATGATTTCGGTCCTAACTTGTTCACACCTCCTCATATGGAAGCTACTTTTCCGTATTGATGTCTCAAGAAGGGTAGAAATACAAGAACACACACACACACACACACTCTCTCTCTATCTAGGTCAAACTTTCATGTCACATTTCATAGATTCACCTCTCATCGTCTTCACCATTGTTTACTGGTCAAATGCACCACGACGGCCGCCCACATCCCCTGAAGAAACGTGGGCTTGTACTCGCCCGACTCTCTTTCAGTTTCCCCCGTTTGGCCTGCAGCACGCATGTGGACGGCAGGAACGTGCAAACGTCTCAGAGGACAGAGCGAGAGGAGGGACGACTACAAAAGGGAGAAAAGTGAGGTCTCTCCTAACAAAGCTCTTTCCTTCAGGGCTTCTCCTCTTCATTGCAGCATTAAAGGGCGAGAACAAGGCCTCCTCTGCCCTGGAGATGTTTACATTTTGGTGCACGTGTGATTTGGCCCAAAGTTCTCAGACATGTCACGGAGGGAAATTGAAGATTGTGTGCACGAGTGCAACGAGCGTACATAATCCTGATCACAGCGCTTGACACAGTGATGGATAACAGGGGGAGGGGAAAAAAAGCGTTGGATTCCCGCTCACTGCCTCCACCATCCTCACCCCCACACGTCTTCTCCTCACACACAGCTCACACTTCATCTCCGCCACCCACCCACTGCACAGATAAATTATACATCTGAGACCTTGCATCCTTCTCGCTTCCCCTCAACATCACGTGAAACCGGGAAGGAGCAGACGTGCACAAAGACATACACAGCAAAGCTTCTCCTATTTTGACTTCATGTGAATTATTATTTGTTGATTTTAGTTTAAATTGACACAACTAAATATTAAAAGTTGTGTCAAAGATACTAAAGTAAAATAAACAAAAAAAATAGCATTTAATATTTACTTAAGTATTTAAAATCCCAATTCATATTGGACTGATGTGATGAAATGTCTTTACACCTTTCCGAATGATACCATTAAAGTATGCAGGTTTTGTTTTTTTCTGCAACCAAATAAAAAATAGATTTCCAACCCCCCAAAAATGAATAAATAAATACATAAATATGTATAATAGGGCTGTCAACGTTAACGCATGTGATTAATAAAAAAATGATTGCGTTATCATACATGAATAAGAATGAATCACACTGTTTATTTTGAAGGCGGCGTGCATTGCACAGGCGGTGATCACGCGATGATAGTATGCGCCGTGTGGCCGACGCCCAATTTGGCTTCAAAACAAACTTCAATGGAACTTTAGATAAAAATGAGGTAATTAGTTAGTAATGCAGCGACAAACTTTCTCATCATTGCCACACATCAACTATATATATATATATATATATATACATATATATATATATATATATATATATATATATATATACATATACATATATATATATATATATATATATATATACATATACATATATATATATATATATATATATATATATATATATATATATATATATATATATATATATATATATATACACATATATATATATATATATATATATATATATATATATATATATATATATATATATATACACATATATATATATATATATATATATATATATACACACTACCGTTCAAAAGTTTGGGGTCACTGTACTTTTCAATGAAGATAACTTTACACTAGTCTTAACTTTAAAGAAATACACTCTATACATTGCTAATGTGGTAAATGACTATTCTAGCTGCAAATGTCTGGTTTTTGGTGCAATATCTACATAGGTGTAGAGAGGCCCATTTCCAGCAACTATCACTCCAGTGTTCTAATGGTACAATGGGTTTGCTCATTGGCTCAGAAGGCTAATTGATGATTAGAAAACCCTTGTGCAATCATGTTCACACATCTGAAAACAGTTTAGCTCGTTACAGAAGCTACAAAACTGACCTACCTTTGAGCAGATTGAGTTTCTGGAGCATCACATTTGTGGGGTCAATTAAACGCTCAAATTGGCCAGAAAAAGAGAACTTTCATCTGAAACTTGACAGTCTATTCTTGTTCTTAGAAATGAAGGCTATTCCACAAAATTGTTTGGGTGACCCCAAACTTTTGAACGGTAGTGTATATATATATATATATATATATATATATATATATATATATATATATATATATATATATATATATATATATATATATATATATATATATATATATATATATATATACATACAGTATATGCATACTAGGGTTGTACGGTATACCGATACAAATAAAGTACCACAATACTAATTGATTGAAATCGGTACTATACTGCCTTTCAAAAGTACGGGTACCATTCTTTCATCTACAAACCTTGTTTCCATATGAGTTGGGAAATTGTGTTAGATGTAAATACAAACAAAATACAATGATTTGCAAATCATTTTCAACCCATATTCAGTTGAATATGCTACAAAGACCACATATTTGATGTTCAAACTGATAAAAATAAATTTTTTTGCAAATCATTAACTTCAGAATTTGATGCCAGCAACACGTGACAAAGAAGTTGGGAAAGGTGGCAATAAATACTGATAAAGTTGAGGAATGCTCATCAAACACTCATTTGGAACATCCCACAGGTGAACAGGCAAATTGGGAACAGGTGGGTGCCATGATTGGGTATAAAAGTAGATTCCATGAAATGCTCAGTCATTCACAAACAAGGATGGGGCGAGGGTCACCACTTTGTCAACAAATGCGTGAGCAAATTGTTGAACAGTTTAAGAAAAACCTTTCTCAACCAGCTATTGCAAGGAATTTAGGGATTTCACCATCTACGCTCCGTAATATCATCAAAGGGTTCAGAGAATCTGGAGAAATCACTGCACGTAAGCAGCTCACCCCGTGACCTTCGATCCCTCAGGCTGTACTGCATCAACAAGTGACATCAGTGTGTAAAGGATATCACCACATGGGCTCAGGAACACTTCAGAAACCCACTGTCAGTAACTACAGTTGGTCGCTACAGCTGTAAGTGCAAGTTAAACCTCTCCTATGCAAGGCAAAAACCGTTTATCAACAACACCCAGAAACGCTGTCGGCTTCGCTGGGCCTGAGCTCATCTAAGATGGACTGATACAAAGTGGAAAAGTGTTCTGTGGTCTGACAAGTCCACATTTCAAATTGTTTTTGGAAACTGTGGACGTCGTGTCCTCCGGACCAAAGAGGAAAAGAACCATCCGGATTGTTATAGGCGCAAAGTTGAAAAGCCAGCATCTGTGATGGTATGGGGGTGTATTAGTGCCCAAGACATGGGTAACTTACACATCTGTGAAGGCGCCATTAATGCTGGAAGGTACATACAGGTTTTGGAGCAACATATGTTGCCATCCAAGCAATGTTACCATGGACGCCCCTGCTTATTTCAGCAAGACAATGCCAAGCCACATGTTACATCAACGTGGCTTCATAGTAAAAGAGTGCGGGTACTAGACTGGCCTGCTTGTAGTCCAGACCTGTCTCCCATTGAAAATGTGTGGCGCATTATGAAGCCTAAAATACCACAACGGAGACCCCCGGACTGTTGAACAACTTAAGCTGTACATCAAGCAAGAATGGGAAATAATTCCACCTGAGAAGCTTAAAAAAATGTGTCTCCTCAGTTCCCAAACGTTTACTGAGTGTTGTTAAAAGGAAAGGCCATGTAACTCAGTGGTGAACATGCACTTTCCCAACTACTTTGGCACATGTTGCAGCCATGAAATTCTAAGTTAATTATTATTTGCAAAAAAAAAAAAAAAAGTTTATGAGTTTGAACATCAAATATCTTGTCTTTGTAGTGCATTCAATTGAATATGGGTTGAAAATGATTTGCAAATCATTGTATTCCGTTTATATTTACATCTAACACAATTTCCCAACTCATATGGAAACGGGGTTTGTAAATGCCGCTGTGTGGCGGTGACTACAGAGCTGAGGCGCATGATGTTGAGTGTGTTAAAAGGCCCACACAAAGTGCATACAAGTAATAACATCTTGGAGAGGAAGAATGGCAAAAAATTACAACTCTACTGGTTAATAAAGAGTGTGGTGAAGTACAATATGGAGGTATTTAGACTTCAAAACTAACGATAATGGTGATGCTTGAAGTGTTGCTTTAAAACACGCCTCGCCAAATGTGGCGATTAGTAGCACCTTTGCTTCAAAAATCAGCATTCAGATCTGCACAAGGAGTTTAAAGAGTGACAGGTAATAATGTAGTTGTTACACCTGTCCTGCTGTTTGGCTCAGGTGTCATCAAGGAGCACAGGGCAGACGTTCCCTTAAGGATCGATGTTTTACACACTTAACTTTACCCAGCAATGGGTCTGCTAGGCTCGCTTTCAGGTCAGAATTCGAGGCCGCCGATTTGTGACAATTTGGTTGCTTTATTACTAGTTTTGCAGAACACAACCGGACCCGTTCATTCTTCTACTGCACAGTGCAAGCGCTACCGCGCTCTCTCTCTTTGCTCGCCCACTCACTCACTGACATCACTCAGACAACACATTGTCATTCTCTTAAAAACACATACACTACGTTTATAAATTAACAGCTTCTCTGTTGTGCCCATGTAGATACATACCATGTAGATACGTAACCCGAAGATACGTAACACGAAGATACGTAACATGTAAATACATAACATGTGGATACGTAACACGTAGATACGTAAAACGTAGATACGAAACATGTAGATACGTAACATGTGGATACGTAGCATGTAGATACGTAACATGTAGATACGTAACATGTAGGTACATAACATGTATGTACATAACATGTACATGTCATGTAGATACATGACATGTATCTACATGTCATGTAGATACATAACATGTAGATACGTGACATGTATGTACATAACATGTATGTACATAACATGTACATAACATGTAGATACATGACATGTAGGAAAAGGCACTGAAGCATAGGGATGGCTATGTAAAACAAAAGTAAAACTGAACTGGCTACAAAGTCAACAAAAACAGAATGCTGGACGACAGCAAAAACTTACAGCGTGTGGAGCAAAGACGGCGTCCACAAAGCACATCCGTACATGACATGACAATCAACAATGTCCCCACAAAGAAGGATAGCGTAAACACAACTTAAATAGTCTTGATTGTGAAAACAAAGCAGGTGCAGGCAATAGCACTCAAATGAAGGCGTGAAGCTGCTACAGGAGAACACCAACAAAACAGGAAGGGTCACCAAAATAAGAGTGCAAGACAGGAACTAAAGCACTACACACAGGAAACAAACTTAAAATAAGGCACGACAACCTGGTGGAGTTAAATTGTTTAACCTTTTCTGCTGGTGGTGTGCCTCCGTATTTTTTTTATGAAAAAAATGTGCCTTGGCTCAAAAAAGGTTGAAAAACACTGATGTAGAATGCAGAAAAAAAAGTCATAACATGACCCATTAATTACCCAGGTGTACTTAATGCTGCGGCCCGTGATCACGTTCCGCTATGCTAAAAAGCCGATTCGCCTCGCCCATGTTGACTTGAAGAGAGCAAGTTGTGTGGGCTTGTCAGTCGAGCTCTGTGGAGGCAACTAACAACATCCTGCCTTTCAAGTTGCTGCATCTCTTCCCACCACACGTTTCCATGGAGACAGAAAAATAAAGTTAGGTGCTGGTCACAATAATGTATGTAGGTCAGAACAGGACAGCGCTCCAAACGAAAACAACACAAGCGTGGAAAAGTCGGGCCTTTGTTAGTCTGGGAACTTTTCTTATTAACAAGCTGCAGTGAAATGTTTACAGCGGAAGTGGAGCGCAGCATCACGTCAAAAAGTGTCAGAGGAAGACTTGCTTTGCAGCCTAATTGGTGCGTTGGCTTCAGGTGAGTGTCGGAGAGAGAAGGGGTTACAGATTGCTATTTTTGGATATCAAACGTAGCTGAGAATTTGGGTCAGAGGAGAACAAAGCCAAGGCTGGGTCAGCCCCCTCAAAATGACACTGTGGGAACACATGTCCTCAGGCATAAAACACACTCACCGTATGGCCATCACACACACCATCACACACACCAGCTAAAATTAAAAGCCTTTCTTCCCTTTTCAGCAGCTTTTATCTCCCTGGTTCTTTCGTTATCTACCCCAGCTGCCTCCTCACCCATCCTGTCTTCTCCATCAGGAAAAAGACAGCTTTAATTGCTGAACTACTTTTCACGGTACTAGAAGAGTATCGCGGTACTAATGAATCAAAAACGGTATAATACTCTGTTTCAAAAGTACCGGTTCCCCATGTATTTTTTTTAACGGGCATGACAGTGCGTCGTCGTCACGTCATGACATTGCTGGTTTTACGAGCAGAGGAGCATGTTCGGCAGCGCACACACACGGAGTACTTACAAGCAGACAGTGTGTAGACAGAAAAGGGAGAATGGATGCATTTTGGCCTAAAAACTAATAAAGGTGAAGTTATAACACTGAAAGACCCTCAGGAAGAGGTGCTTTAAGACATAGATAGATAGATAGATAGATAGATAGATAGATAGATAGATAGATAGATAGATAGATAGATAGATAGATAGATAGATAGATAGATAGATAGATAGATAGATAGATAGATAGATAGATAGATAGATAGATAGATAGTACTTTATTGGTTCCTTCAGGAGAGTTCCCTCAGGAAAATTAAAATTCCAGCAGCAGTGTACAGAATTGAGATTGAATTTAAAAAGTAAAAAGTAAATAACGGGGGTATAGATGCAAATAAAATAAAAAAATATAATAAGGATAAAATTAAAAAGCAACAATAAGAATAAAAATAAAACAGTCAAAATAAGAATATAACAAGAGAAACTATACAGTAGTGACCATGTTATGAAAATGTTTGCACTGTTAATTGCACTGTTTTTTATTGCAGTTTATTTCAGTATTGTTATTGTTTTGCATCCCCTGTCATCCTAGTACCCCCCCCCCCCCCCCCCCCCAGAGAGGAGTTGTACATTTAGCGGCTAACATTCATCCGCAGTTGGCAGTGTTTTAGCTACTTCTAAATCACTAATCATCGCCTCCATGGCGACAAATAAAGTACGTTTCTTACGAGTATCATTATCACTGCAGGACGAGGAATAGCTAAACATGCTTCACTACACACCGTAGGAGGATACAATAGCTCACCGGCGTCACAATGTAAACAAATGCCATGGGTGGATCTACACCTGACATCCACTGTAATGATACCAAATACAGGAGCGTATCTAGTCGATACTACTATGATTACATCGATATTTTTTATTGTCACGAAATATTGTTTCCTTTTTTTTAAAATTCATATTATGTTTATAAACTCAGTAAATAAGTCTCTGCACACATGAGAACTTAAATTATGACCAATGTATGATCCTGAACTACTTGGTATCGGATCGATATCTAAATTTGTGGTAAAATCCAAAACTAATGTAAAGTATTAAACAACAGAAGAATAAGTGATTATTACATTTCAACAGAAGTGTAGATAGAACATGTTAAAACAGAAAATAAGTAGATATTAACAGTAAATGAACAAGTAGATTAATAATCCATTTTCTATCAACTTGTCCTTAATAATGTTGACAAAATAATAGAATGATAAATGACACAATATGTTACTGCATACGTCAGCAGACTAATTAAGAGCCTTTGTTTGTTTACTTACTACTAAAAGACAAATTGTCTAGTATGTTCACTATATTATTTAAGGACAACATTGCAATAAGAAACATATGTTTAATGAACCCTAAGATTTTTTGTTAAAATAAAGTAAATAAGGCCATTTTTTGTGGTCCCCTTTATTTAGAAAAGTATCGCAATACATTTTGGTACCGGTACCAAAATATTGGTATCGGGACAACCCTAACAGAGACACACTACAAAAGACCCACAGTCACCTCCATCTTCACACTGGCCTGTCACGGCCGTGCTCCCAGGTGTGCGTACGTGCGACTTCACGGTCAAAAGCAGCATTTGGTTTCTGGTCATAATGTGCAGAACTAATTCACATTAAGTAGTATTTGCTGCTCTTGGATGGAGAAAACATGATGGGGCGCTTGGAAAGGAGAGAGAAGGCGCAGAATCAGCCGATGTGTAATTAATAATCTCATCCTGCATTTAATTAAAACAGTTGAGGAATCCTAAAAACTCGGAGGAATAGAGAAACTAGAGCAAAACGTGAGCTTGGTACAGGGACACGTCTGGAGGGAGGTCGTTCCTCCTGTCTGCACATTGTGTACCTCTTCTGTGTGTGACTGTGACCTTTTTACAGCCATTAGACACACAACTCATTTGTTATGATCAATTAGGATTATTATGTCTCTTAGCATGTCAGCTATATGATTAGACAACAGTGGCTTGTACATAGGAAACAACCACCTTAGTGAGGTCGAAATATCCACTAAATGTTGGAGTAGAGGGGAGGAAAATGGGCTAGTGTGTCTTAGAGGTTGTCCCACTGGGCTGGTAGAAGGCTCCACCATCCACTCGGTTCAGTGGGCCAGTAGCACGGGAGAGCCGTGAAAGTGTGACAACAGCAAGTGGAATTCTGACAAAAACGTGTTCGAGCGCCGTCAAACTCAACAGGCCTGACTCTGGTGATAAAATAGTCCTGAAAGTTTGAAGACCAAATGGAAAACATGACCTCCACCTAGGGTTGTATGGTATACCGGTGCTAGTATAGTATTGCGGTACTAATGAATCAAAAATAGTACTATACTATACCGGTTCGCCATAATTATTTTTTTTTTTTACAGGCATGACGGTGCGTCGTCTTCATGTCGTGACATTGCTGGTTTTATGAGCAGAGGAGCATGTTCGGCAGCGCGAACACACGAAGTACTTACAAGCAGACACAGTGTGTAGACAGAAAAGGGAGAACGGACGCATTTTGGCTTAAAATCTAAAGATAAAGGTGAAGTTATAACACTGAAACGCCCTCAGGAAGAGGTGCTTTAAGACATGGTTAGCTAGCTAGCAGCTAACATCCATCCGAAGTCTGCAGTGTTTTAGCTACTTCTAAATCAATAATCCTCGCCTCCATGGCGACAAATAAAGTATGTTTCTTACAAGTATCATTATCACTGCAGGACGAGGAATAGCTAAACATGCTTCACTACACACCGTAGGAGGATACAATAGCTCACCGGCGTCACAATGTAAACAAATGCCATGGGTGGATCTACACCTGACATCCACTGTAATGATACCAAGTACAAGAGCGTATCTGGTCGATACTACTATGATTACATCGTTATTTTTAGCATCACAAAATATTTTTTTAGTTTTTTTAAATTAATATTTCGTTTATAAACTCAGTAAATACGTCCCTGGAAACATGAGGACTTTGAATATGACCAATGTATGATCCTGTAACTACTTGGTATCGGCATACTTGCCAACCTTGAGACCTCAGAATTAGGGAAATATTCAAAAGGACCGCTGGGGGTGAGGGTGTATATACAGTATATATATATTTATATATATATAGAGCTGTAATTCACTGGAAAAAAAAAAATATATATATATATATATATATATAGTTGTAATTCACTGAAATTCAAGTATTTATATATATATATATATATATATATATATATATATATATATATATATATATATATATATATATATATATATATATATATATAAATAAAAGAAGGAGGATAGGGATGATATTTGTTAAGAAATTATCGATGTCGATGCCATTAGCGAATCCTCTTATCGAACCGATTCCTTATCGAATCTCTTATCGAATCCAGATAGATTGATGTGTGTGCACTGAGTTCCAAAAGCCATACATGTTATGTGACCGGGCCGGCACGCTGTTTATACGGAGGAAAAGCAGACGTGACTGAGGACAGCATGCCGTCGTTAAAGGGTGAAGGTTTCAGGTGAAAGAGGACGCTAAAGGCACACCCTCAATATTGTTGTCCGGGTGGAAATCGGGAGAAATTTGTGAGTATGGTTGCCCCGGGAGATTTTCGAGAGGGGCACTGAAATTCGGGACTCTCCCGGGAAGATCGGGAGGGTTGGCAAGTATGGGTATCGGATCGATACCTAAATTTGTGGTATCATCCAAAACTAATGTAAAGTATCAAACAAGAGAAAAATAAGTGATTATTAAATTTTAACAGAAGTGTAGATAGAACATGTTAAAACAGAAAATAAGCAGATATTAACAGTAAATGAACAAGTGGATTAATAATCAATTTGTACAGTTTTTCCTTAATAATGTTGACAAAATGATAGAATGATAAATGACACAATATGTTACTGCATACGTCAGCAGACTAATTAGGAGTCTTTGTTTGTTTACTTACTACTAAAAGACAAGTTGTCTAGTATGTTCACTATTTTATTTAAGAACAAAATTGCAAAAAGAAACATATGTTTAAAGGCCTACTGAAACCCACTACTACCGACCACGCAGTCTGATAGTTTATATATCAATGATGAAATCTTAACATTGCAACACATGCCAATACGGCCGGGTTAACTTATAAAGTGCAATTTTAAATTTCCCGCTAAACTTCCGGTTGAAAACGCCTTTGGATGATGACGTATGCGCGTGAGGTAGCCAGTGAAACAGGAGTATCGGTACCCCATTGAAAACAATACAAAAAGCTTTGTTTTCATTTCATAATTCTACAGTATTCTGGACATCTGTGTTGGTGAATCTTTTGCAATTTGTTTAATAAACAATGGAGATTGCAAAGAAGAAAGTTGTAGGTGGGATCGGTGTATTAGCGGCTGGCTGTAGCAACACAACAAGGAGGACTTACTTGGATAGCAGACGCGCTAGCCGATGCTAGCCGCCAATCGCATCCGTGATCGGGTGAAGTCCTTCGTCGCGCCGTCGATCGCTGGAACGCAGGTGAGCACGGGTGTTGATGAGCAGATGAGGGCTGGCTGGCGTAGGTGGAGCGCTAATGTTTTTATCATAGCTCTGTGAGGTCCGGTTGCTAAGTTGCTAATTTAGCTTCAGCGTCGTTAGCAACAGCATTGTTAAGCTTTGCCAGGCTGAGAATTATTAACCGTGTAGTTACATTACATGGTTTAATAGTATTGTTGATCTTCTGTCTATCCTTCCAATCAGGGATTTATTTATTTTGTTTCTATCTGCATTTGAGCCAGATGCTATCGCGTTAGCTCAGTAGCTAAAGAGCTTCGCCGATGTATTGTCGTGGGGGATAAAAGTCATTGTGAATGTCCATTTCGCGTTCTCGACTCTCATTTTCAAGAGGATATAGTATCCGAGGTGGTTTAAAATACAAATCCGTGATCCACATCAGAAAAAGGAGAGAGTGTGGAATCCAATGAGCCAGCTTGTACCTAAGTTACGGTCAGAGCGAAAAAAGATATGTCTTTCACTGCATTCTAGTCCGTCACTCTAACGTTCCTCATCCACGAATCTTTCATCCTCGCTCAAATTAATGGGGTAATCGTCGCTTTCTCGGTCTGAATCGCTCTAGCTGCGTTGAAAACAATAGGAAAATATGAGGAGGTGAACAACTGACTACGTCACGCTACTTCCAGTAGGGGCAAGGCTTTTTTTTATCAGAGACCAAAAGTTGCGAAAATTATCGTCGTTGTTCTATACTAAATCCTTTCAGCAAAAATATAGCAATATCGCGAAATGATCAAGTATGACACATAGAATGGATCTGCTATCCCCGTTTAAATAAAAAAATTTCATTTCAGTAGGCTTTTGATGTACCCTAAGATTTTTTGTTGAAATAAAGCCAATAATGCCATTTTTGTGGTCCTCTTTATTTAGAAAAGTATTGAAAGATATCGAAATACATATTGGTGTCGGGACAACCCTAGTACTAATATTAACAGTGTTTGACTTAATTTTACGCTCTCATTACAGGAAATAAGAATGTTTAAAAAAAAATAACTTCAACAATAAAGGTGCCATTTGAATCAATCCGTCAAAGAGCATCTCGAAGTAGAACATGCACAATCGTGGGTGGTTACACTGACAAATGCCTGTTGCACAATCCCTAAAAGGTAAACAACCACCTGAACATTGAGAGGAAAAGACATTGTGTATTTGTAATATTGTAACAGTTCAAACCGGGACATGGACAGTAGGGAAAGTCAACACTCCAGTGTTGTTTTCGTCAACGATGACGATGACGAAATCATTTCGTTGACGCCACTTTTTTTCATGACGATAACGAGACGGTGACGAGATAAACATGTCTCTCTGATGACGAAAACATGACGAGACGTGTGTGAGTTTTCGATGACGAGACGAGAACGGACGAAAATGTTAGAGGGTAATCTGTCAGATGTTTAAAATGCATGACATTTCTGTTTATTGTGTGTGTCAATTAAAACCACGCCCACCAACTGGCGTGCAGCGCACAACGTGCTCAACACGTCAGACTGTTGTTACTCATCAGGCAATGGACCGTGATGGCGGCGGCAGTTTCAACACAGGAGCTCGGTGGTCGCAAACGTAGAGACGACATATATGGGTGTATTTGAAATATAACCCAGCAGATAATAAAACAAGAGTGTATTGTGAAGGAAGACGGTGACAAATGTGGCCACAAAATATGCGGAAAAAATACGACCAACCGCGGCACCTTAAGGCTCGCCACAAGGATATTTTTTCGAAGGTAAGTTACAACTGCTGTTAACATAATCTATAAATGTCATAGTTAGCTAATACATTAGTATGTTTTCCACATACTCCTGGCGCAAATGGGCTGCTAACTTCAGGCTAAAGTTAGCTTTTGTTACGCTAACGTCAATTCATTATGTGTGTGTTACTTTAGCAGCATGTTTAGCCATGTTTACCCTCAGTGACGGTGTGGTTATCTCTTTGTGAGTACGTTCTGTCAGCACGTATCTTGATATGTTAAACAGGTCGAGTTACTGTTAAATGTAGAGTCTGCTAGCTTTAGCCTAAAAGCCACAAGTGACGTTGTGCAGCCCCATTAAGGAATCAGTAATTAATTGATTATTGTATTACATGGTTTGCACAAATGAAAGAGAGTGGGGTTGTATGATATCTGCTGTAATTGCACTGGCAGACAGGGCCAAGTTGAGCATATGTGTTCCTCATCCATCACTCATATTTTGGGCATGTTTATGTTCATTGTACTTTAACTAATTCTGAGAAATAAAGCCACAATTGCTGAAGTAGAATGTTTTTGTTTTTTGGCTTTTTTGGAGAAATGAACTTTGATTCCACTGTTACCACTTTATCTGTGTGTAATACACAATCCTCGGATCAGAAATTTGCTGTTGGGTGGAAACTTTATATGTCTAAAACCATTCCTTTATTGTTATTATTTGTGAAAATAGCAGATCTGCAAGCTTACAATGGGTTGAACTTATAGATCTGCTGCTATTTTCACAACTTATGTGTGACACTGCCCAACAGCAATCTCCAATACTTATTGACCTAAATTAATTTGTTAAAAGACTATACTTATATACTTATATTATACTTTTTATTCTTTTTTTTTGGACTAAAACTAGACTAAAACCTTTTTGACTTTTCATCGACTAAAACTAGACTAAAACCCTTTTGCGTTTTCGTCGACTAAAACTGGACTAAAACTATCACATATAAAAGTGACTAAAATGTGACTAAAACTAATAAGCATTTTAGTCCAAAAGACTAAGACTAAATGTAAGATGGTTGTCAAAAACAACACTGCAACACTCGGAAGCTACAGCTTCCCAATGAGCATTAAATTCATTTTGTGGGTTTCTATGCAGCATACAGATATTTAGAAAGAAGCTGCAATAGAAACACTTGTGTATACAGCAAGGAATGCTGCACACTTCTACAGAGCAGTTTCCATAACAACCTGCTAAATAACCTTACAAAAAAGCCTGTTCCAGTCGATGCTCTATTGATAAACATTTACATATCACACATCTGCAGCTTGTTCTAGATACTTCATGTCTGCCGTCTAAATCTCTGCGTCCGTGTGTGTGTGTGTGTGTGTGTGTTCTTGTATTTCTACCCTTCTTGAGACATCAACAAGGAAAAGTAGCTTCCATATGAGTAGGTGTGAACCAGTTAGGACATAAATCATGGTCCCAATAAGGAAAACCATTGCATCTAATATAGAATGTCTCATTTGCACCCCTGGTGGTTAAATTTATCAAAATTAGGGTGGTTCAAAAAGGAGGGATTTTTCAAATTGACTGTGTGTCGGTTTTAAAAGTGATCCCCCTCTGGTCAACATATGAAATAACAAGTGTGTGTAAAAATTTGAAGTGCTCGCCCTCTGGCCAACATATGTAATAACAAGTGTGTGTAAGAAATTGAAATGCGCCCCCTTTGGTCAAAATTAATAAAATAAAATAAATATGTAAATATAGACGTACTGTAATAACTTGAAGTAAATAATGAAGATTAAAAAACAATTACAAACAAAAAATTAAAAAAACATTTTTTAAATTAAAATCAGTCTTTTCTCATCATGTGTTGACTTTTTTCTTATAAAATTGGGAACAGTTTCTCATATTATTTCTGTTTCTGTAATATTGCAATATTTTCTCGTAAAATTATTACTTTTTTTATGTAAAATTATTACTTTTTAATGCAAAATGGTGACATTTGGCATATAAAATTCTGACTTTTATCACAATATTGCAAATTTTTTTGTTGTCCTTGCACAATAGTGACATGTTTTGAGTAAAATTCTGACTTTTGTCATAATTTTGCCAAGTAAAATTCTGATTATTACTACAATATTGCCAACATTTTAAAGTTTTCTTATAAAACTGTGACTTTTGTCGAGTAAAATTACGACTGTTTTCATAAAATTTAAGCTTTTCTTGTAAAATTGCGACTGTTATTGAGTAAAATTCAAACTTTTATCATAATATTGCACAAATGTTCAGTTTTTCTTGTAAAATTTTGACTTGCGTTGAGTAAAATGATGACTTTTATTATAATACTGCCAAAATTAAAAGTTTTTCTTGTGAAATTGTACCCCTTTTCTTGTGAAATTCCACCTCATTTTTCACAACAAGCATTTTTATATTTGCATAGTATGTATATATTACTAATGTTGTAAATACACATATTTATATATCTAGAAAGGGTGGTCCTAAAGAGGAAGGCATTTTTCTCAGGTCTCAAGAAGGTAATACAAATACAAGAATGTGTGTGTGTGTTTGTGTGTGTGTGTGTGTATGCATTTGTGTGCGTTTGTGTGCGTGCGTGTGAGATGAAGGACAGGAAGAACCAAATAGAGACCGTCTTTTTACTGGACAGCACATACAGTAGTCATTTAGTCCTGAGTGAAGGTTCGGTATACAGTCAGACAAATGCTATGCTATGCAAAGGTCAGGATTAAGGTTCCCCTCGAAGGTTCAATTGCGCACTGCTCACACGTCCTCTGCGCACAGCAAATCTATGCCGCGCACAAAATCAAATCCCACCTGAACTCTAAACAAAATATACTCATGATGTATTCTGTATGATTTTGTAAGTGACAGGTGACAACATGCAAACACAACAGATAAAACAATGTTGGTCAACCATGTTCAGTTATTGTAACGTCTGTCGAGACGCTTAAAGGAGGTCAGGAGGTCCATCATCACTTTATTAAGCACAACTGTTTATTGTTGGCTGTAACCACACCAACAACCTTAGAACAAGCCCCGTTTCCATATGAGTTGGGACATTGTGTTAGATGTAAATATAAACGGAATACAATGATTTGCACATCCTTTTCAACCCATATTCAATTGAATGCACTACAAAGACAAGATATTTGATGTTCAAACTCATAAACTTTATTTTTTTTTGTGCAAATAATAATTAACTTAGAATTTCATGGCTGAAACATGTGACAAAGAAGTTGGGAAAGGGCATGTTCACCACTGTGTTACATGGCCTTTCCTTTAAACAACACCCAGTAAACGTTTGGGAACTGAGGAGACACATTTTTTAAGCTTCTCAGGTGGAATTATTTCCCATTCTTGCTTGATGTACAGCTTAAGTTGTTCAACAGTCCGGGGGTTTCCGTTGTGGTATTTTAGGCTTCATAATGCGCCACACATTTTCAATGGGAGACAGGTCTGGACTACAGGCAGGCCAGTCTAGTACCCGCACTCTTTTACTATGAAGCCACGTTGATGTAACACGTGGCTTGGCATTGTCTTGCTGAAATAAGCAGGGGCGTCCAAGGTAACGTTGCTTGGATGGCAACATATGTTGCTCCAAAACCTGTATGTACCTTTCAGCATTAATGGCGCCTTCACAGATGTGTAAGTTACCCATGTCTTGGGCACTAATACACCCCCATACACCCCTGGCTTTTCAACTTTGCGCCTATAACAATCCGGATGGTTCTTTTCCTCTTTGGTCCGGAGGACACGACGTCCACAGTTTCCAAAAACAATTTGAAATGTGGACTCGTCAGTCCACAGAACACTTTTCCACTTTGTAT
The DNA here is from genome assembly GCF_033978785.1 of Entelurus aequoreus. Classification (NCBI taxonomy): domain Eukaryota; kingdom Metazoa; phylum Chordata; class Actinopteri; order Syngnathiformes; family Syngnathidae; genus Entelurus; species Entelurus aequoreus. The sequence goes on along the minus strand of NC_084746.1, from coordinate 37,175,190 downwards.
CAGTCCATCTTAGATGAGCTCAGGCCCAGCGAAGCCGACTGCGTTTCTGGGTGTTGTTGATAAACGGTTTTTGCCTTGCATAGGAGAGTTTTAACTTGCACTTACTGATGTAGCGACCAACTGTAGTTACTGACAGTGGGTTTCTGAAGTGTTCCTGAGCCCATGTGGTGATATCCTTTACACACTGATGTCGCTTGTTGATGCAGTACAGCCTGAGGGATCGAAGGTCACAGGTTTAGCTGCTTACGTGCAGTGATTTTTCCAGATTCTCTGAACCCTTTGATGATATTACGGACCGTAGATGGTGAAATCCCTAAATTCCTTGCAATAGCTGGTTGAGAAAAAGGTTTTTCTTAAACTGTTCAACAATTTGCTCACGCATTTGTTGACAAAGTGGTGACCCTCGCCCCATCCTTGTTTGTGAATGACTGAGCATTTCATGGAATCTACTTTTATACCCAATCATGGCACCCACCTGTTCCCAATTTGCCTGTTCACCTGTGGGATGTTCCAAATAAGTGTTTGATGAGCATTCCTCAACTTTATCAATATTTATTGCCACCTTTCCCAACTTCTTTGTCACGTGTTGCTGGCATCAAATTCTAAAGTTAATGATTATTTAAAAAAAAAAAAAGTTTATCAGTTTGTACATCAAATATGTTGTCTTTGTAGCATATTCAATTGAATATGGGTTGAAAATGATTTGCAAATCGTTGTATTCCGTTTATATTTACATCTAACACAATTTCCCAACTCATATGGAAATGGGGTTTGTAAAAAAAAAAAAAAAAAAAAATTCCGGCAAACCAGACCAAAACCAACTCTGTTATCTTTTTATATCAACAGCACACGCTCTCTCCGTCTCACCTGCACCAACACACGCTCTCATGGCACTTACTCTGTCGTTTATGGCCACACAAAATGTCAGACAACTCCAACACCACACATAAAGTGTAAAATCCAGGTCTTTACACTATGACTCACCAATCAGATGTGTGCTTATTCTATTGTCCTTTATTAAAAATTTCAATTTTTGAGTATAAACCAGGGGTGTCAAACTCATTTTAGATCGGGGGTAACATGGAGAAAAATGTACTCCCAAGTGGGCCAGACTGGTAAAATCCCTGAACGATAACTTAAAAATAACGACAACTTCAGATTGTTTTCTTTGTTTAAAAATAGAACAAGCACATTCTGAAAATGCACAAATCATAATGTTGTTTTTTACACTTACATGTTGCGGTTAATAGTATTCTATCTTTACTTGTTGTTACTTATATTTTCTGAATAAATTATGTGATAATGTTCATCAGTCAACTCATTGGTGTTCATTTTCAATCTATCAAGATAAAAAAATGATATCAAAATCAAATTACAGTATGTTATTTATGTAGTTTGATCATTTCCATTTTCAACATGGTGTTTATTTTGTACATATGTAGCATCGTCTACAAAGAATTACTCTTGCGACATCCAGCGGACACATTTATAACAGCTGTTTATTTCATTCTTAAATTTTACATTAATTTTTATACTTAGCAAACTCATGCCGCGGGCCGGATAAAACCTGTTCGCGGGCCTGATCCGGCCTTTGGGCCGTACGTTTGACACCTCTGGTACAAACTCTTACTAGATTACAGAAATGCTCATAAAAGATATATTTTATAAACAGAAAGTTACAGGAACGCACACTTTATCCCAAGCTTACATCTCATTGCGCAACATGTGAATGTTTTAAGGGGAATTAAATGTGATTTCTGAAAGAGGTACAAATTATTTCCAAAGCAGGACGGCCACCCAGAAATACAATACTAGTACATAGCTCATGAAAAACTCTTTTGTCATTTTCATTGTGAGTGCGCCAAAATCACTTGTATTAGAAAGTAATCTCATGGAAATGACTGCGGTCATTTGATTATTAAATTCCTAGTTTGTGAACCCGTTCTCAAACAATGGCAATAAAACTATTCTGATAATAAGACATTACAATTGTTATAATTTCGGGTTTGGGACAGGTATGGCCACAGTGTGCAGGTCTGATGTTGCTCACATGTGCTCCATTGAATGCTCAGGGAGTTTTGGTCAGGATAGGACTCTATTCTTGGTGAATAGAGTTTTTAAATAGTAAAATTACACCTTCCGGGAATATAATTATATATATAATATATCAATTATAATATATACATTTTTTTTTAACTTAAATGTAAAAATATTTTAGAAAAATAGTACAATTATTTGTTTTAAATTAATACATACAAATAATATAAAGGAAATATATAAACATAATAAAAACATTTAAAGTGGGTGTTTGTTTATTTTATATGAGATTTCCAGTTAATTTTCTCATATTTTATTACACCCAAAACTTGGTTTCTCCTACTCTTTCAATGTTCCTCTATTTGTATTTGTGTTTGACTTTCTCCTTTACTGTTACCGAAACGCATTATTTTAGTATTACTGAAATTCAAAGACGGTCTGTTTTTGACAAAAGATCTCTTTAATTTATTAATTTCTTCTGTTATTTTTTGCATTAGCTTCTGTGTGTTCTCTACTGACGAAAACGCAGGCGTTGTGTCACGTGTTTACCTGGCACAAGACGCTGTAATCAGTGGCTCTTAATACGTACATTAGGCGCAGCGGATTATAAGGTGCACCGTTTGATTTTTGAGTAAATCAAAGGATTTTAGGTACGCCTAATTGTCCGAAATATATGTTATTTATAAACTTTTAAAAACATATATGTTCTGTTAAACCATAACATAAGGTCGCAGGTTTCTGTTATGTATTTTGGCTTGAAAAATGTAATTTAGAGCATGTTCCTTTAATGTACCGTATTTTCCAGACCATAGGGTGCACCGGATTATAAGGCGCACTGCCGATGAGCGGGTCTATTTTCATACAAAAGGCGCACCGGATTATAAGGCGCATTAAAGGGGTCATATTTTATTATTTTTTTCTAAATGTACAATACTTCTTTGTGGTCTACATAACATGTAATGGTGGTTCTTTGGTCAAAATGTTGCATAGATGAGGTTTTACAGATCATCTTCAAGCCGCTTTCTGACAGTCGCTTCAGGATGCACCGTTTTGTGGGCGGTCTTATTTCACGTGCCTCCACTTCAACAGCGTCTTCTCCCCGTCATCTTTGTTGTAGCGGTGTAGCGTGCAAGGACGGGAGTGGAAGAAGTGTCAAAAGATGGAGCTAACTGTTTTAATGACATTCAGACTTTACTTCAATCAATAACGAAGCAGCATCTCCTCATCCGTGGCTCACTAGTGCAACAACAAAGCCGGAAATGTGCCCCGTGAAAAAACGTCCAAACTTTATTCACCTAAAGTTCCTTGGGTGAATAATGTAAACTCACTACACTGGTATGTTTTAGCGCTTTCATGGCGAGTTTACTGACAGATATAAGTAAGAACTTTACACTACTTTATATTACAAATGGCAACAGTGGCAGATGAATGTCCCATAACAAGAAGATCGAGAAAAGGAAGAAGTTTATAGACTACAGCGTCGTCACAGACTACAAAGGCGGACGCGCACAAATTTTCAGGACTTATGCAGATCCCCAAATACAGATCAGCAGGTACCAGAAGGTAAGAAAAGTTGCTTTTGCATAATATTGCGAAACAAAACATCAGATAATATGTCTTACCTTATACACACACCATAATAATACTCGTATGTTGAAGCACAGTACAAACCATCAAGCGGTGCGGCTTCATAGCTTACCAAAGTCGTACTAAAACATTTTGATAGATTTTTGAGCGCCGTGTGTAATGTTCTATATTTTTAATGGAACATATAACATTTTGGTGTTGTTTACTTGAGTCATATTGCAGTCTACACCTTTCTCTTATGTGTGACTGTCATCTACTGGTCACACTTATCATTACACCATGTACCAAATAAAATAGCTTCGAGGTCGGTAAGCACAACCCAAATAATTCCGTACATTAGGGGCACCGGGTTATAAGGCGCACTGTCGAGTTTTGAGAAAATGAAAGGATTTGTGCGCCTTATAGTCCGAAAAATACGGTAAATGAAAAAATGTATGTAAAAGTAAATGTTTTGTTAATATTGTCATTAGCAGTTTTAGAATTTCTAATACTGATAGTCTAATCTACACCGACTGGACACACTTATTAAAAATTCTCATACAAGGGTAGCATTAAAATTGTATGACTTTTTAAGATGTGACTGCTAATTTATGTCAGGAATATTTTTTGTTTTTCATGCTTCATAAGGATAGACAATCCAAACACCTCTCAAGAAGATGCCGTGCCATTTCACACATCAACAAACCCCAGCAATAAACATTTGACACGTTTTCCTTCCTGGCCAGTGAGTGTATAAAATGTGAATATAGTCCCTCAATAGTACATCTGTGATGCTGCTTCTTTCCCGGTAAAGAGTCTTCCAGAACTTGCAGCTTCTCACACAAACGCAGATCAATACTCATTATGGGAAAATTGGATAAAGCTACGCTGCTCTTGTCTCATTATGCAGAGACACCACGCGAGTGTCAAGCAGGTTGGGCTGAAAACTCGGGGGAAGAAGCAGTACAATGTGAAGGGAGGAGCGGAGGAGGGAAGCAGAAAATGGAGGTTACAGCAGCAGAACTGAACTTAAAGGAGAGGTTTGAAATGGTGATGTTGTTACAGCTACAATGGTATGTTACTAGGGGTGTAACGGTATTGCCCATACCACGGTATTTGGGTTTCAAAGTCTTCACAATGATGCCGTGATGGTATCAAACAAAAACTTGGTGTGTCGTTTTTTTCTGGCGCTTTAGCGTTGGCAGGGTCTGAAAATGAACTACATCTCCCATAATCCTCTGCGGCGGCAAGGTGGGAGCGCGGAACGCCGTAAGCAAAGTGTTCGTATAGTAGACAAGTGGAATTGTTTTATTTGGACATTTCCTGAAAAATGTCATGAAAATCTATCCATAACTGTGGGATCTGAGCCGAGGATGTCGTTGTGGCTTGTGCAGCCCTTTGAGACACTTGTGATTAAGGGCTATATACAGTGCAGGCCAAAAGTTTGGACACACCTCCTCATCCAATGCGTTCTTTATTTTCATGACTAGTTACATTGTAGATTGTCACTGAAGGCATCAAAACTATGAATGAACACATGTGGAGTTATGTACTTAACAAAACAAGGAGAAATAACTGAAAACATGTTTTATATTCTATCCATCCATCCATGTCTCATTACAGGAAAGAAGAATGTTTAAAAAAATAACTTCAACAATAAAGGTGGCATTTGAATCAATCCGTCAAAGAGCATCTCGAAGTAGAACATGCCCAATCGTGGGTGGTTCCACTGACAAATGCCTGTTGCAAAATCCCTAAAAGGTAAACACCTAAACAGGGTAAAACTTAAGTTAAAGTACCAATGATTGTCACACACACACTAGGTGTGGTGAAATTTGTCCTCTGCATTTGACCCATCCCCTTGTTCACCCCCTGGGAGGTGAGGGGAGCAGTGGGCAGCAGCGGTGGCCGCACCCGGGAATCATTTTTGGTGATTTATGCCCCAATTCCAACCCTTGATGCTGAGTGCCAAGCAGGGAGGTAATGGGTCCCATTTTTATAGTCTTTGGTATGACTCGGTCAGGGTTTGAACTCACAACCTACTGATCTCAGGGCGGACACTCTAACCACTGAGTAGACACTGAAGTAAACATTGTGTTACACTGGATGTTTACATTGTCCCAGCCACTGAGAGGTACAAGCGGTAGAAAATGGATGGATGGATGGGTTTACATTGTCACTTTAAAAGGCACGCAAGTTTTTTACCATATTTGCGTTAAACACTGGATGTCCCTGCACAATTCTTTGCACTTAAGAATGTTGTATATCAGAGAAGGGAAGGAGGCGACAACCAGGGCAGGACTGCGGTTTACAAGGTTTATTGGAAACCTTAGATGAATACGTGGCGTGTGTATGTTACTCAAAGTGAGTGAGTGTTGACTATGTGTAAAATTATAATGTAAATGTTACCAAGGGTTGTTGTCTGTAAATGTTGGTCGTATCTTTCGTCGTATCCAAGGGGGCAAAGGCGAAGAGGCAGTTCGTGGACAGGCAAGTGGTCGTGGGCAAGAGCAGGGCAGCGTGGTCTGGGTCCGAGCAGGGAGGTCGTGGATCGAGGTGGGCAGTTAGGAATCCGGATGGGTGTCGAGTGACAAGGCACGATCACGGAGGTCAGGAGAGTCACTGTGGAAATACAAAAGGGCATGAACCAGGGGGAAACACGGAGAGATAGAGCAAAACAAGGACGAGGAAATCACTGGGAAAAGGAATGCCAGACGTGATGCTTACTGGAAGGTTAGCGACGTTCTGGCAAAGGTTCCTTGGGTCCGCTGGTCTTTATGCCGCTCCCCCTCGTCAAGTCCAGGTGTGCTGATCAGTGATTGCTTGCAGACTTGTTGCTGTGTGGGCGTGTTGTGCTCAGTGTGAGCAGAGGTGTGTTTGAGCGTGCTGCCAGCAGAGGGGTTAGCAGAGGTGCCTGCAGCTCCAGCTGCAGAGGAAACCTGGGATCGAGCATCACTTGTTGTCCTGGTTTATAGGACGGGGCTGGAATACGATGACGGTTGGCGTTGCGACACATTTTCTCAGATGCTCTTTCCAAAGCTGCACGAGCGGCTCTCCACACCCTTTGACGCCGTCTAATATGAGCTCTAGTAGAGGGAACAGCGAGTTCCTGTTGGGGAAATAAAGGGGGTTGATAACCTAATGAGCACTCAAATGGGGACATACCGGAGCTCTTCAAGGAGTTATAAGAAAACTCCACCCATGGCAGAAACTTGCTCCAGGACGTGGGTTGATGACTGGCGACACATCGGAGCATGGTCTCCAAGCTTTGATTAGTTCTTTCAGCCTGCCCGTTGCTCTGGGGATGGTATCCCGATGTGAGGCTGACCGAGGCCCCGATACCCTTGCAGAAGGCTCTCCATACTTGCGATGTAAACTGAGGGCCTCGGTCAGAAACGATATCCATTGGAATACCATGTTGTTTGACGACGTGAAGTGTGAGGAGGTCAGAAGTCTCTGAGGCAGAAGGTAACTTTCGCAGTGGAACAAAATGGGCTGCTTTGGAGAAACGGTCTACAATAGTAAGGATAGTGGTGTTACCTCTGGAGGCTGGAAATCCTGTGACAAAATCCAGGGCGATGTGTGACCAAGGACGGGCAGGAATGGAGAGAGTGTGAAGAAGACCAGCAGGAGGCCTGTGTGACATCTTACTACGGGCACAAGTTAAACAAGCAGCGATGAACTCACGAGTGTCCTTGGCCATTGATGGCCACCAAAAACGTCTTCGCAGCAGTGATAGGGTTCGTTGAAAGCCAGGATGGCATGAGAACAGGCTAGAGTGCCCCCAATCCAGGACCCTGGGTCGTAACTCCCGATGGACGAACAGTTTGTTGGGAGGTCCACCTCCCGGTCCTGGATTGGAACGCAGTGCAGCCTTAACTAGGTCCTCCACTTTCCAAGTTACCATCCCAATGATACGAGTGGAAGGAAGGATGGGTTCTGCCACTGCCGGACCGGTAGGTTCTTTCAGAAATAACCGGGACAGTGCGTCAGCCTTAGTGTTCTTGGACCCAGGTCTGAAAGAAAGCACGTAATTGAAGCGAGAGAAAAACTGCTGCCACCTTGCCTGGCGGTTGTTGATCCTCTTGGCAGCACGGATGTGTAGAAGGTTACTGTGGTCGGTTAGGATCTGAAACTGGTGTCTAGCTCCTTCCAACCAGTGTCTCCATTCCACCAGGGCCTCATGGACTGCCAGTAATTCTCTATTCCCAGCATCATAATTCTGTTCGGCCGGGGTCAGGCGCCTGGAGAAAAAAGCAACAGGATGAACCAAATTGTCACTTTTGGACCGTTGAGAGAGAATAGCCCCAATCCCCGAGTCTGAGGCCTTCAACCTCCACCAAAAAAGCAGTTTCTAAGTCGGGATGGACTAGAATGGGGGCAAAAACAAAACGCTCCTTTAACCCCTCGAAGGCCTTCCTCGCCAAAAGAGTCCACACAAAAGGAACGTTAGTAGACGTAAGCCAATGTAGTGGTGCCGCAACTCTACTGAAGTCTTGAATGAAGCGACGGTAGAAGCCAGCGAAGCCGAGGAACCTCCGAAGTTCCGTCCTAGTAGTAGGTTGCGGCCACTTCACCATGGCCTCCACCTTCTTCGGGTCTGGCCTTATGTGACCCCTTTCGACCACGAAACCGAGGAACTCCACCGAAGAGGAGTGGAAGCAGCACTTTTCTGCCTTAACAAATAGACAGTTTTCCAAAAGCCGTTGCAGGACAAGTCGAACATGTCTTTGGTGATCAGAGAGGTTACAGGAGAAAATGAGAATATCATCTAGGTATACTACCACGAATTGGTCCAGCATGTCCCGAAGAATGTCGTTGACAAGAGTTTGGAAAACTGCAGGTGCGTTGGTGAGTCCAAAAGGCATCACCCGGTACTCATAATGCCCCATATGAGTGTTGAAAGCAGTCTTCCACTCGTCTCCCTCTTTGATCCGGACCAAGTGATAGGCGTTACGGAGATCCAGTTTGGTAAATATGGTAGCAGGTGCCAAAGGTTCAAAAGATGAGTTGAGTAGAGGAAGAGGGTATTTATTCTTAATGGTGATGTTGTTAAGGTGACTGTAGTCAATGCAGGGACGAAGGGATCCGTCCTTCTTGGCCACGAAAAAGAATCCCGCCGCCAGTGGAGACTTGGATGGTGTTATGATGCCTGAGGCAAGGCCCTCGGTGATGTAGTTCCTCATAGCTTCCTTCTCTGGAAGAGACAAGTTGTATAGGCGACTAGACGGCAAGGTAGCGTTAGGGAGTAACTCGATGGCACAATCATAAGGTCTATGAGGGGGTAGTCCCAGGGCACGTACCTTGCTGAAGACCTCGGCTAAGTCATGGTAGCAAGCTGGAACCAGAGATAGATCGGCCTGGGGAGTCGTGGTAGTGGAGTGGTAGACCGGATGAGATGCTGACCCAAGACAGTTGGCCATGCAGGGTGTACTCCAAGCCAGAATTATGCCAGAAGACCAAGATATATGGGGGTTGTGGTGATGAAGCCAAGATCTTCCAAGTACCAGTGGGGCTACCGGAGCTTCTAGCACTCATAAACTAATGGTCTCTCTGTGATTTCCAGAAATGGTCATGGAAAGGGGCTACGTGCGGTACTTGATGGGGCCCAATGGTCGTCCATCTAGAGCCTGTGCAGGCAGCGTCTTGTCCAAGGATATCAGGGGAATGCCCATCTCCCGGGCGAATGTGTAGTCCAACAAACTCTCGTCAGCTCCCGAGTCCACAAATGCCTTCACTTGAATGCTCCTCTTGTCCCAGGCCAAAGTAGCGGGTAGCAGAATGTCAGGGTTTTCCTCTTTACGGGGAAATAAAGTATGGCTCACCAGGATCCCCTCTGCTGGTGAGCCTGATCTTTTGGTCTCGCTGGACAATTATATCGGACGTGTCCTGCTAGACCGCAGTAGAGGCAGAGACACTGCCTGTACCTCCTCTCCCTTTCCTCAATGGGTAACCGTGTCCTACCCAACTGCATGGGCTCCGGGGCTGCCAATGTTGTAGGCCGGTATGGGTCCACCTCTGTCTTGAAGGTAGGCCAAGTCTGGTTCCTAGAGGCACCTCTCTGACCTCGCTCTGCTGCTCGTTCACAAAGTCGAATGTCAAATTGGAGGGCCAGTTCAATGAGGTCTTTGCAGGACGTGGGTCTGTCCCTCAGTAGACCGTCCTTAATTTCATCGGAAAGGCCGCGACGGAATGCGCTTTGGAGCGCCCGGTCATCCCAACCGCTGTCTGCCGCCAAAGTCCGGAACTCTAAGGTGTAGGCTGCCACGGAACGTGAACCCTGCGAGATGGAGTGCAGACGTCCGGCCGCGTCCCCCCCATCCTTGGGGTGATCAAAGACAGCCCGAAATTCTGCACGGAACGCAGAATAGTCGGAGTTGAGCCCAATGGTCCTGTCAACTGCAGCTGTAGCCCATTTGAGAGCCGGGCCGGAAAGTAAGGAAAAAATAAATGCAATCTTGGCGCCGTCTGAGGAATAACGGGAGGGCTGGTGCCGAAAAATGAGGTCACATTGTACCAAGAACCCTCTACAAAGTTCAAAGTCCTCTTCAAAGGTTTTAGGGCTGGCAATCCTGGGCTCTCGTTCCAAAATGCTGTGTTCGGGTCCAGGAACTGGAGAAGCACGTGGAGGTACCACCGGTCCAGAACTGGCCCCGGGGCACATGTAGTCCAGCTTGGAATAGTCTGGTAAAAGCTCTCTCAAGATGATCCTCAAGGGCAGTAAACCGAACCTGGTGTTCTCTAACGACGGAGCTAAGGATAGCTAGGTCGGAAGATATGGCTATCTGGGCCTGGGGCTTGCTGCTGTCGCCTGGTTCCGATGTTGTTGGCCAGAACGTACTGTTGTATATCAGAGAAGGGAAGGAGGCGACAACCCGGGCAGGACTGCGGTTTTACAAGGTTTATTGGAAACCTTAGATGAATACGTGGCGTGTGTATGCTACTCAAAGTGAGTGAGTGTTGACTATGTGTAAAATTATAATGTAAATGTTACCAAGGGTTGTTGTCTGTAAATGTTGGTTGTATCTTTCGTCGTACCCAAGGGGGCAAAGGCGAAGAGGCAGTTCGTGGACAGACAAGTGGTCGTGGGCAAGAGCAGGGCAGCGTGGTCTGGGTCCGAGCAGGGAGGTCGTGGATCGAGGTGGGCAGTTAGGAATCCGGATGGGTGTCGAGTGACAAGGCACGATCACAGAGGTCAGGGGAGTCTCTGTGGAAATACAAAAGGGCATGAACCAGGGGGAAACACGGAGAAATAGAGCAAAACAAGGACGAGGAAATCACTGGGAAAAGGAATGCCAGACGTGATGCTTACTGGAAGGTTAGCGACGTTCTGGCAAAGGTTCCTTGGGTCCGCTGGTCTTTATGCCGCTCCCCCTCGTTAAGTCCAGGTGTGCTGATCAGTGATTGCTTGCAGACTTGTTGCTGTGTGGGCGTGTTGTGCTCAGTGTGAGCAGAGGTGTGTTTGAGCGTGCTGCCAGCAGAGGGGTTAGCAGAGGTGCCTGCAGCTCCAGCTGCAGAGGAAACCTGGGATCGACTCCGCGTCATGACAAAGAATTCATGTTTGTAGTAGGGTTGTACGGTATACCGGTACTAGTATAGTACCGCAATACCAATGAATCATAGTCTGTGCTATACCGCGTCTAAAAAGTACTGGTCCCCGCACCCCTTTTTTTTTTTACAGGCATGGCGGCGCGTCGTCGTCAGATCGTGACATTGCTGTGTTTACGAGCAGAGGAGCATGTTCAGCAGCGCACACACACGGAGTACTTACAAGCAGACACAGAGTGTAGACAGAAAAGGGAGAATGGATGCATTTTAACGATAAAAACAGTGTTTTAGCTACTTCTAAATCACTAATCCATGTCTCCATGGCGACAAATAAAGTATGTTTCTTACAAGTATCATCCCTGCAGGACGAGGAATAGCTAAACATGCTTCACTACACACCGTAGGAGGAAACAATAGCTCACCGCTAACAGCAAGCTAGCACCCCTGAATGTAAACAAATGCCATGGGTGGATCTACACCTGTACACTGTAATGATACCAAGTACAAGAGCGTATGTAGTTGATACTACTATGATTACATAGATATTTTTTTACCATCACAAAGTCTTTTTTTTGTTTAAAAATTTTTTATATAATGTTTATAAACTCAGGAAATACGTCCCTGAACACATGACGACTTAAATTATGACCAATGTATGATCCTGTAACTACATGGTATCGGATCAATACCCAAATTTGTGGTATCATCCAAAACTAATGTAAAGTATCAAAAAACAGAAGAATAAGTGATTATTATTTTTTAACAGAAGTGTAGATAGAACATGTTAAAACAGAAAGTAAGCAGATATTAACAGTAAATGAACAATTCGATTAATAATCAATTTTTACAGGTTGTCCTAATGTTGACAAAATAATAGAATGATAAATGACACAATATGTTACTGCATACGTCAGCAGACTAATTAGGACTCTTTGTTTGTTTACTTACTACTAAAAGACAAGTTGTCTAGTATGTTCACTATTTTATTTAAGGACAACATTGTAATAACAAACATATGTTTAATGTACCCTAAGATTTTTTGTTAAAATAAAGCCAATAATGCCATTTTTTGTGGTCCCCTTTATTTATAAAAGTATCGAAAAGTATCAAAATACATTTTGGTACTGTTTTGGGACAATTAACACGATTAGAATATTTTAGAATTATATTTGTGTTCAATTACAGTAAGTGTGTTTATCCTAAACATTCCTGCCACTTTTTTTTTGGACATATACCACAATAATATCGCATTGTGGCCTTATTATCGTGAAAGTATCGTACCGTGGGATTTTGATAGCATTACATCCCTATCTGTTACAATAGAATGATGATGAATAGACTCCTCCCCTCGGTTTTGTAGCAGATCATTTTTCAAGCTGCCAATTTAGTGTTTGGGTCCACAGTCACAGCCCCCACAGTGCGGCTTACATCCAGTTGTACTACGGTATTTTCAGCTAGAAGTATTACTGATGTGTAGGACAATACAAATCATTCAAACAGTGTAGTGTGTGAAGGGCCGGGGGAAGTTCCAGGGGATTATAGTATATAATAGTATATCATCATATATATTATGGCATGATGCTGTTGCACTGCATGCCCCAAAAAGTTCATATTGAGAGAAGGCAGACTGTGGCCAATCAGCCTCACTGCAGAGTGCAGTCTGTCCTTGTCCTTGGCTGCAGTGTAGCAGATGGTGGCAGAGGGGGTGAGGGAAGACTCCATTATGGAGCTGTAAAACTGCACCATCATTGTGACTGGATGAGCTTTTACAGCTACAATATAGACCAGGGATGCCCATTATGTTGATGGTGGAGGGTGTGTCAGTCCATCGCCAGCCAGGCATTGAAAAAATAGACCTATCATCAATCTTCACCAAGACGTCACTTGATTGACATTTACGGCACCCGAGGGTCTTGTGAGATGACGCTGGCTGCTGCCAGATCATTATTAAGAAAAAATGACAGACAGGAAGGCAAGACACACTTTATTTCAACACTCTCGCGCCGTACCTGCCGTCAAAACTCGAAAGACTGACCGCACAGTTCCCGTCTTCACAATAAAAGTGCTGCTTCATCCTTCCTGCACTAACAAAATAAGAGTCTCAGATTGCTAGCGTGCACAAGCTTTTTTATGTTTTTATTTTTATTTTTTATTAAATCAACATAAAAAAACAGGATACACTTACAGTTAGTGCACCAAACTAAAAACCCTCCCTCCCCCATTTACACTCATTCTCGCAAAAGGGTAGTTTCCTTCTGTTATTAATATTATGGTTCCTACATTATATATCAATATATATCAATGCAGTCTGCAAGGGGTACAGTCCGTAAGCACACATGATTGTGTGTGCTGCTGGTCCACTAATAGTACTAACCTTTAACAGTTAATTGTACTTATAAATAGTTGATTTATATAGGCTAGTAAGGTAAAGTTTTGTACCTGACAAGTTTCAATCCATATAACACACAGATGACGTCACACTAACATCACGTGACACCTTTGAGGAAGGCTGCAGAAGCAAGATAGCCGAAACTTGTCAGGTACAAAACTTTACCTTACTAGCCTATATAAATCAACTATTTATAAATACACATTAGTAGGCTAAATGAACCTCTTTAACATAAAACAAGTTAATTGTACTCATTTCCATTAATTACTAGTTTCTATGTAAGTGTTTTTATTTTATTTTAATTTCTATTTTGTTCAAGAAAATGTTTATTTATTTATTATTATTATTAAAAAAAATAAAATAAAGGATGTTATCTTCACCAGACCAGGTTGTCAATGAAATTAGATTGTTTAAAGGGTTCTTAAAACCAGGTCCAGTCCAGATTATGTCCAGGTCGGGCTCAGCAACACACACCTTCATTTATGTACACTCAAATTAGGGAACACAACAACAGATTGCATATAATCTATAATCAAAATTAAATTTTCAAAATAAGCATTTGAGGACTTCAAGCGAGCAAGCTACAGAGTTTGCCGCCAATGTATTTCTTGTAAAGTGTATAAAAAGGAGTATGGAAGCTGGACAAATAAAATGGCAAAAACCAACCACTTTCATGTGGTATTGGACAGAAAGGAGGACTTTTTTTGTCCTCCATTTGAAAACGTGGACGTTATCATCACTACTGTCTGATTCCAATCAATGCAAGTCATCAGAATCAGGTAATACACCAACTTATATTCTTGTCTTCATGAAAGAAAGGAATGTTAAACATGCTTGTATTATCATTAAACACCTTTAACTTGTTAACAAAAACGTCTCTTTCATAAATAAATCAATATAAATTATATATATGAATGAGGTAGATCTCCTCCACTTGGTCGATTGAAAAGTAGCTCGCCTGCAGAAAAAGTGTGGGCACCCCTGAACTAGACTCAACCGAGCTAAGCCTCAGATATAATAACTTTGTATATGTCAGTTCCTTCCAGAGCAGAAGCCCTAGCTTGACTTTTTCTAGGTCCTCATTTTCTCCCTTTTATTATTATTATTATTGCTGTATTTTTCATATCCTTGCAGGACCTTGATATTTTAATCTTGTTCAATGGGATCAGGTCTGCCTGGAGATATTGTAGATGAGAGAATGGTATAGATGATCTTTGTTGGTGGGGTCCTCGATTGTTACTTGTTATTGTGTTGCTTTGTTAAGATGCCTTTGTGGGCTGCGTTGTTTTCCTACTCACAGCCATTGTAGAGTCAGAGTTTGTGATTTGCACTTGATGGCCTGTATTAACGTTGCGAGACATTACATTTTTTGAGCACGACAGTAAAGGAATTCAATTTATTATTGATGTAATATTCAAATGTATATCCCTTGCTGTCATTTTCGATACCACTTGTCTTCAGGAGCCTATCCCAGGGCATGTATAAACAAAGAACATTCAGAGTATGTGGAGAAAACCCCCAAACGTACAGGGAGAACAAGCAAACTCTACACAGAGATGATCCGAAGGCTACCACTGTGTGAACTTCATCCATCTTCTTAAGGTACAATACTATAAAAAATAAACTTTAGTATGCTTAAGAGTAGTTTGTATAGCAGTAAAGATTTGCTGTGCACTAAAAATTACTCAACACACAGCTGTATAGCAACACCAGTAACTAACAAAATACGATGTGGTAGCATCATGGTCTGGGGAGGCATGAGTGCTGCCGCGATTAATTAGATAAGAAAAAAGCATTATGACGTATTTTGTTGCTTTGATGATTTGTTTAATGAGTAAAATACGCGGACATTGTATTGCTCCAGCGCACACGGGAGCAGTGCACCTATTGGTGATGTAGCTTGCGCTGCCGGCGATGTGGCGTGTGTGTGTGGGGGCGGGACTAGCGGAGTGCTGATTGAGATGGCTCTCTATCAGCAACGACAAAGTGGAAAGAGAACAAAGATCATTTTGAGATCATTTAAAGGGGAACTGCTCGTTTTGGGGAATTTTGCCTATCGTTCACAGTAATTATGAGAGACATGACGACGGATGTTATTTTTAATATTTTTTGCATTCTAAATGTTAAATAAATGCAGTCAATAGTTCGCTTACAATGGAGCCAATGGGGGCCGTTCAATTCTGCCTATAAAGCCCTTAAAAAAACCTCCAAACATCTCCATTAGGGTTTTATATACATGATGTAAGTATATATGTAATGTTGCAACATTTGTAATAACATTTAATATTTACTTATTTTGATTGATTTTATTTAAAAAACACACCACAATGTTTGTTTACTCACTGCAGACTTAATAAGAGCCAACAAACATAATAAAACACACTTATTGTACAATGTCTGCTGTCATTAAGATGCCGACTGCTAGGATGTTCATATATTCCCATTTATGTTAAGAATGTCTCATAATCGCCACAAAGAAACGGGGTGGGGTTTGTGGGTGACCTTTTTGTGTCGTCCTTGTCCGTTTTGGGGCCTATATGGCTGTCAAAGTGTCACAACTTGTCGGAGTACCTACTCAGACGTCTTCTGTCCAGGTGAGATGCATGATTTATGATGTAGAATAAACTTACAGGGAGCAGGGAAGCGAGGAAAGAGCAGACCACTCGATGTTGTAAACATAGGGACACACGGAAGTGATCACGGCACCGTTATAAATAGTTTCTCTGTGTTAGCACTTATAATAACAATATCACTAATACTTGGTTAATATTCAAGTCACGAAATGTAAATGGAGTATTGTTGGCGCATTTTGAATGTTATTTATTGGATTTTATGGGCGAAATAGAGGAGCTCCCATTGATTTTTATTTAAAAGTTAGATTTCATAAGAAGAAAAAAAATCCATCCGCCGTCATGTCTTTCATAACGATTGTGAAAAATAGGCAAAATGTTTTAAAAAAGTGCAGTTCCCCTTTGAAAGGAGTCATATTATGATATTTTTCTACATTTAAAACATTTCCTTGTGGTCTACATAACATGTAATGGTGGTTCTTTAGTCAAAATGTCGCATAGACTACGTTTTACAGACCGTTTCTGCGTTGCTTTTTGACCGTCTGTTCAGCATGGACAGTTTTGTGGGCGGGTCTTGTCACGTGCTTCTATTTTGACTGTGTCTTCTCCTCATCATCTTGGAGGAAGTAAGAAGGAAGGCAAGATTATTTTATAAATATCTCTGCAATGTCTCCACAGTTCTATTTCAAATCTTCAGTATTTATGTGGATCCCAAATGCACAGCAGCAGGTACCAATTGGTAAGAAAAGTTGGTTTTGCATAATAGGGCCCCTTTAAAATGTTTGCACTGTCAAACAGAGCTACTGGCGTTTTCCAAAAGCACAACATTAATGATGGAGCACATTACCAGAAATAACCCTTCATATTTCAGAGCAGCAAACAAGCAGAAAACAAGGGAAAAGTTTATTTTTGCAGCTAACACCATATTATATGTTTGACTTGCATAACAAGTGAGAACATGTTAGCACCTACAGTTTGTATGTTAGGGCTAACGATCAAACACCCCTCCTCCACCTTTTCAATTAAATTGTTGAAATCAATGTCACTCAATTTAACATGCTTTATCTGACTTTTTGCTTAATTTGGTTCTTTATTTATTATCCATTACCTGGTTCATGTTCATCTGACTACAGCTTTTTATTTTACTTTTTACATGCAAGTAATATATAGTGATGCCTCTGTTTTAAACGTGCAATGTCAATGTTATGTGCATTTTTAAGAAGAAAGAATAAAGGTGATTAGAAAAATCCTTCTTTATTTAAACTATTTTCCCTTAAACGGGCCCTATTTTGTAAAACCAACTTTTTTTACTTGATGGTACCTGCTTATGTGTATTTGGGATCTGCATAAGTCCTGGAAATTTGAAATCAAACCATAGAGGCATTGCAGAGATATTCATAAAACAAACTTGCCTTCCTTCATACTTCCTCTAAATGGTCTGCTTGGAATTTTGTTCAAGTGTGACGCCAGCGGATTATCCATATATGGTAGAAATTTACCCAAACATCCTTGCGCGAGTTAGCCAATTTAAATGTATGTAAAACCAGCTGTGCTGATGTCGAAGATAAAACCCAATTAAGGAGAATGCTCTGTTGCTTGTTTGCTTTAAGCGGCACAAGTCACTACACAAACTTTCAGCCTCATCTGAAGTAAAAAGTGCCTTACTCTTAACAGTTATGATTTGTAGCAATGTGCTTTCAACTGTGAGGAAGTTTCTCTGAGTGTCTGCAAAAAACAGTTCTGCTTCACCCACAAACTTTCACAAAAAGATGGATTTTTCAGAAGAAAAAAACAAATTTTACTGGCAGGCTCGGTCGATGACTACTATCTATGACAACGGAGTAGACCATGAAACATTAAATTAAAGTAGGTTAGAAATGTGTGAATGATACAATTTGTTGTGCAGCTAGCTTAGCCTTATAATGTAAGATAATATCACCGTCCTCCGGCAAAATAAAAAACAATTTTCCTAAAAAGTACTTTTAATTGGATCAGTGCCTACTGTGTTTGGCAATGGACCAGTTGGTAATATAATCCGTTATTGTGTTTGCGAGCCTCCCGAACGATTATGTAGCCCGCAGCATAGCTCACTGCATGCGAAAGTATTAACATGATATAGAATAGAATAACATTTTAAGGTCAATGTACACATGCATACGTCCAGGATTTAGCATTGGAGAGATAACGACTCATTAGAAGTTTAACCTTAGCTAGCATATTGTACCAGATTTGCAGCCGGGCTTTCTTTCTTTCTGTCCCCGGCGTCGCCCAATCCTTGAGCAGACAACAAACCACAGTCAGTCGCTGGTCCCGCTGTAACATCTGGAATGTTGTGTTGTGGTGAAATTCAAGTAAAATTTGATTATTTCCATATTCCATACGGTCCATCAAAACAAAACTACTAAAACAAAACAAAACTACTGTAGCGAACAAGGCTGCCAGAGCGGGGACGAAAGGCTGGTCAGCGTGAGGGGGTGTGGTAAGGAGAACTTAGTTTGCATCTAACAACTCCACCTCTCAAAACAAACTGTTTTTGTAGGCAGGCAAAAATTGGCATGAAGATTGGTCTTTATCTTTGAAGCAAAATGTTGACCAAATAACCATCATTACATGTTATATAGACCAAAATGAAGTGTTTTGAAAATAGATTAAATTCAATTATGGTATGACCTAGGGTTGTACGGTATACCGGTACTAGTGTAGTATTGCGGTACTAATGAATCAAAAACGGTACTATGCTCTGTTTGAAAAGCACCGGTTTCCAATGTATTTTTTTTTAACAGGCATGATGGCGCGTTTTACGAGCAGACGGAAAAGGGAGAATAGACACATTTTGGCCTAAAAACTGATGATAGAGGTGAAGTTATAACACTGAATCGCCCTCAGGAAGAGGTGCTTTAAAACATGGCTAGCTAGCTAGCAGCTAACATCCATCCACAGTCAGCAGTGTTTTAGCTACTTCTAAATCACTAATCCTCGCCTCCATGGCGACAAATAAAGTCATTTTTTTTACAAGTATCATCCCTGCAGGACGAGGAATAGCGAAACATGCTTCACTACACACCGTAGGAGGATACAATAGCTCACCAGCGTCACTGCTAACAAAAGCTAGCATGCCTGAATGTAAACAAACGCCATGGGTGGATCTACACCCGACAGCCACTGTAATGATACCAAGTACAAGAGCATATCTAGTCGATACTACTATGATTACATCAAACATGAAATACGTACCTGGACACATGAGGACTTTGATCCTGTAACGACTTGGTATCGGATCGATAATTAAAATTTGTGGTATCAACCAAAACTAATGTAAAGTATCAATCAACAGAAGAATAAGTGATTATTAAATTTTAACAGAAGTGTAGATACAACATGTTAAAACAGAAAATAAGCAGATTTTAACAGTAAATGAAAAAGTAGATTAATAATCAATTTGTACAGTTTGTCCTTTATAATGTTGACAAAATAATAGAAGGACAAATGACACAATATGTTACTGCATACGTCAGCAGACTAATTAGGAGCCTTTTTTTGTTTACTTACTACTAAAAGATTTTTTGTTAAAATAAAGCCAACAATGCCATTTTTTTGCGGTCCCCTTTTTTTAAAAGAAAAGTATCGAAATACATTTTGGTACCGGTACCAAAATATTGGTATCCGGGCAACCTTTGTATGACCCCTTTAAAGACGCATTGACACTATAAAGTGTGTGTTATTCGATTAATCGGACAAATGAATCGATAGATTACTCGACCACTAAAATAATTGATTACAGCAGCCCGAGGTCAAACATGAATTCTAACGGTGTACCTTCTGGAGCAGTAAATGTCCCAACATGATAATGTCCTCAAACACACATCTTAAAGGTGTCTGATGAGGTTTGCAAGTTCTTCCACGCCAAACTCATCCCAGCATGCCCTACTACAAAACCCAAAACCAGTGAAGTTGGTAAATAAAAACAGAACACAATGATTTGCAAATCCTTGATGTAGCGACCAACTGCAGTTCTGACAGTGGTTTTCTGAAGTGTTCCTGAGCCCATGTGGTGATATCCTTTACACACGGATGTCACTTTTTGATGCAGTGCCCCCTGAGGGATCGAAGGCTTAGTCGCTTACGTGCAGTGATTTCGCCAGATTCTCTGAACCTTTTGATATCACGGACCGTAGATGGTGAAATCCCTAAATTCCTTGCAATAGCTGGTTGAGAAAGGTTTTTCTTAAACTGTTCAACAATTTGCTCATGCATTTGTTGACAAAGTGGTGACCCTCGCCCCATCCTTGTTTGTGAATGACTGAGCATTTAATGGAAGCTGCTTTTATACCCAATCATGGCACCCACCTGTTCCCAATTAGCCTGTTCACCTGAGGGATGTTCCAAATAAGTGTTTGATGAGCATTCCTCAACTTTCTCAGTATTTTTTGCCACTTGTGCCAGCTTTTTTTAAACATACTATTTGCAAAAAATAACAAAGTTTACCAGTTCGAACGTTAAGTGTCTTGTCTTTGCAGTCTATTCAATTGAATACAAGTTGAAAAGGATTTGCAAATTATTGTATTCTGTTTTTATTTACCATTTACACAACGTGACAACTTCACTGGTTTTGGGTTTTGTAGAACTTTTTCTGCCAAATGGCGAAAGAAAAGGATCTTCCCCAAACTATACACTATAAATCCTTCAAAAATGTCTTGACAGCAAAGAAAATTCAGGGAGAACTTGGTGTGTCTTCTAGACTGAAATAATTATAGCGCAAAGGGAAATCTAGTTTATTTTAGGCCCACATCAGGTCGAACTGTCCACCCATCAAACTTCAATGGACAGAAAAGACAAGCACTATCAAGAGAAATCCTCCCATCACACGTCTTCGATGTGAAGTGCAGCCCTGCACATCAAACTCTAAGAAATAACACCGGCAGGATCTGGAAAAAAAACTAAATCTAACTCATTCTTTGTTCGTGTCTGTGGCCCATCCTGTGAAATCAACATACGTCAGCAATCAAACACCCGATGATGTGAGGTGTGCTTCGCCCAACCCTGAAATGTCACAATCAATTCAGCAGACGCTCAATAGCCTCCTCACACGAGAACTGCTGCTATTATTTGAGAGCTATTTTTACAGTATTAGTTGTGCATCCTGCGACGAGTCGTGCCACAAAGCAGCTCCGCTCACCTCAAGTATGCTCAAATTAAATCCGGCTTTGCGTTACAACGCCGCCGAGGCTGCATTGAAAAATATCTGGATGATTCTGATGTTTTAATGCATTAAGATTAATTTAAAAAACATGATTTTAGAAGTGGCATCTCGGTAGTCGCACCTCAGCAGCTGTGTCGCACCTTCTGCTTGTTTGCCTTCAGCTCATCGAGGACGATAGGAGCGCTTAGATTCAATAAGCTGTGATGGCTTTGTGACAAATCAAGCTGTTATTTTTCATTATCATGTTCCGGAGCAACTGACTGTTCCGGGGCAAACGGGGGCACCCAAAGTGTCAGGCTTTCCTCAATACACGCCCCTGTAGGAGTATTTAGAGTACCCGCTCAGAACCCATCGGACTGGATGAGCACGTGAGGAGCTTTGTTATCTCTTCTCTGCTCCCAGAAGATTGGAGGCGACAGAAAAAGCTGTTTTTATGCCACTTTTTTTTAAGTGCACTCTGTAACACCGTTATTTTAAGCCCCCTATAAAGACATTAAAGTGAGCCTGAAAGAATAGAGGATTCTATTTTGAAGGGAAAATAATCAAATATCATCGATTCGTAAGGGTATTGACTCAAATAAGAGGCATCAACTTTCAAAATGAGGTCTGACTCATTAACCTCATCAAACAGTACGAGATGAAAATGCAGTATTATTTTCTACCCATCTATGATTTTAAAGGTGCCGTTTTATCAAATGACAAATACAAAAAAATGCAAATGGATAAATTGCAAACACTCAGCGGAGAGACTAAAATAAGGAAACTTTCCCCCTCCCCTTAAACACCTCTCCTCTGCATTAAAGAAGATGGGATACACTGCACTGTCACCTAGTTTCCATAGTAACCTGTTGCTATGGAAACAGGGCCTGGAAGAGACTCGGGAGTAGGCTTGCTGGAGATGTGTGCTTGCCGGAGAAGCAGGGGGAGGCGATGGTGGCAAAAAATAAAAAACATAAAAAAATGGAAGCCGTGGTGCCTTATCAAGGTGATAACACGACAATGCAGCGATTCACACCTGAGAGGTACAGTATGCGGGTCGCTGGGGGGATTGCAAAAGGAAAAGATATATTTTTTTCCAGGATCATCCATAACTAGATGTCCCAAGCAGACAATAAATGTACGTTCACTAATGTTGTAGAACAAGTGGTTCATTAAATGGAGCAAGCCTTTTTTTTTTTTAAATAACTGTCTCACAAGTATAAAGCTAACGTCACATAAAATATTAAAACAAAAAGTCTTTATCTTTTTATTTTTAATTTGACAGCACTAATAAATATGTCAGGAGTAGTGTTGTCCCGATACCAATATTTTGGTACCGGTACACAAATGTATTTTGATACTTTTCAGTACTTTGATACTTCTCTAAATAAAAAGGACCACAAAAAATGGCATTTTAACAAAAACGCTTAGGGTACATTAAACATATGTTTTTTATTGCAATTTAGTCCCTAAATAAAACTGTGAACATACTAGACAACTTGTCTTTTAGTAGTAAGTAAACAAACTAAGACTCCTAATTAGTCTGCTGACGTATGCAGTAACATACTGGGGTGAGTTTTTCCTTGCCCGTATGTGGGCTCTGTACCGAGGATGTCGTTGTGGCTTGTACAGCCCTTTGAGACACTTGTGATTTAGGGCTATATAAATAAACATTGATTGATTGATTGATATTGTGTCATTTATCATTCTATTATTTTGTCAACATTATAAAGGACAAACTGTAAAAATGGATTATTAATAGAGATGTCCAATAATGGCTTTTTTGCCGATATCTGATATTCCGATATTGTCCAACTCTTAATTACTGATTCTGATATCAACCGATACGATATATACAGTCGTGGAATTAACACATTATTATGCCTAATTTGGTTGTAATGCCCCGCTGGATGCATTAAACATTGTAACAAGGTTTTCCAAAATAAATCAACTGAAGTTATGGAAAAAAATCTAACGAATACACCCCCATACCATCACAGATGCTGGCTTTTCAACTTTGCGCCTATAACAATCCGGATGGTTCTTTTGCTCTTTGGTCCGGAGGACACGATGTCCACAGTTTCCAAAAACAATTTGAAATGTGGACTCGTCAGACCACAGAACACTTTTCCACTTTGTATCAGTCCATCTTAGATGAGCTCAGGCCCAGCGAAGCCGACGGCGTTTCTTGGTGTTGTTGATAAATGGTTTTCGCCTTGCATAGGAGAGTTTTAACTTGCACTTACAGATGTAGCGACCAACTGTAGTTACTGATAGTGGGTTTCTGAAGTGTTCCTGAGCCCATGTGGTGATATCCTTTACACACTGATGTCGCTTGTTGATGCAGTACAGCCTGAGGGATCGAAGGTCACGGGCTTAGCTGCTTACGTGCAGTGATTTCTCCAGATTCTCTGAACCCTTTGATAATATATATATATTACGGACCGTAGATGGTGAAATCCCTAAATTCCTTGCAATAGCTGGTTGAAAAAGGTTTTTCTTAAACTGTTCAACAATTTGCTCACGCATTTGTTGACAAAGTGGTGACCCTCGCCTCATCCTTGTTTGTGAATGACTGAGCATTTCATGGAATCTACTTTTATACACAATCATGGCACCCACCTGTTCCCAATTTGCCTGTTCACCTGTGGGATGTTCCAAATAAGTGTTTAATGAGCATTCCTCAACTTTATCAGTAGTTATTGCCACCTTTCCCAACTTCTTTGTCACGTGTTGCTGGCATCAAATTCTAAAGTTAATGATTATTTGCAAAAAAAAAAAGTTTATCAGTTTGAACATCAAATATGTTGTCTTTGTAGCATATTCAACTGAATATGGGTTGAAAATGATTTGCAAATCATTGTATTCCGTTTATACTTACATCTAACACAATTTCCCAACTCATATGGAAACGGGGTTTGTACAGTCCAGGTAGAAAACGAGACTTTGTCCCAGGTGGAGGAGTTTAAGTATCTCGGGGTCTTGTTCACGAGTGAGGGAAAGATGGAAAAGGAAATCAGCCGGAGAATCGGAGCAGCTGGGGCAGTAGTGCAGTCTCTCTGCCGCACTGTTGTGATGAAACGAGAGCTGAGCCAGAAGGCAAAGCTCTCGGTCTACCGCGCTATCTACATTCCTACTCTCACCTATGGTCATGAAGTGTGGGTCATGACCGAAAGAATAAGATCGCGGATACAAGCGGCCGAAATGAGTTTCCTCAGAAGGGTGGCTGGCATGTCCCTTAGAGACAGGGTGAGAAGTTCAGTCACCCGAGAGAGACTCGGAGTAGAGCCGCTGCTCCTTCGCTTGGAAAGGAACCAGCTTAGGTGGTTCGGGCATCTCGTGCGGATGCCTCACGAGCGTCTCCCTAGGGAGGTCCTCGTTGCTCGTCCCACTGGGAGGAGGCCCCGCGGCAAGCCAAGGACCAGATGGGGGGGATTACATCTCCTCTCTGGCCTGGGAACGCTTCGGGATTCCCCAGGAGGAAGTTGCTAATGTTGCTCTGGAGAGGGAAGTCTGGGGGTCTCTGCTGGAGCTGTTGTCCCCGCGACCCGATTCCGGATAAGCGGTTGAAGATGGATGGATGGATGGATTTCTGTTTTTATTTACCATTTACACAATGTGCCAACTTCACTGGTTTTGGGTGTTGTATTACTCCTGGAGAATGAGGCAAAACATGTTACACACGAGAGCAAGCCAGGAGAAATCGGCCGATCTCACTCACGGATGATCGGTATTGGAATCAGCGGCATAAAAAACAGATCGGAACATTTCAAGTACATACCATTAATTGTCATGCAAGAGTAAAAAAAAAAAAGTTAAACACCAGAACTCGGCACTCTTATTATGTGATGACAGCATGATTTTGAATTATTTTAACAGCGTCTACAATCCAGCATCAGCACAACATTCTGCAGACGCTTATCTTCATAAAGCAAAGCAGCAAGGCTGTAAAACTGCTGTAATCTTCTAATGCAGAGGTGCCAGCCAGCCGTTTCTACAAGGACAGAATCGGAACATAGCGTGACTTTTAGAGCTAATGAAGCCTTGCGGTGCCATGAAGTCATTTCAGAGTGCAATTTAACGCTTGACACCCAAGTCTTTTTAATGGCCGGAGACGCATACAAATGAAAGCTGCTGATGATTGCAGACTTTACACCGTTTCTTGGACTTCATCTCCATATTTGCACCTGATACACGAGAGCAAAGTGTGTGTGTGTGTGTGTGTGTGTGTGTGTGTGTGTGTGTGTGTGTGTGTGTGTGTGTGTGTGTGTGTGTGTGTGTGTGTGTGTGTGTGTGTGTGTGTGTGAGTGTGTGTGTGTGTGTGTGTGTGTGTGAGTGATGATTGTGAGTGTTAGTGTGTGTGAGTGTGTTACCGCCTGCCAAAGCCTGCTGCTGACAGCTGCTGGCTGCTACTCTGTTAGGAGGTGTCACTTAAATAAATGGAGAGTTATCTGGAGCTACAAGAAGTAGTTGTTGTGATGTTGTGTAAGCGGACTGACCCGCTGAATCTGGGAACTATTACAACACAGCTTTATTAGCATTATTATATCACGTGACACTTCAGTTTAGGGATGTGTACCGTTTTATTGATACCTGTATTAATCGGTACTCTTATTGGTACTGTATGTAATTTGTGGAAATAAAGATGTGAAAAAATGCGTTTTTTTATTAGCACAAGAAGTTGTGCACCAACAACATCATGTAACATCTCACAGCAGGGAAGTATTTAATCAACGCCTACTTTTGAAGTCCTAAACAAGTCAACTATGTGTGCAGTGTAGGTGCATTGCAGTTATGTCATAATCTTGTCTCGACCACACAGATCCATCACTCTGTTTCTGTTCATTACAATCACACTCAGTAAATCCGTCCATCCATTTTCTACCGCTTAGATAAAAAGACCCAGTGATTATTTCAAATGTTAACTTTTTTGAATGGATTAATATCGGTCTGTGGATTAGTGGATCGCTCAGAGCAGTGTTTTTCAACCTTTTTTGAGCCAAGGCACATTTTTTTTTAATTTAAAAAATCCCACTACAGAAAATGTTAACAAATGACACTCAGTCGCGTATATTGACCAAATATGACAAAATATGATGCGAATGTTCGGTATGAATTGAAACCATAACCACTAATGCACCACTAATTTTTAAAGTAGGCCTACACCACAATTAGCTACCTGCTGCCACCTACTGATATGGAGGAATATTACATGGTCACTCTGCTGATGGTGAGACGGTACAGACATTTAACAATGGCACATTTCTTGCGGATTAGAATTATTGGTTTGCAAAAAAAATATTTCTAGGCCAATTAGGTGAAATTGCCTATTTTCCCACAGGACACCAGACAATAAAAAAGTGGTTGAAAAACACTGGCATAGAGGATGGTCGGGTTGATGAAGCAAGTCGTAGTGGCGGTAGTGAATTTAAGTGCCGTTCACTTCAAACTGACACTTACTCTTATTAGCGTACGTGACTTTGAGCACTAGGACGAAATATTGTTGTGTTACAAACGGTGTGTGGTGTTGCTTCCATATTTGTGATTATTCCAAGCTGATTATCATCCACCTGTCTGTAGTAACATCACTTGAACTGAATGTGACAGCGTGTCATAATGACGACGGTCAGCTGGAAAAGAAAAATACAGATAGCAGTATCATTAGTCCAGAATCTTAATGGTCTTCCTGGACCGACCCAATGAGGAACCATCAATCCATTTGCTACCGCTTGTCCCTCTTGAGGTTGCAGGGGGGCTGGAGCCTATCCACCGGTACCAAAAAATATTGGTACATGGTATACAACCCTACTTCAGCCTACAGTATCTTGTGGGACTTGACACAGTAAATCTAAAATATGTTTTCTTTGACTCTTGTGTTTGCAATTACTGTATAAACACTGCCCCCGGGATTTTGCAACGTTACGATCGCAGCAATTCAATTGTTTTTGTGTATTTGGGATCTGTATAAGTCCAAAAAATTGTTGTGAAATTATGTACGCATGGGGCAGATGTTTATAAAACAAACTTGCCTTCCATCATACTACCGCCAAACGAGCCGTATGGAATTTGCCTTTTTTTGAATTTGTGTTGTTTTTCCAATTGGTGACGTCAGCAGATATCTCCATATATGGTAAAGTTTTACCCAGAGAACTTTGCACAAGTCCGCCATTGTAGTCCGAAATTGTAGTCAATAAATTTGTGTTAGTTGACTCCCTATGGAAGCGCTAAAAACTACAGGTACGACAAAGATGACGGGGAGAAGACGCAGTCGAAGTGGAGCCACGTAAATAAGACCGCCTACAAACTGCACATCCTGAAGAGACTGTCAGAAAGCGGCTTGAAGATGATCTGTAAAACATAGTGTATGCAACATTTTGACCAAAGGACCACCATTACATGTTATGTAGACTACAAGGAAGTCTTTTAAATAAAGGAAAAAAATTAATAACAACCATACTATTTTAATTTGAGTGTTTGAATAGGTTTATCTTCTTCCGTTTAAATTGGTAAACAAACGTGTTAGTGCTTTTTTAATGCTAAAACAAAAAACGTCTGTGGTTGGTTTATGCGCAAATACACTTCCTGTTGTCATATTGCTTCGGGTATCAATTGATCGCTCTGTCCAAGAGACAGGAGTTCAACGTCAAGTCGAGTGTGGCATGAGAAATTGTTCAAATGAGTGACTGTCACGCTCGAAGCGTGATGCTTGGCAGCTCTGAGCAAGTGTGGTCCATGGTTGTTGATTTCAAAGCAGAAAAACACGATCAGTGGCTGCAAGACGCCAACTAGTGGTCATTATCAGGAAAGGCAAGGGGGAGTTACAGACAGACAACTCTTTTTACACCTTCAAATCTCTGCACAGACAGGTCAAAATAACCAATCCCAGACCAAGCCATCAAACCACTGTGCCTACATTTAACCAACTACGGAAGACGCTACGCAATTTAAACCAATCAGAAACAACTTAAAGCGGGTCTTGGCATCTCTCTTTCACACACCTCAGCGGTACGTTGTTTCTGATTGGTTTAAATTGCATGCTGTCTTCTGTGGTTGGTTAAATGTATGCACACCTCAGATACGCACACGCAGACTGTATTACACGCACAAACTTCTGAATGTGTGCGCACAAGTTGTACAAAACCCAAAACCAGTGAAGTTGGCACGTTGTGTAAATGGTAAATAAAAACAGAATACAATGATTTGCAAATCCTTTTCAACTTATATTCAATTGAATAGACTGCAAAGACAAGATACTTAACGTTCGAACTGGTAAACCTTGTTGTTTTTTGCAAATATTAGCTCATTTGGAATTTGATGCCTGCAACATGTTTCAAAAAAGCTGGCACAAGTGGCAAAAAAGACTGAGAAAGTTGAGGAATGCTCATGAAACACTTATTTGGAACATCCCACAGGTGAACAGGCTAATTGGGAACAGGTGGGTGCCATGCTTGGGTATAAAAGCAGCTTCCATGAAATGCTCAGTCATTCACAAACAAGGATGGGGCGAGGGTCACCACTTTGTCAACAAATGCGTGAGCAAATTTTCGAAAATTTTAAGAACAACATTTCTCAACCAGCTATTGCAAGGAATTTAGGGATTTCACCATCTATGGTCCGTAATATCATCAAAAGTTTCTGAGAATCCCTCAGGCGGTACTGCATCAAAAAGCGACATCAGTGTGTGAAGGATATCACCACATCAACACTTCAGAAAACCACTGTCAGTAACTACAGTTCGTCGCTACATCTGTAAGTGCAAGTTAAAACTCTACTATGCAAAGCAAAAGCCATTTATCAACAACACCCAGAAACGCTGTCGGCTTCGCTGGGCCCGAGCTCATCTAAGATGGACTGATGCAAAGTGGAAAAGTGTTTTGTGGTCTGACGAGTCCACATTTCAAATTGTTTTTGAAAACTGTGGACGTTGTGTCGTCCGGACCAAAGAGGAAAAGAACCATCCGGACTGTTCTCGGCGCAAAGTTCAAAAGCAAGCATCTGTGATAGTTTGGGAGTACTTTTCAAACAGAGTATAGTACCGTTTTTGATTCATTAGTAGCGCGATACTATACTAGTACTGGTATACCGTACAACCCTAGTGTCTACTGCATGTGTGCTTGCGAGACGCATGTTTGCAGGGCCCAGATGTTTTGATGTGGAATCCCTGCACATCTGGCGGTGTGCTTTGGCCCGGAGCGGGCGGGATGCGACAGGCGGCAGAGATGGATGAAGATTAGACGCAAACGGGGCGGGTGACAGAAGGCTGGAGGAGACGAAAAGATGATGCATTTATCCTCAGTGGATGGATGGAAATGAAAAGACACCTGGGGATGAGCTGCTTGCTGCTTGTGAGATGGGAAAGACACCCTTGTATTTATACACTTAGGATGTTCTGTGGCAGAGAAGGCTTCAAGTCAGATTACTTAGACACTCTCAGGGGGGTTAATCTAGTCAGGAGACATAAAAATACATCAACGGCTTTGCTGCTTAACTTTGATAAAGTGGAGGTGAGCATTATGTGATAGTTCTAACACGTCAGTGGGAACATCATCCATCAAACTACTGGCCTGATTAAAAAAAGACCCAACCTGCTTCTTTTCCGATTCCAATGTCTTTAAAACTTGATTCTTTTTTTTTTTTGCAGCAAAAGGCGATGGCAACTGATGAGTCACATGATCCGTTTGTACCTGCAGAAGACGGGTTTATTTCTATCAGCGAGAGGGTCAATCCTCCGGGGTGCAAACCGTCGCTCTCACCTTGCTCCGTCCACTCCTTTAAGGCAGTCCAGTTGCCGTTACCATGGCTGGCTGCCATTAGCTCAAAGTGGGAAGGTCGTTTTGGTCACTTGAGATGGATTCGGCTTTATGTTGTTTGGATCCGAGCCAACACTCACTTAAAGCGGGTATTGGACTTTTTTTTGTTTGCTGCCGAG
Source organism: Entelurus aequoreus (assembly GCF_033978785.1). Taxonomy (NCBI): domain Eukaryota; kingdom Metazoa; phylum Chordata; class Actinopteri; order Syngnathiformes; family Syngnathidae; genus Entelurus; species Entelurus aequoreus. The sequence continues at coordinate 37,144,972 of NC_084746.1, read as the reverse complement.
CCCCTATGACTTTGAAGTGTAACGACTTTAACTACAGAGTATGGTTGTACGGTATACCGGTACTAACATAGTGCCGCAATACTAATGACTCATATTCAGTACTATAGCACCTCTAAAAAGTAAAAAGTACCCCCCTGTCGTCGTCACGTCGTGACATTGCTGGTTTTACAAGCAAAGGAGCATGTTCGGCAGCGCGCACACACTGAGTACTTAACAAGCAGACACAGTGTGTAGACAGAAAAGGGAGAATGGACGCATTTTGGCCAAAAAACTAACGATAAAGGTGAAGTTGTAAGACTGAAACACCCTCAGGAAGAGGTGCTTTAAGACATGGCTAGCTAGCTAGCGGCTAAAGTCCATCCACAGTCGGCAGTGTTTTAGCTACTTCTAAATCACTAATCCTGGCCTCCATGGTGACAAATAAAGTATGTTTCTTACAAGTACCATTATCACTGAAGGACGAGGAATAGCTAAACATGCTTCACTACACACCGTAGGAGGATATAATAGCTCACCGGCATCACAGTGTAAACAAATGCCATGGGTGGATCTACACCTGACATGCACTGTAATGATACCAAGTACAGGAGCGTATCTCGTCGATACTACACTGATTACATCGATATTTTTACCATCACAAAATATTTTTTCGAGTTTTTTTTTAATTATTTATACTATGTTTATAAACTCAGGAAATATGTCCCTGGACACATGAGGACTTTGAATATGACCAATGTATGATCCTGTAACTACTTGGTATCGGATTGATACCCAAATTTGTGGGATAATCCAAACCTAATGTAATGTATCAAACAACAGAAGAATAAGTGATTATTACATTTTAACAGAAGTGTAGATAGAACAAAATAAGCAGATATTAACAGTAAATGAACAAGTAGATTAATAATCAATTTTTACAGCTTGTCCCTCATAACGTTGACAAAATAATAGAATGATAAATTACACAATATGTTACTGCATACGTCAGCAGACTAATTAGGAGTCCTTGTTTGTTTACTTACTAATAAAAGAAAAGTTGTCTAATATGTTCACTATTTTATTTAAGGACAAAATTGCAATAATAAACATATGTTTAATGTATCGTGAGATTTTTTAGTTCAAATAAAGCCAATAATGCCATTTTTTGTGGTCCCCTTTATTTAAAAAAGTATCGAAATACATTTTGGTACCGGTACCAAAATATTGGTATCAGGACAACACTACTACAGAGTATGCAAATCAATCAATCAATCAATCAATCAATCAATCAATGTTTATTTATATAGCCCTAAATCACAAGTGTCTCAAAGGGCTGTACAAGCCACAACGACATCCTCGGTACAGAGCCCACATCAGATGTCATGAGTGTTGAGAACTAGATCGATTGTTTGGAATTGATTATTGATTGATTGTGTCTTATAGGGTTGTACGGTATACCGGTACTAACTAAGTACCACGGTACGAATGAATTAAAAAAAGTACTTTAAACTGTATAATACCGATACTTTTTTTTTTCATCCGCATGTTGGCGTGCCGCGCCGACTTTCCTGGTGACATGAGCCGAGGCGCAGGCTGAGCGAGTCAACACACACGCAGAACACATACAAGCGGAAACAGGGTGGAGACATAAGACGAAAAATGGCAGATATTAAATAAGTAAGTAAGTACATTTTATTTATAAAGCGCTTTTCACAGATAAAATGACAAAGCGCTGTACAAAACATAGGTGAAGTAAAACAACAATTCAATGAAAACAACAACATCATAAAAAGGATACAAAGGTGATTAAAAATTATAGTTAAAAGGTGCATTACCTGAAAGCTTTACTAAAAAGAGAAGTTTTCAAATGTTTCTTAAAAGTGTCAACACACTCAAGACCACGGAGGGACTGGTGCAAGTTGTTCCAGAGTCTGGGAGCTGTATTCTGGAATGCCAGGGTTTTAAAATGAGTTTTTGGGATCTTTAGAAGACCGTGGCCTGAAGACCATGAAGAGTAGGGGCATAACAAGTCAGTGATGTACTGAGGGGCCCCACCATGCAACTGAAGAGTAGGGGCATAACAAGTCAGTGATGTACTGAGGGGCCCCACCATGCAACTGAAGAGTAGGGGCATAACAAGTCAGTGATGTACTGAGGGGCCCCACCATGCAACTGAATAGTAGGGGCATAACAAGTCAGTGATGTACTGAGGGGCCCCACCATGCAACTGAAGAGTAGGGGCATAACAAGTCAATGAGGTACTGAGGGGCCCCACCATGCAACGCACGGAAAGTCAGGACTAAAATCTTCAACTGAATTTGACTGTAAGCCAATGAAGACTGGATCAAATGGGGGTGATATGGTCTGTTTTGGGTGCACCGGTCTAAAGTCTTGTTGAAAAGAGTGAAGAGGGAATTGCAAAACTCAGTACCAGATGAAATGATAATCTCCAGATCCAATTTGACAGCTAATTTCTCACATTAGAAATATTTCTGAGGTGATAAAAACAGTTTTTGGTCGACAGTGACCCTCCAAAGACTTGGACTGATCAAACACAAGCCCAAGGTTTCTGAGGCTGCTTTGAACAGATGCACCCAGAGCACAAGGGAGTTCTTGATCAGGGGGATCTTTTTATCGGGAAAAATTATCAGACTTTCCGTTTTGTTAGAATTTATCTGGAGGAAATTTGAGGACAACCAGGTTTTGATACAGGATACGCATAAGCAGCAATTCTACTGGTTAATAAAGAGGGTGTTCAAAGCGCAATATGGAGGTACTTTGGCTTAAAGGGGAACTGCACTTTCAGAGTTTTTGGCCTATCCTTCACAAAAGAATGACCATAATCCTCACGAAGAAGCGGATGGGACCAAGCGTGTCGTTTTATGTCATTCTCGCCATTTCCGGGCCCTAAATTGCTATCAAAGTCTACCAACTTGTCGGAATACCTACTCAGACATTTTCTGTCCAGATGAGATGCATGATTAATGATCTAAAATAAACCTCCAGGGAGCAGGGAAGCGAGGAAACAGGAGACCAGTCAATGATGTAAACATAGGCACACACGGTACTGATCAGGGCACCGCTATAAATTGTCTGTCTGCGTTAGCACTTATAATAACAATATCACTAATACTTGGTTAATATTCAAGTCATAAAATTTAAATGGAGTAATGTTGGCGGTTTTTGAATGGTTATTTATTAGATTTTATGAGCGAAATAGAGGACCTCCCATTGGTTCCGATGTAAGCTAACTTTTATTTACTCTGAACATAAACCATTGTACAGTTTTGTGTTTTTACTATTACAAGCAAAGGTCTCCACACTATCCATAAGCTTCATGTTGAGAAATCACAATTTCTTCTACACGACTTCATCACATATATTCATAATCCATATTCATAATCCAAAAACATCTATCTGCGACTGAGCGTTATGTCAGAGTGATGCTTTGTCATTAAATTGGATAAAGGAGTTTTCCATGCAACCTAATGCCGTCTCTCCGCGCTGGAGTCATTACGCTCCAACATAAGCCTGCCTGCGTGCTTGCATGTTGTTGATCTCTTAATGTACAATGCACAACAAAATAGATTGACTGTAGTCTGCAATAAGCACAGTGTGGCATGCTACTGTGGCTGAAGACCAGGGATTTTTAACTCCTTGAAGCACAACAAAACACAAGCAAGCGCCTACAACAACTACACTGCTCACTCTCCATCTCCCTCTGGAAAAAAAAAATGCCCCTTTGACTAAGGTGTCATCCCGTCATACTCTTTAAATACGGATTATTGTTTCCCTCCTCATCATTTCCAACTTTATGCTCCTGTCCTTCCTCAGCTCTCACCCCTATACTCTCTAAATCCAATTAATGATAGTCCTCCTTTAGGCATCTGTTGTTTCCATAGGAACAGGGCTCTGTAGTCAATACCAGTCGTCTAGGCAACTTTGAGCAGGAAACTTTGTGTGTGTGTGTGTGTGTGTGTGTGTGTGTGTGTGTGTGTGTGTGTGTGTGTGTGTGTGTGTGTGTGTGTGTGTGTGTGTGTGTGTGTGTGTGTGTGTGTGTGTGTGTGTGTGTGTGTGTGTGTGTGTGTGTGTGTGTGTGTGTCTACCCTTCTTGAGACATCAAGAAGGAAAAGTAGCTTCCATAAGAGGACCGGTGAAGAAGTTAGGACCGAAATCATGGTCCCGATGAGGAAAACCATTGCATTTAATAGAGAATGTCTCATTTGCACCCTTGGTGGTGAAATATACCAAAATGAGGGTGGTCCCAAAAAGGAGGGATATTTCAAATTGGCTGTGTGTCGGTTTTAAAATTGCTCCCCCTCTGGTCAACATATGAAAAAACAAGTGTGTGTAAGAAATTGAAATGCATCCCCCCATTGGCCAAAATTAATGAAAAAAAAAAAAATGTCTGTAGGGACATACTGTAATAACTTAAATGAAGAAGATTCAAAATCAATTACCAACAAAAAATTCCCCCCCCAAAAAATTACCTAAAAGCAGTCTTTTTCTCACAATGTGTCGACTTTTTTCTTTTAAATTGGGAACAATTTCTCATATTCTTTCTGTTTGTGTAATATTGCAATATATTCTCGTAAAATCATTACTTTATGTAAAGTTACTATTTTTTTTACGTAAAATGATTACTTTTTAATGCAAAAAGGTGACTTTTGTCATACGAAATTCTGACTTTTATCACAACATTGCCAATGTTTCTGTTGTTCTTGTAAAACAGTGACATTTTTTGAGTAAAATGATGACTTTTGTCATAATTTTGCCAAGTAAAATTCAGATTATTATTATAATATTGCCCAAATGTTTTCTTATAAAATTTTGACTTTTGTCGAGTAAAATTACAACTCTTTTCATAAAATTGCCAATATTTTAAGCTTTTCTTGTACGATTGCAACTTTTATCATAATATTGCACAAATGTTCAGTTTTTCTTGTAAAATTTGGACTTGCTTTGAGTAAAATTAGGACTTTTATTATAATACTGCCAAAATTCTAAGTTTTTCTTGTGAAATTGTGACCTTTTTCTTGTGAAATTCCAACTCATTTCTCACAACAAGTTTTTTTTATATTTGCATAGTATGTATGTATTATTAATGTTGTAAATACAAATCTGTATATATCTATAAAGGGTAGTCCTAAAGAGGTAGGCATTTTTCGGAGGTCTCAAGAAAGTAACAAATACAAGAATGTTTGTGCGTGCGTGCGTGCGTGTGTGTGTGTGTGTGTGTTTGTGTTCTCTCGCTCAGGGTTTTTATATTTCATTCAGGCAGTAGATTTATGTGTGGTGTTTATGACACTCTGACAGAATTATTACAAGTTGTCTCACTATTTGTCTCGCACTTCTTTTGTTTCATATAAAAAAACATATTGGACAGAGTTATTTACTTCACTCCCCTACCGCACCACCGTTGCAGTTATTGCTCTCTAAATCTCCTTTGAGCTCCAGTGTGAGTAACTACAGCGTAATCACACACACACGCACACTAATGTACAATCTTACTATATTATTATAATCTCCAGGACACATTTCATTGCATGTGTAGTGAAAAGAGAGAAACCACGTCCCAGGACTGGTTCTACTGTATTAATATTCTTCAGTAAACTCATGAAAGCGATTGTAACACGTGTGGGTGTACAAAAAGTACACCTTATGTTACGGGGGCTAGAAATTCTCATGTCCTTAAAGGCCTACTGAAACCCACTACTACCGACCACGCAGTCTGATAGTTTATACATCAATGATGAAATCTTAACATTGCAACACATACCAATACGGCCGGGTTAGATTAGTAAAGTGCAATTTTAAATTTCCCGCGAAATATTCTGCTGAAAACGTCTCGGTATGATGACGTTTGCGCATGACGTCACGGATTGTGCGGACATATTGGGACACCATTGTGGCCAGCTATTAAGTCGTCTGTTTTCATCGCAAAATTCCACAGTATTCTGGACATCTGTGTTGGTGAATATTTTGCAATTTGTTTAATGAACAATGAAGACAGCAAAGAAGAAAGCTGTAGGTGGGATCGGTGTATTAGCGGCTGGCTGCAGCAACACAACCAGGAGGTCTTTGAGTTGGATAGCAGACGCGCTATCGTGAGTACGCAGCTTTGGCTTCCAAACATTTGATCGCTTGCCCGTACGTGCGTGCCGCTATGTGCATGTCACGTACGTAACTTTGGGGAAATATATGTGCTGTATGAACTTTACGGAGGTGAACGGTACTTTGGGCTGTGGGATTGAGTGTGTTGTGCGGGTGTTTGATTTGTATTGGTGGGTTATATGGACGGGAGGGGGGAGGTGTTTGTTATGCGGATTAATTTGCGGCATATTAAATATAAGCCTGGTTGTGTTGTGGCTAATAGAGTATATATATGTCTTGTGTTTATTTACTGTTTTAGTCATTCCCAGCTGAATATCAGGTCCCACCCGCCTCTGACAGCATCTTCCCTTTCGCTTCCACTGCCCTCTAATCCTTCATTCTCACTTTCCTCATCCACGAATCTTTCATCCTCGCTCAAATTAATGGGGTAATCGTCGCTTTCTCGGTCCGAATCGCTCTCGCTGCTGGTGGCCATGAGTGTAAACAATGTGCAGATGTGAGGCACTCCACAACCTGTGACGTCACGCTACTTCCGGTACAGGCAAGGCTTTTTTATCAGCGACCAAAAGTTGCGAACTTTATCGTCGATGTTCTCTACTAAATCCTTTCAGCAAAAATATGGCAATACCGCCAAATGATCAAGTATGACAAATAGAATGGATCTGCTATCCCCGTTTAAATAAGAAAAGTTCATTTCAGTAGGCCTTTAACATATATTGTAAAACAGTAAGAGTATTTACAGTATTTCACACACAATTTGAATTAAATTATATATTCTCGACATATGAGTCAGAATCTCACAGTACATGTTGGAATTCATCTTTCCTCTCGATGAACCACATCTGGCCTGTGTCGTCAGCATTCATGCTGCCCCAGACCATGATGCTATCACTGCCATGCTTGACTAGCGGCAGGATAGACTTATGTTGCTGCTCACCTGTGTCACCCACTGTTTTCACATCAATCGTTTACATGCACTAAATTACCCATGTTTTTATTGAATGGTATCTGATTCCGGGTTATATCTGGCTTCCAATATCATAATCTAGGTGGGATCTGAGCCGACTGCACACACACGGAGTACTTACAAGCAGACAGTGTGTAGATAGAAAAGGAAGAATGGACACATTTTGGCCTTAAAGATAAAGGTGAAGTTACAACACTGAAACTCAGGAAGAGGGGCTTTAAGACATGGCTAGCTAGCTAACGGCTAACATCCATCCGCAATCTGCAGAGTTTTAGCTACTTCTAAATCACTAATCCTGGCCTCCATGGCGACAAATAATGTAAGTTTCTTACAAATATCATTATCACTGCAGGACGAGGAATAGCTAAACATGCTTCACCACACACCGTAGAAGGATACGATAGCTAACCGCAAGCTGGCACCCTGAATTTTAACAAATGCCATGGGTGGATCTACACCTGAAATCCACTGTAATGATACCAAGTACAATAGCATATCTAGTTTGATACTACTATGATTAAATCGATATTTTTTTATCATCACAAAATATTTTTTCCTTTTTAAAAAATTCATATTATGTTTATAAACTCAGGAAATACGTCCCTGCACACATTAGAACTTAAATTATGACCAATGTATGACCCTATAACTACTCGGTATCGGATTGATACCTAAATTTGTGGTATCATCCAAAACTAATGTAAAGTATCAAACAACAGAAGAATAAGTGATTATTACAATTTAACAGAAGTGTAGATAGAACATGTTGAAACAGAAAATAAGCAAATATCAGTAAATGAAAAAATGGATTAATAAGAATTTTTTACAGCTTGTCCTTTATAATTTTGACAAAATAATAGATTCATAAATGACACAATATGTTACTGCATACGTCAGCAGACTAATTAGGAGTCTTTGTTTGTTTACCTACTACTAAAAGACAAGTTGTCTAGTATGTTCACTATTTTATTTAAGGACTAAATTGCAATAAGAAACATATGTTTAATGTACACTAAGCCAATAATGCCATTTTTTGCAGTCCCCCTTATTTAGAAAAGTACTAAAAAGTATCTACCGTATTTTTCGGACTATAAGTCGCGTTTTTTTTCATAGTTTGGCCGGGGGTGCAACTTATACTCAGGAGTGACTTGTATGTGAAATTATTAACACATTACCGTCAAATATCAAATAATATTATTTAACTCATTCACGTAAGAGACTAGACGTATAAGATTTCATCGGATTTAGCGATTAGGAGTGACAGATTGTTTGGTAAAAGTATAGCATGTTCTATATGTTATAGTTATTTGAATGACTCTTACCATAATATGTTACGTTAACATACCAGGCACGTTCTCAGTTGGTTATTTATGCGTCATATAACGTACACTTATTCAGCCTGTTATTCACTATTCTTTATTTATTTTAAATTGCCTTTCAAATGTCTATTCTTGGTGTTGGGTTTTATCAATCAATCAATGTTTATTTATATAGCCCTAATTCACAAGTGTCGCAAAGGGCTGTACAAGCCACAACGACATCCTCGGTACAGAGCCCACATACGGGCAAGGAAAACTCACCCCAGTGGGACGTCAATGTGAATGACTATGAGAAACCTTGGAGAGGACCGCATATGTGGGTAACCCCCCCCCCCCTCTAGGGGAGACCGAAAGCAATGGATGTCGAGTGGGTCTGACATAATATTGTGAAAGTCCAACACATCAGCGAAAGTCCAGTCCATAGTGGGGCCAGCAGGAACCATCCCGAGCGGAGACGGGTCAGCAGGGTAGAGATGTCCCCATCCGATGGACAGGCTAGCGGTCCACCCCGGGTTGGGAGCAGAGTAGAAAAGAAAAGAAAAGAAACGGCAGATCAACTGGTCTAAAAAGGGAGTCTATTTAAAGGCTAGAGTATACAAATGAGTTTTAAGATGAGACTTAAATGCTTCTACTGAGGTAGCATCTCTAACTTTTACCGGGAGGGCATTCCATAGTATTGGAGCCCGAATAGAAAACGCTCTATAGCCCGCAGACTTTTTTTGGGCTCTGGGAATCACTAATAAGCCGGAGTTCTTTGAACGCAGATTTCTTGCCGGGACATATGGTACAATACAATCGGCAAGATAGGCAGGAGCTTGACCGTGTAGTATTTTATACGTAAGTAGTAAAACCTTAAAGTCGCATCTTAGGTGCACAGGAAGCCAGTGCAGGTGAGCCAGTATAGGCGTAATATGATCAAACTTTCTTGTTTTGGTCAAAAGTCTAGCAGCCGCATTTTGTACCATCTGTAATCTTTTAATGCTAGACATAGGGAGGCCCGAAAATAAAACGTTACAGTAATCGAGACGAGATGTAACGAACGCATGGATAATGATCTCAGCATCGTTTGTGGACAAAATGGAACGAATTTTAGCAATATTACGGAGATGAAAGAAGGCCGTTTTAGTAACACTCTTAATGTGTGACTCAAACGAGAGAGTTGGGTTGAAGATAATACCTAGATTCTTTACCGAGTCGGCTTGTGTAATTGTTTGGTTGTCAAATGTTAAGGTGGTATTATTAAATAGATGTCGGTGTTGAGCAGGACCGATAATCAGCATTTCTGTTTTCTTAACGTTGAGTTGCAAAAAGTTAGCGGACATCCATTGTTTAATTTCATTAAGACACGCCTCCAGCTGACTACAATCCGGCGTGTTGGTCAGCTTTAGGGGCATGTAGAGTTGAGTGTCATCAGCATAACAGTGAAAGCTAACACCGTATTTGCGTATGATGTCACCTAGCGGCAGCATGTAAATACTAAAGAGTGCAGGGCCAAGAACCGAACCCTGGGGAACTCCGCACGTTACCTTAACATAGTCCGAGGTCACATTGTTATGGGAGACACACTGCATCCTGTCAGTAAGATAAGAGTTAAACCAAGACAAGGCTAAGTCTGACATCCCAATACGCGTTTTGATACGCTCTAATAAAATATTATGATCAACAGTATCGAAAGCGGCGCTAAGATCAAGAAGCAGCAACATAGATGACGCATCAGAATCCATCGTTAGCAATAGATCATTAGTCATTTTTGCGAGGGCTGTCTCCGTAGAGTGATTTGCCCTGAAACCGGATTGAAAAAGTTCACAGAGATTGTTAGACGCTAAGTGTTCATTTAGCTGCTGTGCGACAATTTTTTCGAGGATTTTCGAGATAAACGGAAGGTGGGACACCGGCCGGTAGTTTACCATGAGGTCAGGATCGAAGTTAGGTCTTTTGAGTAGAGGATGAATAACCGCTTTTTTGAATGCTAGTGGAACAGTGCCAGAGGAAAGTGATAAGTTTATAATATTTAACACTGATGGACCTAATAAAACAAAAAGCTCCTTGATAAGTTTCCCAGGAATTGGGTCAAGTAAACATGTTGTTTGTTTTGTCCCATTTACACATTTTAACAATTCCTCCAATGTTATTTCATCAAAGAGAGAGAAACTATTATGGAGGGCGGTATCCGTCGTATATACAGTCGTATCTGTGTTAATAGAACCCAGTTGTAGCTGAGATGCATTGTCTTTAATCTCTTTTCTAATGACTTCAATTTTCTTATTAAAGAAATTCATAAAGTCATCTGCTGAGTGGGTGGAGCTACTGGGAGGAGTCCCTTGTTGGGTTAGCGATGCTACTGTACTAAACAAAAATGTAGGATCATTTTTGTTGAGGTGGATGAGATTTGAGTAATATTTAGCTTTAGCTGAGGTAAGCATGCGTTTATAAGTTATTAAACTATCACACCATGCTTGATGGAAAACCTCAAGTTTAGTCGCACGTCATTTGCGTTCCAGCTTTCTACATGATAATTTCTGGGCTTTAGTTTCTTCTGTAAACCATGGGGTACGCCTTTTAGGGGCCCTTTTTAGCTTTAGCGGTGCTACACTATCAATGGTGTCGCGCAGGGCGTCGTTAAAGTTGTTAGTGAGGTTATCAATAGAGCCCACATAATTTGGGAATGGTGCCATTACCGAAGGCAGTAGGTCAGTAAGAGTCGTCGTTGTGGCAGCATTAATGTTGCGGCTGCTATAGTAGTTATTATTATTATTATTAGTTTGTTGACAATGAGTCAGAACTTCGAATTTTATAAGGTAATGATCGGACATTACTTTAGTGTACGGGAGTATCGTAACTTTGGAGGTGGTGACACCCCTGACAAGCACTAGATCTATCGTATTACCGTTGCGATGCGTGGGTTCATTTATTATTTGTGTAAGACCACAGCTATCAATTATAGTCTGGAGCGCCACGCATGGAGGGTCCGATGGGGTATTCATATGGATGTTAAAGTCTCCTATTATGATTATATTGTCGGCGTGCGTCACTAGATCAGCAACGAACTCTGAAAATTCATTGATAAAGTCCGAATAGGGCCCTGGGGGGTGGTAGATGACAGCCAGGTGCAGAGGCAGCGGTGTGACAAACCTCGTAGTAAGCACCTCAAACGAGTTATATTTATTATTTAGGTCCGAGGTAAGGCTAAAGTTTTTGTTGTATATTAGAGTAACATCCCCACCCCTTTTAATGGGACGGGCAATATGCGTTCCCGTATAGCCAGGAGGAGACGCCTCACCCAGCGCAAAAAATTTGTCTGGTTTGAGCCAGGTCTCGGCTAGACCAACGACATCAAGATTGTTGTCTCTAATGACTTCATTAACTAATAACGTTTTGGAAGACAATGACCTTATGTTTAAAAAGCCCATATTATAGGTAGTGGGCTGTTTTGAAGAGTTTTTGTTGAAAGTATCCGTAGTAGCAATATTAATAATGTTACGTTTATTATGCGTAGTACACTTTAAATAATTTCGACCATATCTACGAATTGATATGACAGGAATTTTTAGATTGTTTGCCACCTCAGTAAAATGCATGTCCACCTCTGACGCAGAAAAAACATTATGTGAATTGTATATTGTTCTAAGAGAATTGCTATGTGTGCAGGGATTATCCAGCCTGGCGCTGGCTAGTTCTAGTTTAACAGACTCCTTATTAGCGCTTCTTTGTGGATTAGCATTTAGCTTTTTCGTTAGCCCCGCGAACAACAACGCCTTTAGCTTTGTTGTTAGCCCCGCCCGACATCCCCGCTTCTGCTTCCGAGCGCACCGCTTACGTCTCTTTCGTTGACGGTTTCCGCTGGTAGTGGACGCCGCTGCTTCAAAGGCCACTGCTGGATGTAGCTCGCGAAGAATTCCCAAGCTAGCGAGTAGGTCCACCGTACACGCATCTTTCAGTCCAAAATGGCCCGATCTCTCCACATCCAGAATCGTAAGTCGGTCATAAGTGATCACGGAGTGAACACGCTGTGAGCCAGCCATGAAATTGACTGAATTGACGGGTAATTTTGCCAAATCGGTCTACACTTCCAAGAGCGCATGCAAGAGGCTGCTGCCGTGAAGCGCCGCCATCTTGTAAATAAATTTCCCAAAAAAATGCGACTTATACTCCAGTGCGACTTATATTTGTTCTTTTCCTTCTTTATTATGCATTTTCGGCCGGTGCAACTTATACTCCGGTGCAACTTATACTCCGAAAAATATGGTAAATACATGTTGGTACCGGTACCAAAATATAAGTATCGGGACAACCCTCAAAGATAGAGAGTAAACAAAGTCTGGACTAGGGTTGTACGGTATGCCGGTATTAGTATAGTACCGCGATACTAATGAATCATTTTGGGTACGATACCATCTCTGAAACGTACCGGTCCCGCACCCACCCTCGCGCCTGCGTCTAAGTCAAGTTGTGACATTGCTGGTTTACGAGCAGACGAGGATGTTCGGCGGCACACACACACGGAGTACTTACAAGCAGACACAGCCAACGTTCCCTCTAAGGTGCGCGCCTGTGCAATTGCACACTGCTCAAGCGTCCTCTGCGCACGGCAAATCTATGCCACGCACAAAATCAAATAAAAAAATAAACGCATAACAATTTTCGACACACGGACACGACAGAGAAAACAGTTTTCGTCATCATTGTTCAAATATTGTAACGTCTGTCGAGACGCTTTGAGGACATGAATTCCATCGATCACTTTACTGAGCAAAACTCTTTCTTGTCGGCCATAAACACATCACCAAAACATTAGTAAAAAAAAAGATATCTAGCAAAACTGGTCATTTTCTGTAGTACAAACCAGAACAAAAGCAACTTTGTTATATCAACAGCAGCCGCTCGCTCTTTCTCACTTTCGCCAACACATGCACATATGGCACTTAGCCAGTGATGCGTTTACAGCCACACAAAAAGTCGGACAACTCCAACACCACACATAAAGTGTCATTCCAGGTCGTTAAACTATGATTTACCAATCAAATGTGTGCTTATTCTAGTGTCATTTATTAGGAATCTTAATTTATAAATATTAATCATGAAATGCTATTAGTATATTAAATAAATACTAATAAAAATATATTTTTTACAAACAGGAAGTTGCAGGAATGTACACATGATCCCCTGCTTACATCTCATTGTGCAACATGTGAATGTTTTAATGGGAACTAAATGCAATGTCTGAAAGGGGTACAAATTATTTCCAAAGCAGGACCTCCACCCAGACAAACAATACAAGGACACAGTTCATGAAAAACTATATTTGTTGTTATTGTCATTGTAAGTGGGCCTAAACACTTATATTAGAAATGGAAATGACTGCTGTAATTTGATTATAATAATAAGAGAATGTTGTCTGTCTATCTGTGTTGGCCCTGCGATGAGGTGGGGACTTGTCCAGGGTGTACCCCGCCTTCCGCCCGAATGCAGCTGAGATAGGCTCCAGCGACCCCGAAAGGGACAAGCGGTAGAAAATGGATGGATGGATGGAGATTGAACTTGTTATTTAGTCAGGTTTGGGACAGGTGTGCTGCTGGTGTAGCCACAGTGTGCACGTCTGATGTTGCTCACATGGGCTACACTGAATGCTCAGGGAGTTTTTGCGTTTGCTCACACATGAAAAATTAGAGGGAACATTGGACACAGCCTGTAGACAGAAAAGGGACAATGGACGCATTGTGGCTTAAAAACTAAAGATAAAGGTGAAGTTATAACACTGAAACGAGCTCAGGCAGAGGTGCTTTAAAGGCCTACTGAAACCCACTACTACCGACCACGCAGTCTGATAGTTTATATATCAATGATGAAATCTTAACATTGCAACACCTGCCAATACGACCGGGTTAACTAATGAATTGCAATTTTAAATTTCCTGGGAAACTTCCGGCTGAAAACGTCTAAGTATGATGACGTTTGCGCGTGACGTCAAGGGTTGAAGCGGAAGTATTGGGACACATTGTATCCCAATACAAACAGCTCTGTTTTCATCGCAAAATTCCACAGTATTCTGGACATCTGTGTTGGTGAATCTTTTGCAATTTGTTCAATTAACAATGGAGACTGCAAAGAAGAAAGCTGTAGGTGGGATCGGTGTATTAGCGGCTGGCTACAGCAACACAACCAGGAGGACTTTGAGTTGGATAGCAGACGCGCTACCATGAGTACAGCTTTGGCTTCCAAACACGTGCGTGGCGCTATGTGCATGTCACGTACGTAACTTTGGGGAAATATATGTTTCTTGCCGACTCTGATGGCGGTCGGGGTGTCGTCGAAAGCTACACGCCCGCCGCCGCGCCGCTGTCCTCACCTTGACTTCCTCTGTCTCCGGGCCGCCGACCGCATCGATGATCGGGTGAAGTCCTTCGTCGCGCCGTCGATCGCTGGAACGCAGGTGAGCACGGGTCGTGATGAGCAGATGAGAGCTGGCGTAGGTGGAGAGCTAATGTTTTTAGCATAGCTCTGTCGAGGTCCCGTAGCTAAGTTAGCTTCAATGGCGTCGTTAGCAACAGCATTGCTAGGATTCGCCAGGCGGTACAGCATTAACCGTGTGGTTACAGGTCCAGAGTTTGGTAGTATTGTTGATCTTCTGTCTATCCTTCCAGTCAGGGGCTTATTTCGTCTGTTTCTATATGCAGTTAAGCATGATGCTATCACGTTAGCTCCGTAGCTAAAGTGCTTCGCCGATGTATTGTCGTGGGGATAAAAGTCACTGTGAATGTCCATTTCGCGTTCTCAACTCTCATTTTCAAGAGGATATAGTATCCGAGGTGGTTTAAAATACAAATCCGTGATCCACAATAGAAAAAGGAGAGAGTGTGGAATCCAATGAGCCCTTGTACCTAAGTTACGGTCAGAGCGAAAAAAGATACGTCCTGCACTGCACTCTAATCCTTCACTCTCACGTTCCTCATCCACGGATCTTTCATCCTGGCCCAAATTAATGGGGTAATAGTCGCTTTCTCGGTCCGAATCGCTCTCGCTGCTGGTGTAAACAATGTGCAAATGTGAGGAGCCCTTCAACCTGCGACGTCTCTCTAATTCCGGTACAGGCAAGGCTTTTTTTATCAGCGACCAAAACTTTATCGTCGATGTTCTCTACTAAATCCTTTCAGCAAAAATATGGCAATATCGCGAAATGATCAAGTATGACACATAGAATGGATCTGCTATCCCCGTTTAAATAAGAAAATTTCATTTCAGTAGGCATTTAAGACATGGCTAGCTAGCTAGCGGCTAACGTCCAGCTGTAGTCTGCAGTGTTTTAGCTACTTCTAAATCACTAATCCTCACCTCCATGGCGACAAATAAAGTAGGTTTTTTACAAGTATCATCCCTGCAGGACAAGGAATAGCTAAACATGCTTCACTACACACCGTAGCTCACCGGTGTCAAAATGTAAACAAATGCCATTTGTGGATCTACACCTAACATCCACTGTAATGATATCAAAAACAGGCACGTATCTAGTCGATACTACTATGATTACGTCGATATTTTTTCGCATCACAACTAGGGATGATGTTTGTTAAGAAATTATCGAGTTCGAGCCTAATATCGAATCCTCTTATCGAACCGATTCCTTATTAAATCTCTTATCGAATTCAGAGTCATACCAAAGACTATAAAAATGGGACCTATTACCTCCCTGCTTGACACTTAGCATCAAGGGTTGGGATTGGGGGTTAAATCACCAAAAATTATTCCCGGGTGCGGCCACCGCTGCTGCCCACTGCTCCCCTTACCTCCCAGGGGGTGAACAAGGGGATGGGTCAAATGCAGAGGACACATTTCACCACAGCTAGTGTGTGTGTGACAATCATTGGTACTTTAACTTTAACTTAATAGGTTGCTGTGTGTGCACTGAGTTCCAAAAGCCATAGATGTTGTATGGCTGGGCCGGCACGCTGTTTATATGGAGGTAAAGCGGACATGACTGAGGACAGCATGCAGCCGTTATAGGGTGAAGGTTTCAGGTGAGAGGACCTAAAGGCACGCCCCCAGTGAGCATATAGTGCTGCTGTGTGCGTTGTAAATAAAAAAATTGCCGACAAACACATCACCAACATTGACGAGGTGCCGCTCACCTTCGACATCCCGGTGAAGCACACTGGAGAAGAAGGGGACCAGCACGGTAGCCAATCCATACGCACAACGGGGCAAGAGAAGTCAGCTTTTATTGTTGTGCTAGCTTGCTATGCTAATGCACAACGACACTGCGTATGTTTTAAGCTAGCGTATGTTTTAAACTAGTGTATGTTTTAAAGATAGCATATGTTTTAAGATAGCGTATGTTTCAAGATAGCGTATGTTTTAAACTAGTGTATGTTTCAAGATAGCATATGTTTTAAACTGGTGTATGTTTCAAGATAGCGTATGTTTCAAGATAGCGTATGTTTTAAACTGGTGTATGTTTCAAGATAGCGTATGTTTCAAGATAGCGTATGTTTTAAGATAGCGTATATTTTAAGCTGGCCTATGTTTTAAACTAGTGTATGTTTTAAGATAGCGTATGTTTCAAGATAGCGTATGTTTTAAGATAGCGTATGTTTAACCATGCCAGCGCCCAAAAATACGCTGTGCCTTATTTATGCGTTAAATACAGAAATAGCACCCGTAACTGACACAGCTCCTTTTAATACGGTGCGCCCTATGGTCGCGAAAATACGGTATAGTGGCGTCGATAACGGGAACCGGTTCTCAAAAAGGGATTTGAATTCATGGAATCGGTTCTTTTCTTATCGAACAATCGGGAGAACCGGTTTTGAACATCATCCCTAATCACAACACCTTCTTTCCTTTTTTAAAAATATATGTTTATAAACTCAGGAAATACGTCCCTGGACACATGAGGACTTTGAATATGACCAATGTCTGACCCTGTAACTACTTGGTATCGGATTGATACCCAAATTTGTGGTATCATCCAAAACTAATGTAAAGTATCAAACAACAGAAGATTAAGTCAATCAATCAATCAATCAATTATATTTTATATAGCGCTTTTCTCTAGTGACTCAAAGCACTTTACATAGTGAAACCCAATATCTAAGTTACATTTAAACCAGTGTGGGTGGCACTGAGAGCAGGTGGGTAAAGTGCCTTGCCCAAGGACACAACGGCAGTGACTAGGATGGCGGAAGCGGGGATCGAACCTGCAACCCTCAAGTTGCTGGCACGGCCGCTCTGCCAACCGAGCTATACCGCCCCAAGTGATTATTACATTTTAACAGAAGTGTAGATAGAACATGTTAAAAGAGAAAGTAAGCAGATATGCAATAATAACCATATGTTTAATGTACCCTAAGATTTTTTGTTAAAATAAAGCCAATAATGCAATTTTTTTGTGGTCCCCTTTATTTAGAAAAGTACCGAAATAATTTTAGTACCGGTACCAAAATATTTGTATCGTTACAACGCTATTCTGGACTGAGCAGAAAATGCCACAAAATATCCTTCAGAAAGTCAGTTTTTCACTACATAATATTCTCTGACAAGAGGCTCACTGTGCAGCTCTCTGAAAACCATTTTGCCCTTAACTGTAAATGTTCCTAGTTATTTCTGAGCATGTAATAAGACCTGAACAGTGCTCACAAGTGCAAGGGGGGAACAAGTGCGCCAAACGTGAGTGCATAATGTGTGTGTTAATGCATGAGACGTGTGCATTAAAGCATGCGCTCACATTTATAAGACCAAGCTCGTGTTTAACGCAGCTGCATCTGCCCACCCATGCCAGTGCATTCACTGGACACGTTATATCCCGCTGGACGCTCTTTTCAACTTGAAATGTTGTGTGTGTGTGCGTGTGTGTACGTCTGAGTGTGTGTGTGTGTCTGAGTGTGTGGGAAAGGCTGGAGTGGATGCACGTAAAATAGAAAAGAGGATTGCGTCTGACTCTAGGGGACTTCGTGGTTCACAGCTGGGACAAACCTGAACGTTGGAATAACAAAACCATTTGTGGAGAGACAGTGGAGCTGAAGTTGAAGTGTAGTCGAAACTGGGTTAGGAAGATGAAAAACAACTTGTGTTGTTCAAAGAGAATTACCCCTTAAACGCAAACACTCCTAATGTCTTACAATTGGTAAAGAAAATACCGTATTTTCCGGACCATAGGGCGCACCGGATTATAAGGCGCACTGCCGATGAATGGTCTTATTTGATCTTTTTTTGTCATCCGTGGCTCACTAGTGCAACAACAATGAAGTGTGTCCCGTGAAAAACCGTCCGACCGGAAATCTCTAATAACTAAAGTTCCTTGGGTGAATAATGTAAACTCACTACACCGGTATGTTTTAGTGCTTTCATGGCGAGTTTACTGACAGATATAAGTAAGAACTTTACACTACTTTATATTAGAAATGGCAACAGTGGAGGATGAATGTACCATAATAAGAAGATAGAGAAAAAGAAGATGCTTATCGACTACGGCGGATAAGGGGGATGCGCGCAAATTTTCAGGACTTACACAGATCACAAAAACAGATCAGCAGGTACCAGAAGGTAAGAAAAGTTGGTTTTGCATAATATTGTGAAACAAAATGTCAGATATGTCTTACCTTATACATACACCATGATAATACTCGTATGTTGAAGCACAGTACAATCCATCAAGCGGTGAGGATTCATAGCTTAACAAAGTCGTACTTAAACATTTTGATGGATTTTTGAGCGCTGTGCGTAATGTTCTATATTTTCAATGGAACATATAAAATGTTGGTGTTGTTTACTTGAGTCATATTGCCATCATAGTGCAGTCTACACATATCGCTTATGTGTGACTGCCATCTATTGGTCACACTTATTACACCATGTACCAAATAAAATAGCTTTGAGGTCGGTAATCAAAACCAGAATTATTCCTTACATTAGGTGCACCGGGTTGTAGGGCGCACTGTCGAGTTTTGAGGGGAAAAAAGGATTTTAAGTGCGTCTTATAGTCCGGAAAACATTAACATTTGACAACCAAACAATTAAACAAGGCGACTCGGTAAAGAATCTGGGCATTATCTTCGACCCAACTCTCTCGTTTGAGTCACACATTAAAAGTGTTACTAAAACGGCCTTCTTTCATCTCCGTAATATCGCTAAAATTCGTTCCATTTTGTCCACAAGCGATGCTGAGATCATTATCCATGCGTTCATTACATCTCGTCTCGATTACTGTAACGTTTTATTTTCGGGCCTCCCTATGTCTAGCATTAAAAGATTACAGATGGTACAAAACGCGGCTGCTAGACTTTTGACAAAAACAAGAAAGTTTGATCATATTACGCCTATACTGGCTCACCTGCACTGGCTTCCTGTGCACTTAAGATGCGACTTTAAGGTTTTACTACTTACGTATAAAATACTACACGGTCAAGCTCTTGCCTATCTTGCCGATTGTATTGTACCATATGTCCCGGCAAGAAATCTGCGTTCAAAGAACTCCGGCTTATTAGTGATTCCCAGAGCCCAAAAAAAGTCTGCGGGCTATAGAGCGTTTTCTATTCGGGCTCCAATACTATGGAATGCCCTCCCGGTAAAAGTTAGAGATGCTACCTCAGTAGAAGCATTTAAGTCTCATCTTAAAACTCATTTGTATACTCTAGCCTTTAAATAGATTCCCTTTTTAGACCAGTTGATCTGCCGTTTCTTTTGTTTTCTTTTCTACTCTGCTCCCAACCCGGGGTGGACCGCTAGCCTGTCCATCGGACGGGGACATCTCTAGGCTGCTGACCCGTCTCCGCTCGGGATAGTTCCTGCTGGCCCCACTATGGACTGGACTTTCGCTGATGTGTTGGACTTTCACAATATTATGTCAGACCCACTCGACATCCATTGCTTTCGGTCTCCCCTAGAGGGGGGGGGGGGGGGGGGGGGGGGGGGGGGTTACCCACATATGCGGTCCCCTCCAAGGTTTCTCATAGTCATTCACATTGACGTCCCACTGGGGTGAGTTTTCCTTGCCCGTATGTGGGCTCTGTACCGAGGATGTCGTTGTGGCTTGTACAGCCCTTTGAGACACTTGTGATTTAGGGCTATATAAATAAACATTGATTGATTGATTGAAAATACGGTAAATACATGTCCAGTACAAGAGTTTCGTGATGGTGATAGTTTGATTCTGGAACAGATTATTTCCATTACTTCCTATGGGAAAACAAACTAGAGATCTACCAGTGAACAAATATTACACTGTTTAACAGCTCAGTTTGGATCTAAATATTTATTAAGAATAAGGCTGTTAGGTTTTGGCCGCATGGCTGCAGTAATTGTGACCCCAAGATGCGGAGGCAGGAGACGGCAGGTAAGATGTTCATGTAAAAACACACAAAAGACTAGTGCAGCAGGGAAGTGCACATAAAAGCATAGAGCAAACTAGGCAGGTTCAAAGCATGAAACATGAACAGGTATCAAACATAAACTGAGAAACAGCTAACCATAAGCAACAATCCAGCCTTGATTAAATAATGAGGTTGGGTTTTTAAAGCCCTTTGATTAGTGATTAGCAGCAGGCGAGTGTCCTGACCACTAATCAGACGCAGGTGTGAACTAGGGTTGTACGCTATACCGGTATTAGTATAGTACCGCGATACTAATGAATCATTTTCGGTACTATACCGTCTCTGAAACGTACCGGTCCCGCACCACCCCGCGCCCGCGTCGAAGTCACGTCGTGACATTGCTGGTTTACGAGCAGAGGAGCATGTTCGGCAGCGCACACACACGCAGTACTTACAAGCAGACACAGAGTGTAGACAGAAAAGGGAAAACGGACGCATTTTGGCTTAAAAACTAAAGATAAAGGTGAAGTTATAACACTGAAACGCCCTCAGGAAGAGATGCTTTAAGACATGGCTAGCTAGCTAGCGGCTAACGTCCATCCACCATCGGCAGTGTTTTAGCTACTTCTAAATCACTAATCTTGGTCTCCATGGCGACAAATAAAGTACATTTCTTACAAGTATCATCCCCGTAGGACGAGGAATAGCTAAACATGCTTCACTACACACCGTAGCTCAACGGGATCAAAATGTAAACAAACGCCATTGGTGGATCTACACCTAACATCCACTGTAATGATATCAAGTACAGGCACGTATCTAGTTGATACTACTATGATTACGTCGATATTTTTTGGCATCACAACATCTTCTTCTGTTTTTTTAAAATGTATATTATGTTTATAAACTCAGAAAATACGTCCCTGGACACATGAGGACTTTGAATATGACCAATGTAAGAATGAGCCTGTAACTACTTGGTATCGGATTGATACCCAAATTTGTGGTATCATCCAAAACTAATGTAAAGTATCAAACAACAGAAGAATAAGTGATTACTACATTTTAACAGAAGTGTAGACAGAACATGTTGAAAGAGAAAGTAAGCAGACATTAACAGTAAATGATGAATCCCGGGCGCGGCCACTGCTGCTGTTCCCTGGTCCCCTCACCTCCCAGAGGGTGATCAAGGGTGATGGGTCAAATACAGGGAATAATTTCACCACACCTAGTGTGTGTGTGAGACAATCATTGGTACTTTAACTTTTTAACAAGTACATTAATAATACATTTTCTACCACTTGTCCTTAATAATGTTGACAAAATAGTAGAATGATAAATGACACAATATGTTACTGCATACGTCAGCAGACTAATAAGGAGCCTTTGTGTGTTTACTTACTACGAAAAGACAAGTTGTCTTGTATGTTCACTATTTTATTTAAGGACTTAACTGCAATAAGAAACATATATTTTTAATGTACCCTAAGATTTTTTGTTATAATAAAGCCAATATTGCATTATTTTTTTGTGGTCCCCTTTATTTAGAAAAGTACTGAAAAGTATCAAAATAATTTTAGTACTGGTAGCAAAATATTGGTATCGTTACAACACTAGTGTGAACAATCAGCGCTCCTAGCAACAAGTGACAACAAAAGGAGGAAATGAGCGCTGAAAACAGGAATAAACACCTAACACAGGAAAAAGCACAAATATGGTAAATCATATCATATCATATCAAATCATATTCAGGAGCAATCCTGACAAGGGCTGTCAAAATTAACGTGTTAACGTGGCAACAGATTCCAGTTTGTCCAAGTAGTGTTCTCTCCAACTGGGTTCTATTAGCGCAGATATGAATGTATGTGCTACAGCACATTGTCTCCAAAATAATCTTTTTTTTTTGAAGAGATAACATGAGAGGAACTCTTGCGATTCATAAATGGGACAAAACAAACCCACTTCCTGGGACTCTTATCAAGGACCTGTTTGTAATATTAGGAACATCGGTACTAATTATTATTAACTCATCACTTCCCTCTGTTACTGTTCCCCTAGCATTCAAAAAGTGGGTATTCATACTTTGCTCAAAAGATCTAACCTTGATCCTGACCTCATGGTAAACTACCAGCAGGGGTCACACCTCCCCTTTATCTCTAAAATCATTAACATTTTTGCACAGCAGCTAAATAAACACTTAGCGTCTAACAATCTCTGTGAACCCTTTCAATCCGGTTTCAGGGCAAATCACTCTACGGAGACAGCCCTCGCAAAAGTGACTACTGATCTATTGCTAACTATGGATGCTGATGCGTCATCCGTATTGTTGCTACTTGATCTCAGCGCTGCTTTTGATACATTAATCCATCCATTACTACCGCTTGTCCCTTTTGAGGTCGCGGGGGGTGCTGGAGCCTATCTCAGCTGCACATGGGCGGAAGGCAGGGTACACCCTGGACAATTTGCCACCTCATCACAGGGCCAACACAGATAAACAGATTCACACTCACATTCACACACTAGGGCCAATTTAGTGTTGCCAATCAACCTATCCCGTCGATAATAATACTTTTTTTTAGAACGTATCAAAAAATGTATTCGTATGTCAGACTTAGCCTTTTCCTGGTTTAACTCCGATCTTACTGACAGGATGCAGTGCGTCTCCCATAACAACGTGACCTCGGAGTATGTTAAGGTAACGTGCAGAGTTCCACAGGGTTCAGTTCTTGGCCCTGCACTCTTCAGCATGTACATGCTGCCGCTAGGTGACATCATACACAAATACGGTGTTAGCTTTCATTGTTATGCTGATGACACCCAACTCAACATGCCCCTAAAGCTGACCAATATGCCAGATTGTAGTCAGCTGGAGGCGTGTCTTAATGAAATAAAAAAATGGACATCCACTAACTTTTTGCATCTTAATGCTAAGACAACGGAAATGTTGATTATCGGTCCAGCTAGACACGGTTATTATTTAGGGATACCAACTTAACATTTGACAACCAAACAATTACACAAAGCGCCTCGGCAAAGTATCTGGGTACTATCTTCGACCCAAAGCTCTCATTTGAGTCACACTTTAAGAGTGTTACTAAAACAGCCTTCTTTCATCTCCATAATATCGCTAAAATTTGTCCCATTTTGTCCACTAGCGACGCTGAGATCATTATTCATATTCATTAGTTACGTATAAACTACTACACGGTCTAGCTCCATCCTATCTTGCTGATTGTATTGTACCATATGTCCCGGCCAGAAATCTGCGTTCAAAGAACTCCGGCTTATTAGTGCTTCCCAGAGCCCAAAAAAAGTCTGCGTTAGAAATCCTACCTCAGTAGAAGCATTTAGGTCCCATTTTAAAACTCATTTATATAGTCTAGCTGTTAAATAGACCCCTTTTTAGACCAGTTGCTCTGCCGCTTCTCTTTTCTGCTCTGCCCCCCTCTCCTGCATGGAGATGTTATCAGTGGGCCACGGATTAGTTTCCACGGAGGAAGCGCAAGCTGTTCCGAGTCGGGACCCGGGGTGGTCCACATTATATATATATATATCTATATATATATCTATATATATATAGATATATATATATATATATATATATATATATATACTGTGTATATACAGTATATATATTATTTATTTATATATGTATGTATATATATAATATTTATATACACACACACACACACACACACACACACACACATATATATATACACATATATATATATACACACACTAGTGTTGTAACTATACCAATATTTTGGTACCGGTACTAAAATTATTTTGATACTTTTCTGTACTTTTCTAAATAAAGGGGACCACAAAAAATTTGCATTATTGGCTTTATTTTAACAAAAAATCTTAGGGTACATTAAACATATGTTTATTATTGCAGTTAAGTCCTTAGCTAAAGTAGTGAACATCCTAGACAACTTGTCTTTTAGTAGTAAGTAAACAAAGAAAGGCTCCTAATTAGTCTGCTGACGTATGCAGTAACATATTGTGTCATTTATCATTCTATTATTTTGTCAACATTAAGAGGTAGAAAATGTATTATTAATCTATTTATTCATTTACTGTTAATATCTGCTTACTTTCTCTTTTAACATGTTCTGTTCACACTTCTGTTAAAATTTAATAACCACTTATTATTCTGTTGTTTGATACTTTACATTAGTTTTGGATGATACCACAAATTTGGGTATCGATCCGATACCAAGTAGTTACAGGATCATACATTGGTCATATTCAAAGTCCTCATGTGTCCAGGGACATATTTCCTGAGTTTATAAACATTATATAATATACCGCGGGACTGGTACGTTTCAGAGGCAGTATAGTACCGAAAATGATTCATTAGTATTGCGGTACTATACTAATACCGGTATACCGTACAACCCTAATACACACACATATACACACATATACTGTATATAATACTTATATAAATATATATATCTATTTATTTATAACTTATATTTATTTATTTATGAAAGAGGTGTTGTTTAACAAGTTAAAAGTCTTTAGTGAAAACAAAAGCATGTTTAAGAGATTCCTTTCTTTCATGAAGACAAGAATATAAGTTGGTGTATTACCTGATTCTGATGACTTGCATTGATTGGAATCAGACAGTAGTGATGATAACGTCCACATTTTCAAATGGAGGAGAAAAAAAGTCCTCCTTTCTGTCCAATACCATATGAAAGTGGCGCACTTTTTGCCATCTTATTTGTCTAGCTTCCATACTCCTTTTTATACACTTTACAAGAAATATATTGGCGGCAAACTCCGTAGCTTGCTAGCTTGTGTGCGCTAGCTTTCTTTTTTTGATTGATTGAAACTTTTATTAGTAGATTGCACAGTACAGTACATATTCCGTACAATTGACCACTAAATGGTAACACCCGAATAAGTTTTTTAACTTGTTTAAGTCGGGGTCCACGTAAATCAATTCATGGTACAAATATATACAGTACTATCATCATAATACAGTCATTACACAAGATAATCATCAGATTATATACATTGAATTATTTACATTATTTACAATCCGGGGGGTGGGATGCGGAGGGTTTGGTTGATATCAGCACTTCAGTCATCAACAATTGCATCATCAGAGAAATGGACATTGAAACAGTGTAGGTCTGACTTGGTAGGATATATACAGCGATCAAAGAACATAGTGAGTTCAGATAGCATAAGAACAAGTATATACATTAGAAATACATTTGGTTATTTACATTTGGTTATTTACAATCCGGGGAGGTGGGATGTGGAGGTGGAGGTGGGGGGGGGGGGGGGTGTAGTCAGGCGTTGAAGTTGCCTGGAGGTGTTGTTTTAGTGCGGTTTTGAAGGAGGATAGAGATGCACTTTCTTTTACACCTGTTGGGAGTGCATTTCATAATGATGTGGCATAGAAGGAGAATGAGTTAAGACCTTTGTTAGATCGGAATCTGGGTTTAACCTGGTTTGTGAAGCTCCCCCTGGTGTGTGGTTATGGCGGTCATTCCTTGTGGGTAGTGTTATTAGCTGGGAGAGACCGTGCAGATTACAAAGCTTGCTGTAAGATTTGAAGACAGGCGCATCTCTGCATTGAATATCTGTGTTCAGATCTCCAGTTATAATTTTCTCCATGTTGTCTACCCGAGCTAAGCACTCCTCAGGAGCACCATAATCACACTGATTAGTGGGTCTGTATACAGTCCCTGTCAGTACTGGTTTAGCGTTTTTAAATTTGATTTCTGCCCACACAGATTCAAGGGAATTGTGGTTAAGATCGGTGCGAGTTATGTATTTTATACCCTGGTGAATATACATACAAACACCACCACCATGTTTTTAGTCCTGTTCTTTCTGATAACCGAGAAGTTTTCTATCTCTATCTCTGAGTCAGAAACACTCGGATCTAATTTAGTTTCAGAGAAACATAAGATTTGTACCTTATTGTTGTGTAACATTTCTCTGATTTGGTCGAGTTTAGTTCCAGAGAGGCTGTTCACATTAAGGTGGATGATGTGTAGCCCACTGGAACCAAAAAGACAACAGAGTCCGCTGGGGAGAGGTATTGTCCAGAAGATGGAGAGATGTTGGTTGTTATTGAAGTTGTATTGCAGTCCAATTCACTGTTTGTGTGGAGAGACTTGGGGGAGGGGGAGAGAGGCCCATTGTTCGTCGGCCAGGTGATGGGGGAGAGGCGGAGTTGACGAGGGGGGGCCCAGGTAGGGGTGGTGGACGTAGTTTTCGCGGGTTTTGGTGAGGTTGAAAACAATGACCAGGGATGTACAAAGAATCCCCTGAATCCTGTGTAGGCCGCGGGGGGTCCAGGTGACGCGGTGAAGACCCTCAGGGTTTGGGGAGAGGTTGGAAGGACCTCCGCACTGCCGACTTTAATGGTGTCGTCAAAATCCATTTCGCCTTCCGCCGCCGTGCCGCTGTCCTCACCGGTGTCTGGGTTGACTTCCTCCGTCTCCGAGCCGCCAACCGCACCGATGATCGGGGTGAAGTCGTCCGTCGTGCCACCGACCGCTGGAACGCAGGTGAGCTCGGGTGGTGATGAACAGGTGAGGGCTGGCGTAGGTGGAGAGCTAATGTTTTTAGCACAGCTCCGACGAGGTCCCGCAGCTAAACTAGCTTCCTTGGCATCATTAGCAACAACATTGCTAGGCTTCGCCAGGCGAGACAACATTAACCGAGTGGTTACTGGTCCGGGGTTAAGTTCAGTGTCTCCTGAGAGTAGAAGTAATAGTAAAATTGTTGATCTTCGGTCTATCCTTCCAGTCAGGGGCTTATTTTTTCTGTTCTGATCCACTGTGAGGCACGAGTGGATCACATTACCTCCGAAACCCAGGTGCTTAGCAGATGAATTACAGAGGAGGTAGAAATCACAGAGGTCGTCCTTTTCGCGTTCACGACTCTCATTTTTTAAAGGGTATTGTATTCGTGGTGGTTTAAAATACAAATCCGAGATCTACAGTAGAAAAAGGAAGAAAAGTGGTATCATCCGAGCAGTTGTTTGGATTCCCGAGCGGGAGCGAAAGAAAATGCGACTGCTCATCTCGACGTCCGGAACACTGAACTTATTTTGAGACTCTTATTTTGTTAGCGCAGGCAGGATAGAGCAGCACTTTTATTGTGAAGACAAGAACTGTGCGGTCTGAGTTTTGATGGCAGGTACGGCGCGAGAGTCTGTTGAAATAAAAAGTGTTTCTTGCCTTCCTGTCGGTCATTTTTTCTTTATATGATATGGCAGCAGCCAGCGTCATCTCACAAGACCCTTGGGTGCCGTGAATGTCAATCAAGTGACGAAAGTGACGTCTTGGTGAAGATTGATGATCGCTCATTTTTATGTTTATTTTTTTTACTGCCTGGCTGGCGATGGACTGACACACCCTCCACTATCGACCGCTAGCTCGCCATCCACGTAATGGGCACCCCTGTTTTAAATCAACTTTGATTAATTGATTGATATTAATGTGTTTTTTCTTGTTAACATGAACATGATATAAATATGTTGAATAAACACGTTAATGCATAAATATAACCCTTCTTCCTTGACTCTCTGTGCTCACGCAGAATGGAGCGGTTAATATATGTCCAGATTGTGTGGCAGTATGAACACATTGCTCATGCAGTCTTTCATCCCTGGCTTGGATCTACTGCACATGCGCAGACACAAGTGCAATAATCCACGCTCTCGCCGTCTCACGTGCGCTCCACTGCTCTACTTTTCCCCCTGCTGGAGCTGTGGGAGTGAGGAAGAGCTGTTTGGGCCAGCCCCCTGTCCCCTTCTCACTCATACATACACACTAAAAATATACACAACAGCGTGCACAACACACACACACCACAAGTGAGTACACAAAGACGAGGCTGTCTGTGCATGAGCAGTCATGTGCACACATCATATGAAAAATTAAAAAACCTCCAAAAGCAATGAGCAAAAATAGACTTGCTGTTAATATTAATTACGCTTTAAATTCCACAGATTCACACAGACTCCATCCCAGGGGTAGGGGGTATAGCTGCAAAGCTTCTCTTGCCCAGTTTTATTAGAACACCAAATGAAGTAGCAGTACATACTCACAAACAGCCAAACAATCTACAAACAGACTTAATGCATATCCACAGATATATCCTCTATCACGGGGGTCAGCAACCCACGGCTCTTTAGTGCCGCCCTAGTGGCTCCCTGGAGCATTTTTAAAAAAGGATAGAAAATGGAAAAAGATGGTGGGGGAAAAATAATGTTTTTGTTTTAGTATGTTTTTTGTTTGAGGACAAACATCACACAAACGTTCCCAATTGTTAGAAAGCCCACTGTTTAACATGTTTGTGTGTATGCTTCACTGATGAGACTATTTGGTGAACATCGTTTTGTCCTACTAATTTCAGCGGTTCTTGAACTCAACATAGTGACGCAACTGTTTGTTTACATGTAAAATCTTCCACTCCTTCTTTGTCTCATTTTGTCCACCAAACGTTTTATACTGTGCGCGAATGCACAAAGGTACACTTTGTTGATGTTATTGACTTGTTGGAGTGCTAAACAGGCATATTTGGTCAGTGCAAGACTGCAATCTAATCAATGCTAACATGCTATTCAGGCTAGCTGTATGTACATATTGCACCATTATGCCTCATTTGTAGGTATATTTGAGATAATTTAATTTCCTTTACTTACGTCCTCTGTGTATTTAATTTATATTTGCATGTCTCATGACACACTATCTATATGTAATATTGGCTGCATTTCAGATAGTTGTTTGTGTGTCATGTTGTTCCAGACCACAGCAAACATTACCTAGCTTGCCAAAGATTGTAATCTATTAAAAGAAGACAGCCTGTAATTTTCTTTAACCTGGACACACACATCTATACCTTTGGCCCTTAAAAGACAGTCATTTCCAGGAGTTCTCACCTTCTGAGTAGCCTCTGATTTACTAATGGTTTCTAATGTTGTAAAAATGTGTAGAATAAATATTAAATTTCAACATTCCTGTCAACGAAGATTTGCTTCAGCCTGCGGCACATAGCTATATTAGCCTACTATCAAAATGACTAATAGACACTTACATCAAGTGTTGTCTTCATTATAACACTTATATAAGACGTTTCATTTTTTGCAGCTCCAGACAGATTTGTTTTTTGTATTTTTGGTCCAATATAGCTCTTTCAACGTTTTGGGTTGCTAACCCCTGCTCCATCAAATAGTAACATCCTTCTCTGTGCCATTAATGGGCCACCTTTTATAAGACAAATATGTGAAACTATACAGAAAGAGAACAAAGAGGATTGAGGTGATCCACTTTATCTCAGTAATAAAAAAAATCATATATTGTCCATGCAG
Organism: Entelurus aequoreus; assembly: GCF_033978785.1. Classification (NCBI taxonomy): domain Eukaryota; kingdom Metazoa; phylum Chordata; class Actinopteri; order Syngnathiformes; family Syngnathidae; genus Entelurus; species Entelurus aequoreus. The sequence continues at coordinate 37,114,939 of NC_084746.1, read as the reverse complement.
ATGGAGCCCTGCTTAGATGACAAAAAATGTTTGTAATAAAAAATGACACAATATATTCAAACTGGGCGTGAGTACTGCATTAAATGCCCTTTGTCCTATAGAATTATTATTAAATAAGTAAAAGGAACAGTGAAAATAGCTCTATCAAACGACAAAAAACATAATTCATGTAAACTTGGTGACAGGTTTTGTTTTCTTAGTTTTTGGATTTGTTCTTAAGATTATGCAATTTTGGTGTTATCATCCATGGACTAGGAAGAAGCCGGCTAGCTACATACAGAAAAACATCAGAATCATTTTAATTGGCCAATTACTGTACAAAGTATTTTCCAGACTGGAAGCCACACCAGCATATAAGCCGCACCCACTAAATTTTAGAATTTAAATGTTTTTTTTAAATACATATTAACCGCATCTGACTATATATAAGCCGCAAGTTTTTTTTATTTTCAATAACTTTGCAAACATTTTTAAAATAACGTTTTTAACATTATCATTATGAGGTATTGTATGTAGCGTTTTTAGGACAAAAATGAATTTATTCCATTTTGAAAAAAGGCTGTAACATAAGAAAATGTGGACAACAACCTAACAACCGGCATAATTCTGTGCTTCCCCGGCCGGGCACACAACAGCACTTTGTCATTCTCCACCAATCGGCCTACAGGCACAGACGGTGTGTTTGTGATCATGGAATGAATTAACATCAAATAAAAGCCACATGAAGATAAAACACTACCATACTTACAGTATGAATTAATATTTATAACCTATTATGTGTGCACTATTGACGAGTGATGCACCAAAAACCCGACCGCCGAAAAAAGACTGAGCACCAAAAACAACGCTGCCAAACCCGGATGTAAACAAGACGCACACAATTGTCTGGAGCGTTGTCAGCATGTCTGTGATGTGGGACGTACCTTTAATATATCCCAGATATACCCGCAGACAGCGATCTTCAAAATGTGCAAATATTAAGAGGACAGTATCGCCTTTTAGGGAGAGAAAGTCCAACTGGAGCAGAAGCTCGCTTTTCGCCGAGGACATTGAGGGACAGAATTAGTCTGTAAACACGAGTATATCATATAATAACCCCGGAAAAAGATGCCAGATTTGTTGCTAGTTATTTTTAATAAAAAAGTCCCTAAAAGTCTCTTGACACGTAAAAATTCTCAACAAAGTACATTGTACAATAAGAAGCAACAATTGAAAATATGGCAAAATTATATAAATATATATTTTAATACTAATTAATAATAGCACATTTGTTTTTAAATGTCTGAATAAATTTTTTTAGCATTTAAAAAAAAAATCATATCATCATAGCAACTTATGCGATGACGTCATGGGGACCTCACCCCTCACCACGCTCCCATCGCCAAAGGTATCTTAGCGATTTAGGGGAAACCATGTTGTCCGTAGACCTCCTGGACTGGTTTGTCTCGAGACACAAATCTGAGGAAGTGTACAGGAAAATATCTGCTGCCTTGAATGTCCCAATGAGCACAATGGCCTCCATCATCTGTAAATGGAAGAAGTTTGGAACTACTAGGACATTTCCTAGAGCTGGCCGGCTGTTAAAACTGAAGGGCCCAGGTCAGGGAGGTGACTAAGAACCTGATGGTCACTCAGTCAGAGCTATAACATTCTTCTGTAGAGAGAGGAGAACCTTCCTGAAGGACAACCATCTACGCAGCAAACCACCAAATCAGGCATGTATTGTAGAGTTTCCAGACAGAAGCCGATTTTTTGTAAAACGTTTGCCAAAATTTAACCTGAAAGACTCCCAGACCATGAGAACCTAAATTCTCTGGTCTGATGAGACAAAGATTGAACTCTTTGGCGTGAATCCCAGGTGTCATGTTTGGAGGAAACCAGGCACCGCTCATCACCAGGACAATACCATCCCTACAGTGAAGCATGGTGGTGCAGCATCATACTGTGGGGATGGTTTTCAATGGCAGGAACTAGAAGACTAGTCAGAATAGAGGGAAATATGAATGCAGCAATGTACAGACACATCCTAAATGAAAACCTGCTCCAGAATGCTCTTGAACTCAGAATAGGGCGTCGGTTCATCTTTGATTAGGACAACGACCCTCAGAACACAGCCAAGATATCAAAAGAATGGCTTCAGGACAACTCTGTGAATGTATCTGAGCCACAGCCCAGACTTGAATCTGATTGAACATCCCTGGAGAGATCTGAAAAGAGCTTTGCACTGACACTTCCCATCAAACCTGATGGAGCTTGAGAGGTGCATCAAAGAGGAATGGGCAAACGGGCCAAGGATAGGTGTGCCAAGTTTGTGGCATCGTATTCAAAAAGACTTGAGGCTGTAATTGCATCAACAAAGTATTGAGCCAAGGCTGTGAATACTCGTTTGCATGTGATTTTAGTTTTTGTTTTTCATTTTAGTTTTAGTTTTTCATGTATTATTCGTAACATAACAAAATGTACAGAAAGTGAAGTGCTGTGAATACTTTCCAGATGCACTGTGTGTTAGTGTATATATATATATATATATATATATATGTATGTGTGGGAAAAAATCACAAGACTATTTCATCTCTACAGGCCTGTTTCATGAGGGATTTCCTCAATCCTCAGGAGATTTTAATGGAAGCATTCACATACCATGGTTTATATAGGGCACAGAGCGGGTGGGTACAGGCAGGCGTGGGGGCGTGGTGATTGACTCATGTGTTACCTAGGAGGTGTTTCCTTCTGTGACGGCATGCTGATACAATTTCGCTGCGCTTGTTGCCGTCACAGCGAAATTGTATCAGCATGCCGTCACAGAAGGAAACACCTCCTAGGTAACACATGAGTCAATCACCACGCCCCCACGCCTGCCTGTACCCACCCGCTCTGTGCCCTATATAAACCATGGTATGTGAATGCTTCCATTAAAATCTCCTGAGGATTGAGGAAATCCCTCATGAAACAGGCCTGTAGAGATGAAATAGTCTTGTGATTTTTTCCCACACATACATATTACGCTCTACCACGGTATCGAGCACTATTTTTTGGATAATCTAATTAAGACATATATATATATATATATATATATATATATATATATATATATATATATATATATATATATATATGCTGTATATATATATATATACATACATATATACACATATATTTATGCACTTTCAAAATTTTTACCCCTCAACTTTACAATTCTGTATACCGTAATTTCCGGACTATAAGCCGCACCTGACTATAAGCCGCACCAGCTAAATTTAGGAGAAAATACAGATTGCTCCATATATAAGCCGCACCCGACTATAAACCGCAGGGTTTTGATGTGTAATTACCGTAGTATATAGGGGTTCCTGCTACCACGGAGGGGATTGTTGGGACAGAGATGACTGTTTGGGAACGCAAAGCGTCCCATTTATTAACAATAAATCTTTCAATCATTCAATCAAACTTTCACATCTTTGACATGGCGAACAGCATTTGTGCAGAGTACAAATAATACAACGGCGGTGCAAAGTAATACAAAGTGCTCGCCTGTACATTATCAAAATAACTAGCCTACCGGTATATGAAAAGTCAGTCTTTAATCATTGTGTCATCGTCTTCCTCCTGTGTACTAAAGCCACCGAAATCCTCTTCGTCGGTGTTGGAGAAGAACAGGCCGTATATAAGCCGCACCGTTGTATAAGCCGCAGGGACCAGAACGAGGGGGAAAAGTAGCGGCTTATAGTCCGGAAATTACGGTGTTTCCAGCAGCAGCCACTGCAATAAAAATGTCCTTACATAGAGTAATGTGTGTGCGTGTGTGTGTGTGTGTGTGTGTTCCTGTATTTCTACCCTTCTTGAGACATCAACAAGGAAAAGTACCTTCCATATGAGGAGGTGTGAACAAGTTAGGAGATAAATCATGGTCCCAATACGGAAAACCATTGCATCTAATAGAGAATGTCTCATTTGCACCCCTGGTGGTGAAATCTATCAAAATGAGGGTGGTCCCAAAAAGGAGGGATTATTCAAATTGTCGCTTTGCGTGTCGCTTTTTAAAGTGCTCTCCCTCTGGTCAACCTATGAAATAACAAGTGTGTGTAAAAATTTGAAGCGCTCCCCCATCTGGCCAACATATGTAATAACAAGTGTGTGTAAGAAATTGAAATGCGCTCCTTATGGCCAAATTTTTTATTTTTCAAAAATAAATAAATATGTATATAGAGACATACTGTAATAACTTGAATTAAATAATGAAGATTAAAAACCAATTACAAACAAAAAATTCAACAACAAAAAAAATTAACTAAAAGCTTACCTTTTTATATTTGCATAGTATGTATATATTATTAATGTTGTAAATACAAATCTTTATACTGTATATCTAGAAAGGGTGGTTCTAATGAGGTAGGCATTTTTCAGAGGTCTCAAGAAGGTAACAAATACAAGAATGTGTGTGTGTGTGTGTGTGTATGTGTGTGTGTGTGTGTGTGTGTGTGCATGCGTGCGTGTAAGCGTATTTGTGATAGAAGTGTTCCCTGGGGGCCTACTTCCAAGCTTTCGAGGACTGTCCTCAGCAGGAGTCTAAGACAACTAATCAATGTCAATGAACACCTCTCTCCAAATAATGTCATAAAATGAATATGACCAGTGGGTGTGAACACAAGGTTTAGAGAAGGCCAAACTGAGCCCTCACCAGTGCTATGTTGCTGGCAAACTAAATGGACTTGAGTACTGGTCCAGCGACACATGACAAACACATAGGCACAGGGCCGGAACTAGGATTTGACAAATACTGAGGTCAAAAATGTGTTGTTCAAGAGGAACTTTGAAAGGCTGAAATCATGTGTATATAAATATTATTACCTTGAGCAACACAATGAATTTCCAGAATAATAAAAGCTTTAATTGAGCTATATTTATCACTCATCAAACATCTTTGATAATCAGCATGATTTTTTAACAGTCCGCTTTTTTTATTATTACCCTGAAGAATTTTACCATCATTAAAACATACATTTTAAAAAACATACCAAATGTTCAACCATGACCAGGGTTCGAGCCCAGGACCTTCTGCTTTGCATTGCAAGAACAACTGACGTCCACCACGAAGCCACTGGAAGTGACGGAGGACATTTTCTACTCATTTTCTAATCAGTGACAGAGCATGCCGTGGCCAGGAATACATCCATCCATCCATCCATCCATTTTCTACTGCTTGTTGGGGTCAAATATTTTAAAAAGCGCTTTATCATTCAATAATTTACATTTTAATGTGCTTCTGTACACAAAATGCCCCACCCCCTCCACTGATCGCCAAGCCTTACGCAGAGCGCATGTTCTGCATTTAGGGCGGAGCGGCATCTGACTTGACACGCAGCATTATACCCACAGCCTTTTTACATCAATCTCATTCAGGTGAAAGTACTGGTACTGGTACCAAAATGTTTTTCGATACTTTTTAAAACTAAGGGGACCACAAAAAATGGCATTATTGGCTTTATTTTAACAAACAATCTTAGGGTACATTAAACATATGATGATTGATGATTGATCATTTTTATGTCTATTTTTTTAAAGGCCTACTGAAACCCACTACTACCGACCACGCAGTCTGATAGTTTATATATCAATGATGAAATCTTAACATTGCAACACATGCCAATACGGCCGGGTTAACTTATAAAGTGCAATTTTAAATTTCCCGCTAAACTTCCGGTTGGAAACGTCTATATATGATGACGTAGGCGCGTGACGTCACGACGGCAACGGAAATATTCGTACCCAAAGTGTCACCATGCAAACTGCTCTGTTTTCATCGAACAATTCCACAGTATTCTGGACATCTGTGTTGGTGAATCTTTTGCAATTTGTTTAATGAACAATGAAGACTGCAAAGAAGAAAGTTGTAGGTGGGATCGGTGTATTAGCAGCTGGCTGTAGCAACACAACAAAGAGGACTTCTTGGATAGCAGACATCTGTGATCGGGTGAAGTCCTTCGTCGCGCCGTCGATCGCTAGAACGCAGGTGAGCACGGGTGTTGATGAGCAGATGAGGGCTGGCTGGCGTAGGTGGAGCGCTAATGTTTTTATCATAGCTCTGTGAGGTCCGGTTGCTAAGTTGCTAAGTTAGCTTCAGCATCGTTAGCAACAGCATTGTTAAGCTTTTCCAGGCTGAGAATTATTAACCGTGTAGTTACATGTCCATGGTTTAATAGTATTGTTGATCTTCTGTCTATCCTTCCAGTCAGGGATTTATTTATTTTGTTTCTATCTGCATTTGAGCCAGATGCTATCACGTTAGCTCAGTAGCTAAAGAGCTTCGCCGATGTATTGTCGTGGAGATAAAAGTCACTGTGAATGTCCATTTCGCGTTCTCGACTCTCATTTTCAAGAGGATATAGTATCCGAGGTGGTTTAAAATACAAATCCGTGATCCACAATAGAAAAAGGAGTGTGTGGAATCCAATGAGCCAGCTTGTACCTAAGTTACGGTCAGAGCGAAAAAAGATACACCCTGCACTGCCTCTGTAGTCCTTCACTCTAACGTTCCTCATCCACGAATCTTTCATCCTCGCTCAAATTAATGGGGTAATCGTCGCTTTCTCGGTCCGAATCTCTCTCGCTCCATTGTAAACAACGGGGAATTGTGAGGAATCCTTCCTCCTGTGACGTCACGCTACTTCCGGTATAGGCAAGGCTTTTTTTTATCAGCGACCAAAAGTTGCGAACTTTATCGTCGTTGTTCTATACTAAATCCTTCCCGTTTAAATTTAAAAAATTCATTTCAGTAGGCCTTTAATGCCTGGCTGGCGATGGACTGACACACCCTCCGCCATAGACCGTTAGCTCGCCATCGACGTAATGGGCACCCCTGTGCTAGACAAAGTATATTTACAGTCCGTCATATCATCATCCAAATAGGCAGGAAACATTCATATGGGAGATGGTCAGTTCATCACAGGACAGTACACTTCTACTCCAAATGCCTTGTTATGTGTACTGGAAGCAGACAAGGACTTCCAAAAGATCCCACTAGACTGGAAGCATCAATGATTCAGCGTTCTTGGACTATAAAAGTAAAGGTTAAAGACCAAACCTCACGCACGCATCAATAAAGTTACACCACAGTAACTAAAGCCTGTCTGCAGGATCTCAAGGTCTCATCTTTGCTCTCTTTAAAAAACTTTTCTTTTTTTTTTTTTTTTAAGTTAGCAATTAAAAGGAGGCAGATGATATCTGGTGATGGTTTCCATAGCAACAGCCAAGAAGAGTGATTCACAGTCAGGCTGTAAGATAAATGTCACACCTCGGCGCTGCATCACCTCTATAACATGAGCGTCTATTTGTGTGTGCACATGTTGGCAAGCACAGCTAAAAATGTATGCATCTCCTAAACAGGCTGGGGAAGGTTTTAGGTTCCTCCTGTACATGCCAATCTGGTGCTGCTGTTAGGGGAAAAAGGAAAAGCAGGTTTCAAATTAAAGTGCGCCCCTACTTTATTTTCCTCTCACGTGGATGCTTTGCTCATTAGCTCTCTGTCTCTTTCACTTTCTCTCTCTTTCTGCACCGTCACGCACTTTCTCCTCTATCTCTCGCCTGCATCTCCTCCTTTTCCTTGTGATGATACACCCACCTCTTTCCACCACTCAGGGACTTTTCTCTCTTGTTTCCTCTCTTATCTGGAACAGTTCCACTTATTAAAAAAAATTAAACGCTTTTGCAAGAGCAGGCTGTGGAGGCACCCTCACTATGGCTGCTGCAGCAAAAAAAACACCAAAAAAAAACAAGACAGTAGAATCGTGACTGCGGCGCTGCAGTGAGAGAGAAGCGAACACACATCTGAAAAGACGCTGGAGGTCTTTAGAAACAGATGGCATGAACACAATCACACATCTTGAGCAGGTGAGAGGATTCAAAGTTGGAAAGGATGTGCGATGAAGAGAAGCAGGTGATGATGAAGGAGGAAGAGGAGGGGGAAGTTGACTTTTTCATGCAAACATTAAAATTATCCCGTCTGCCTCACAAACATGGCCAGTTTTCTTTAACACTTCCATCTGATGAGGGAAAACACCCAAGTCTGCTCTAATCTGTGTTGCTTGATCCATGTGATGCCAAGGTCCTGCATGGATCCATGAGGTGACCTTTACATACCGGATTTTCCGGACCATAGGGCGCACCGGGATTATAAGGCGCACCGCCGATGAGCGCATCTATTCAGGTCTATTTTCATACAAAAGGTGCATAAGATTATAAGGCGCATTAAAGGGGCCATATTATAATTTTTTTTCTAAATGTAAAACCCTTCCTTGTGGTCTACATTTCTGACAGTCGCTTCAGGATGCGCCGTTTTGTGGGCGGTCTTATTTACGTGGATCCACTTCCACAGTGTCTTTTCCCCGTCATCTTTGTTGTAACAATAGTTTTAGCGCTTCCATAGCGAGTCTACTGACAGATATAAGTTACAACTAGGGTTGTCCCGATACCAATATTTTGGTACCAGTCCCAGTACCAAAATGTATTTCGATAGGTTTCGATACTTTTCTAAATAAAGGGGACCACAAAAAAATGGAATTGTTGGCTATATTTTAACCAAAAATTTTAGGGTACATTAAACATATGTTTATTATTGCAATTTTGTCCTTAAATAAAATAGTGAACATACTAGACAACTTGTCTTTTAGTAGTAAGTAAACAAACAAAGGCTCCTAATTAGTCTGCTGACGTATGCAGTAACATATTGTGTCATTTATCATTCTATTATTTTGTCTACATTATTAAGGACAAGTGGTAGAAAATGAATGATTAATCTACTTGTTCATTTACTGTTAAAGGCCTACTGAAACCCACTACTACCGACCACGCAGTCTGATAGTTTATATATCAATGATGAAATCTTAACATTGCAACACATGCCAATACGGCCGGGTTAACTTATAAAGTGCAATTTAAAATTTCCTGCTAAACTTCCGGTTGAAAATTCCTTTGGAGGATGACGTATGCGCGTGACATAGCCAGTGAAACAGAGGTATGGCTTCCCCATTGAAGCCAATACGAAATAGCTCTGTTTTCATCTCATTATTCCACAGTATTCTGGACATCTGTGTTGGTGAATCTGTTGCAATTTGTTCATTGCATTATGGAGAAAGAAGCTGAGCAAGCAAAGAAGAAAGTTGTCGGTGCGAAGAGGAGTATATTGCGAGGGAAGTCCGCAACACAACACAGTCGGTGTTTCATTGTTTACATTCCCGAAAGATGCAGTCAAGATCGAAGAACTCGGACAACAGAGACTCTTACCAGGAGGACTTTGATTTGGATACACAGACGCAGACGCGATACCGTGAGTACGCTTCCAAACATTTGATCGCTTGCTATAACTAGCTCGAGCTAGTAGCTAGGAGCTAGCATAACAAACACCTAGGTGTTTGTTATGCGGGATTAATTTGTGGCATATTAAATATAAGCCTGGTTGTGTTGTGGCTAATAGAGTATATATATGTCTTGTGTTTATTTACTGTTGTAGTCATTCCCAGCTGAATATTAGGTCCCACCCGCGTGCTTCCAAACATTTGATCGCTTGCCCGTACGTGCGTGTCACGTACGTAACTTTGGTTAAATATATAAGCTTTATGAACCTTGGGTTAGGTGAACGGTCCTTTGGGCTGAGTGAGTGTGTGTGTTGTGCAGGTGTTTGAATTGTATTGGCGGGTTATATAGACGGGATCCCGTCCATATAACCCTCTCGAGCTATAACTAGCTCGAGCTAGTAGCTAGGAGCTAGCATAACAAACACCTAGGTGTTTTTATGCGGGATTAATTTGCAGTGTTGGGACTAACGCGTTACTAAGTAACGCGTTACTGTAACGCCGTTAGTTTCGGCGGTAACTAGTAATCTAACGCGTTATTTTTTTATATACAGTAACTCAGTTACCGTTACTGCATGATGCGTTACTGCGTTATTTTACGTTATTTGTATGTAGTATCGGCTAGAAACTGAAGATCTGAGTGTGTTTTATTGGAGCGCTCCGGTGGAAAAGAAGAGGCGTGCTTTCCCCCACCCACAGAAAGCACGCAGGGGAGACGTTCCTCCAGAGCCGTACTTCGGGTCTAACAACCTTCACTTTACCCGGAAGAGGGTCTTTACAGCTGAGGGTGAATGACGAGCCCGGCGGTTTGTTGCAACTTTGTGACTTTATTGCACGCAGCCATCCACCAAGCTAGAGCACCTACACGCACTCACTGTCGCCGCTCCCTCACCTCTCTCGCCCACTCACTCACTGACGTCACTCACCTCTCATGCTGTCATATCTTAAAGGGCCACACACACACACACACATACGCTACTCTCATAACAACTAACAAGACATCATGGCGAAGCCAGAAGTCGAGTTTTTTAACATGGAGACATTCTCACTACTTTTCTTTTGTCGAGCACAAAGAAAATAACATTTTAGTTAAATGTAAGTTGTGTCTTGGATCAAAGATCCTATCTACTTAGAGTTGAAGTTAAAGTGCCATTATGTTGCAGCTATTTAAATTAGTTTTGTCAATTTTTTCTGGCCTGAAATAAATTGGCCCCTTTGAAACATATCTTTGTCTTTGTGTGTTGTATGTAGACCACATTGCTTTCTGAGTTCAGTGATGCAAATGCATGTCAAGTTGATCAACAGGTTGTATTATTCTCCAGTGCAATAACAGTACTGAAATTAAGGCTAAAAGGGCATTAATGGGAGCCTTAAAAAAGGAGAGAAAAAAGAAGTAACTAAATAGTTACTTTTCACAGTAACGCATTACTTTTTGGTGTAAGTAACTGAGTTAGTAACTGAGTTACTTTTGAAATAAAGTAACTAGTAATTGTAACTAGTTACTGGTTTTCAGTAACTAACCCAACACTGTTAATTTGTGGCATATTAAATATAAGCCTGGTTGTGTTGTGGCTAATAGAGTATATATATGTCTTGTGTTTATTTACTGTTCCCAGCTGAATATCAGGTCACCCCCGGCTCTCACAGCATCTTCCCTATCTGAATCGCTTCCACTCCCCACTAGTCCTTCACTTGCACTTTCCTCATCCACAAATCTTTCATCCTCGCTCAAATTAATGGGGAAATTGTCGCTTTCTCGGTCCGAATCTCTCTCACTTCTGGCGGCCATCATTGTAAACAATAGGGAACTTTGCGGATATGTTCAATTGACTACGTCACGCTACTTCCGGTAGGGGCAAACCTTTTTTTTTAATCAGATACCAAAAGTTGCGATCTTTATCGTCGTTGTTCTATACTAAATCCTTTCAGCAAAAATATGGCAATATCGCGAAATTATCAAATATGACACATAGAATAGATCTGCTATCCTCGTTTAAATAAAAAAAATTCATTTCAGTAGGCCTTTAATATCTGCTTATTTTCTTTTTTAACATGTTTTATTTACACTTCTGTTAAAATTTAATAATCACTTATTCTTCTGTTTGGATACTTTACATTAGTTTTGGATGATACCACACATTTAGGTATCGATGCGATACCAAGTAGTTACAGGATCATACAATGGTCATAATATAAGTCCTCAAGTGTCCAAGGACATATTTCCTAAGATTATAAACATAATATGAATTTTAAAAAAACAAGAAAATATTTTGTGACGCTAAAAAATATCGATGTAATCATAGTAGTATCGACTAGATACGCTCCTGTACTTGGTATCATTACAGTGGATGTCAGGTGTAGATCCACCCATGGCATTTGTTTACATTGTGACGCCGGTGAGCTTTTGTATCCTCCTACGGTGTGTAGTGAAGCATGTTTAGCTATTTCTCGTCCTTCAGTGATAATGCTACTTGTAAGAAACGTACTTTATTTGTCGCAATGGAGGCGAGGATTAGTGATTTAGAATTAGCTAAAACACTGCAGACTGCGGCTGGATGTTAGCCTAGCTAGCCATGTCTTAAAGCACCTCTTCCTGAGGGCGTTTCAGCATTATAACTTAACTTTTATCTTTACTTTTTAAGCCAAAATGCGTCCGTTCTCCCTTTTCTGTCTACACACTGTGTCTTCTTGTAAGTACTCCGTGACGCGCCATCATGCCCGTTTAAAAAATGGGGGTTGGGGGCGGTACTTTTTAGAGGCGGTATAGTACTGAATATGATTCATTAGTATCGCGGTACTATACTACTACCGGTATACCGTCCAACCCTAGTTACAACTGCATGCTACTTTGTATTATAGATGGCCACAGCGGAGGATCAATGTCTCACAATTAGGGATTGATGTGGGATCTGTGCAGAGGATGTCGTTGTCGCTTGTGCAGCCCTTTGAGACACTTGTGATTGAGGGCTGTAAAAATAATTTTGATTGATTGAATAGGGATAGGGATCGAAAACGCAGTGTATCAATTATTTGGAATTGCTTGCCATTTTTTTCAAACGGTTCTCTTATCGAACCTTCTTCCATCATTACGCAATGTGCGTCGTGACATCAGATTGCAAAATGGAGAAGCCAAATGCTCTAAAGTTGACTACATTTTACATGAAAAGATTGCAACAGCGCTGCTTGTAATAACTGTAGGGCTGCTAGTTCATCAATGTGCTCAAACATTTGAACACACAGCATGCAATAATTAAACCATTTCAGGAGACTACCGCTTGAAGCTCATCGAGAGAATGCCAAGAGTGTGCAAAGCAATTATCAGAGCAAAGGGTGGCTATTTTGAAGAAACTAAAATATAAAACATGTTTTCAGTTATTTCACCTTTTTTTGTTAAGTACATAACTCCACATGTGTTCATTCATAGTTTTGATGTGACAATCTACAATGTAAATAGTCATGAAAATAAAGAAAACTCATTGACTGAGAAGGTGTGTCCAAACTTTTGGCCTGTACTGTATATACACTACCGTTCAAAAGTTTGGGGTCACATTGAAATGTCCTTATTTTTGAAGGAAAAGCACTGTACTTTTCAATGAAGATAACTTTAAACTAGTCTTAACTTTAAAGAAATACACTCTATACATTGCTAATGTGGTAAATGACTATTCTAGCTGCAAATGTCTGGTTTTTGGTGCAATATCTACATAGGTGTATAGAGGCCCATTTCCAGCAACTATCACTCCAGTGTTCTAATGGTACAATGTGTTTGCTCATTGGCTCAGAAGGCTAATTGATGATTAGAAAACCCTTGTGCAATCATGTTCACACATCTGAAAACAGTTTAGCTCGTTACAGAAACTACAAAACTGACCTTCCTTTGAGCAGATTGAGTTTCTGGAGCATCACATTTGTGGGGTCAATTAAACGCTCAAAATGGCCAGAAAAAGAGAACTTTCATCTGAAACTCGACAGTCTATTCTTGTTCTTAGAAATGAAGGCTATTCCACAAAATTGTTTGGGTGACCCCAAACTTTTGAACGGTAGTGTATATACACATATTAATACAAATTAATAATAACATTTGTTTTCAAATGTATGTTTAAATTTTTTTTTGCCTTTTTAAAGAAATATGATATGAGGTGGTTCGGGCATCTGGTCAGGATGCCACCTAGGGAGGTGTTTAGGGCACGTCCGGCCGGTAGGAGGCCACGGGGAAGACCCAGGACACGTTGGGAAGACTATGTCTCCCGGCTGGCCTGGGAACGCCTCGGGATCCCCCGGGAAGAGCTGGACGAAGTGGCTGGGGAGAGGGAAGTCTGGGCTTCCCTGCTTAGGCTGCTGCCCCCGCGACCCGACCTCGGATAAGCGGAAGAAGATGGATGGATGGATGGATATATCATAAAAAATGCAAATTATTCGATGACGCCCATAACCAGTCTAGGGGAAACCTTGCACTGTATAATGAAATAAATATAGCCCTTGTCTTATACATAGTATAAGAAACTGTTTGGCCGACTGTTTACTAATAAAAGTTATCATTTCAGTATAGTGATTATAAAAGGCCATCCTCTACTTGATTTGCATACAATTAATAAATATTAGCTTCTCCGCAATAGAAGTGTCAAATAAAAAGATTCAGTTCATTCTGACCCTTTTTGCACTCTTGCTTTTACCGCAGCTACACATTCCGTCTGCGTGCCCAAGTCAGCAAAAACCGAGTGAACTTTAAACTTCAAACGAATCCAGCGGCGCTCCGACATGCGGCGGTGAGTAACTCACGTGCAAATGCGAGCTCAGGAGTCAATGACTGTGTTTCAGCTGATGGCCGTGTTCCCGCTCAGTGTGTCAAGGTCAAGCGTGGGAAAAGGTGGAAAGACTGCTGTGATTAGTGGTGCTCAGCATCACGTAAGTCAGCTGAGTGAGATGTGGAGTGCCACTAACGCTGATTTGGCGCTGAGAGCCATTTACAAATGAACTCCACTACAGCAGCGCCGTCAAGGTATTATGCTGTGTGATCCGCTCCTCTTGCTTGGACTGCTAACACAAAGATGACATGTGCTCATGCAGCACACGCTTACTGTATATAACCTTGCACCAATTATTGATGACAACTGACCAAATTAGCCATAACGTTGCAGTAATACACTACAATGGCACTTGTAGACAGGCCCAAAACCAAATGCTATACAGCGGAATCAGCAGCAAAGTACCCTAAAGCACCCTAGGAAATGAGAAACTACGCCACATTCTACAGAGGCACTATAGAGAACCTACTGACCAACTGCATCTCTGTCTGGACTGAAGCCTGCAGTTCCTCAGATTGGAAGTCTCTGCAGAGAGTGGTGAGGACGGTGGAAAAGATCAGGACTCGTCTTCCTCCTATCCAGGAGATCGCAAAAAGCCGCTGCCTGACCAGGGCTCAGAAAATCTGCAGAGACTCCTCCCACCCCCACCAAGGACTGTTTTCACTGCTGGACTCTAGAAAGAGGTTCTGCAGCCTCCGTAGCAGAACCTCCTGGTTCTGTAACAGCTTCTTCCCTCAGTCCATAAGACTCTTGAACGCATCATAATAATCCCCTCAATTCCCCCCAAAAATGGATTAACTTGTGGGATATAAAGACAATATAACATACATCCATAAACGTGGAGGCATATGCAAAAGTGCAATATATTTATCTGTACAGTAATCTATTTATCTATATCTGCACCTTATTGCTCTTTTATCCTGCACAACAACAAGCTAATGCAACAAAATGTTGTTCTTATATGTGCTGTACAGTTGAAATTTGAATGACAATAAAAATTAAGTCTAAGTCTAGTCTAACAAAATAAGAGTCTCAGAAAGCTGGTGTGCACAAGCTAGCAAGCTACGGAGTTTGCCGCTAATGTATTTCTTGTAAAGTGTACAAAAAGGAGTATGAAAGCTGGACAAATAAGATGGCAAAAAGCAACCACTTTCATGTGGTATTGGACAGAAAGGAGGACTTTTTTTCTCCTCCATTTGAAAATGTGGACGTTATCATCACTACTGTCTGATTCCAATCAATGCAAGTCATCAGAATCAGGTCATACACCAACTTATATTCTTGTCTTCATGAAAGAAAGGAATGTTAAACATGCTTGTATTATCATTAAACACATTTAACAAAAACGGCAAAATAAATAAATACATATAAATTATATATATATAAATAGAAATACAGTATATAAATAGAAATACAGTATATATATATATATATATATATATATATATATATATATATATATATATATATATATATATATATATATATATATTTATATATTTATATATATATATACAGTACAGGCCAAAAGTTTGGACACACCTCATTCAATGTGTTTTCTTTATTTTCATGACTATTTACATTGTAGATTGTCACTGAAGGCATCAAAACCTGTGAAGTGAAAACCATTTCAGGTGACTACCTCTTGAAGCTCATGGAGAGAATGCCAAGAGTGTGCAAAGCAGCAATCAGAGCAAAGGGTGGCTATTTTAAAGAAACAAGAATATAAAACATGTTTTCAGTTATTTCTCCTTTTTTGTTAAGTACTTTACTCCACATGTGTTCATTCATGTTGTAAATAGTCATGAAAATAAAGATAACGCATTAAATGGGAAGGTGTGTTCAAATTTTTGGCCTGAACTATATATATATATATATATATATATATATATATATATATATATATATATATATACGGCCGAAATGAGTTTCCTCCGCCGGGTGGCGGGGCTCTCCCATAGAGATAGGGTGTGAAGCTCTGCCATCCGGGGGGAGCTCAAAGTAAAGCCGCTGCTCCTCCACATCGAGAGGAGCCAGATGAGGTGCGGGCATCTGGTCAAGATGCCACCCGAACACCTCCCTAGGGAGGTGTTTAAGGCACGTCCGACCGGTAGGAGGCCACGGGGAAGACCCCAGGACATGTTGGGAAGACTATGTCTCCCGGCTGGCCTGGGAACGCCTCGGAATCCCCCGGGAAGAGCTGGACGAAGTGGCTGGGGAGAGGAAAGTCTGGGCTTCCCTGCTCAGGCTGCTGCCCCCGCGACCCAACCTCGGATAAGCGGAAGAAGTTGGATGGATATATATATATATATATATGTATATATATATACTGTATATATATAATATATATTATATATATATATACATACCGTATATAAATTATATATATGAATGAGGTAGATCAACTCGACTTGGTCATTTAAAAAGTAGCTCGCCTGCAGAAAGAGTGTGGGCAAATAGTAAAAAACGGTAAATGGTAAAATTGTTAAATTGCCCGTATTTATATAGAGCTATTTTACGATGCCCAAAGTGCTTCACATTATACAACACGTTCACACACACTGATGGCAGAAGCTTCGAGGCGCTATCCACAACACATCAAGGGCAAGGCAGGTAGTGTCCTGCCCAAAGACACAACGGACATGACTAGGATGGCAGAAGCTGGATTCGAACCCGTAACCTTCAATGAGCCACGACGCCAAATGAAACATAGAGAAGGGCTCTGACCTTCTGGCCTATAATAGCAGCACGTTTAGGGGTCGTTTTACATGGAAACATGTTCAACTTTCAACTACAATCCGAAGCAGGCATTGTGTTTTCATGCCTGCAACATACAAGTTTTTGAAAAAGGTTTCAAAGTTACCGTCCCGGTCTAACACCCAAAAAGACAAGTAATACACATGTTCTAATTGTTTTCCCTGTGGCAAGTTACTGAGAAGGAGGCGCTGATGTAAACTTTAAAATTTTGGGGGGAAATTAATAATAATAATAGTAATAATAATAAGTCGAACAAAGCAACAGAAGTATAGAAATTAACTCATTTTTACACTTGTTTCACAGTTTATTAAGTTTTATTGATGACTAGAGTTTAGTCTTGGAACAATTGTCCATTATCTCTTATGGGCAATTATTCTAAATACGAATAAACAAGAGGTTGACTAACCTCCCAATTCCACTTTATTAAATAGTGCACTTGAAGGCTCTAATTTGCTTAATTAAATCGTTTTTGGGTGTGTTTTTTTGACAGGGCAGGAGTAAGTGTCCTATTTTAATATATTATACAATACTTTGTTTTTTTTCACTATGACAATGACAATCAAGTAATTAATTTAATTTAAAATGTGTTGTGATCATTTATGACAGGGGTGTCAAACTCATTTTAGCTCAGAGGCCGCATGGAGGAAAACCTATTCCCACGCGAGCCGGACTGGTAAAACCATGGCATGATAATTTAAAAATAAAGACAACTTCAAAATAGTTTTTTTTGTTTTACTTCGGCCAAAAGTAGAACAAGTATGTTCTGAAAATGTACACTTTACAAATAATCCTCTTGGCAAAACACAAATTCTGAGGAAAAAATTGGTGCAGTCTCAAAAACACCATGAAGAACACAGAGAACTTAGACTTTGTCTCAGTGTTTTTACAAAGCCATTAAACTTCTCATGTTGGCAGTTTAGCATTAAAGACATGTTTGGAAACGCCACAACACATTCATTTATCATCATACAAATATTAGTTATTATACAATCAAAACAATTGTCAAAATGACACCATAAGAGCCGAATTAAAGGTAACATAACTACAAACTTAACCAATGTCAACATTGCAGATTTAAGCATAAAAATAAATAGAACAAACAACAAATGTAGAAACACACATTTCTACAATGGAGTTGAGGGTGCGCATCGTGCCGTCAACAAATTGCGAGCGCTGCTCGGAACTCAAACTACAAAGATGATGGTCAAGTTGACTTAAGTCTTTGCATCTTACCGTTTCGTTATTTTATCTGTTAAGTGGGTAATTTGTCCCAACCAGCATTGTCCCACCCACAGAATCATCTGATTGGTTACACGCAGAGCGGTAACAGCCAATCAGCAGTGCGTATTCAGAGCGCATGTAACAGCTAATCAGCAGTGCGTATTCAGAGCACATGTAACAGCCAATCAGCAGTGCGTATTCAGAGCGCAGGGTGTCAGTGCTCACGGCACAGGCAGAGAGGAGAGACGGTGGGGTGAGAAGATAGGTGTTTAGCAGGTGAGCATAAGGCAGCGGACTCTCCCCAAATTATAATAAACACCTCCCAGTCAACTACTAGTAACATCTCTATGAGCCTGTTGACGTTCTAGAAAGATAAGCGGCAGCTCAGCTCGCTCGTAGTCCTTGAGGTGAAGGCTTATTAGCTTTTAGCGTAACGTTAGCTCACTGTGCATTTTTTTTTATTGATTGATTGAAACTTTTATTAGTAGATTGCACAGTACAGTACATATTCCGTACAATTGACCACTAAATAGTAACACCAGAATAAGTTTTTCAACTTGTTTAAGTCGGGGTCCACGTTAATAAATTCATGGTATGTGTGTGCGTGTGCATGCATGTGTGTGTGTGCCTGTCTGAGAGAAAGACAAGCATTATTGACCTACAATTAACTAAGTTATTTCACTTTACCTTTTTCTGAGTTGATTGAGCTGTGTTGAAGCAGCAAAAAACATTATGTTAAAGGCCTACTGAAATGAATTTTTTTTTATTTAAACGGGAATAGCAGATCCATTCTATGTGTCATACTTGATCATTTCGCGATATTGCCATATTTTTGCTGAAAGGATTTAGTAGAGAAAATCGACGATAAAGTTTGCAACTTTTGCTCGCTGATAAAAAAGCCTTGCCTGTACCGGAAGTAGCGTGACGTCACAGGAGGTAATATTCCTCACAATTTTCCTTTGTTTACAATGGAGCGAGAGAGATTCGGAGCGACAAAGCGACGATTACCCCATTAATTTGAGTGAGGATGAAAGATTCGTGGATGAGGAACGTTAGAGTGAAGAACTAGAGGCAGTGCAGGACGTATCTTTTTTCGCTCTGACCGTAACTTAGGTACAAGCTGGCTCATTGGATTCCACACTCTCTCCTTTTTCTATTGTGGATCACGGATTTGTAATTTAAACCACCTCGGATACTATATCCTCTTGAAAATGAGAGTTGAGCATGCGAAATGGACATTCACAGTGACTTTTATCTCCACGACAATACATCGGTGACACACTTAGCTACTGAGCTAACGTGATAGCATCGTTCTCAAATGCAGATAGAAACAAAATACATAAATCCCTGACTGGAAGTATAGACAGAATATCAACAATACTATTAAACCATGTACATGTAACTACACGGTTAATAATTCTCAGCCTGGTAAAGCTTAACAATGCTGTTGCTAACGACGCTAAGGCTAACTTAGCAACTTAGCAACCGGACCTCACAGAGCTATGATAAAAACATTAGCGCTCCACCTACGCCAGCCAGCCCTCATCTGCTCCTCAACAGCCGTGCTCACCTGCGTTCCAGCGATCGACGGCGCGACGAAGGACTTCATCCGTGGATTTGGCGGCTAGCATCGGCTAGGCGTCTGCTATCAGGGTAAGTAGTCCTTGTTGTGTTGCTACAGCCAGCCGCTAATACACCGATCCCACCTACAACGTTCTTCTTTGCAGCCTCCATTGTTCATTAAACAAATTGCAAAAGATTCACCAACACAGATGTCCAGAATACTGTGGAATTATGAAATGAAAACAGAGCTTTTTCTATGGGATCCGAATACTTCCCTCGTGACGTCACACGCATACGTCAGCATAATAAAACGTTTTTAACCGGAAGTGTGGCGGGAAATTTAAAATTGCACTTTATAAATTAACCCGGCCGTATTGGCATGTGTTGCAATGTTAAGATTTCATCATTGATATATAAACTATCAGACTGCGTGGTCGGTAGTAGTGGGTTTCAGTAGGCCTTTAAATGAAGAGTTTCCTAAAGCTGTCTCTGATAGTTGATATAATAATGTAACTGCATCATAAAGCCTATACATTTTGTTAAATTAAGAGTTTCTGTCTCTGATAGTTGATATAATAATGTAACTGCATCATTAAAGGCCTACTGAAATGATTTTTTTTTATTTAAACGGGAATAGCAGATCCATTCTATGTGTCATACTTAATCATTTCGCGATATTGCCATATTTTTGCTGAAAGGATTTAGTAGAGAAAATCGACGATAAAGTTCGCAACTTTTGCTCGCTGATAAAAAAAGCCTTGCCTGTACCGGAAGTAGCGTGACGTCACAGGAGCTAGTATTCCTCACAATTTTCCTTTGTTTACAATGGAGCGAGAGAGATTCGGACCGAGAAAGTGACGATTACCCCATTAATTTGAGCGAGGATGAAAGATTCGTAGATGAGGAACGTTACAGTGAAGGACTTGAGAGGCAGTGATGGACGTATCTTTTTTCGCTCTGACCGTAACTTAGGTACAAGCTGGCTCATTGGATTCCACACTCTCTCCTTTTTCTATTGTGAATCACGGATTTGTATTTTAAACCACCTCGGATACTATATCCTCTTGAAAATGAGAGTCGAGCACGCGAAATGGACATTTAAAGTGACTTTTATCTCCAAGATAATACATCAGTGACACACTTAGCTACTGAGCTAACGTGCTAGCATCGTTCTCAAATGAAGATAGAAACAAAATAAATAAACCCCTGACTGGAAGGATAGACAGAAGAGCAAAAATACTATTAAACCATGTACATGTAACTACACGGTTAAAAATTCTCAGCCTGGTAAGGCTTAACAATGCTGTTGCTAACGACGCTAAGGCTAATTTAGCAACTTAGCAACCGGAACTCACAGAACTATGATAAAAACATTAGCGCTCCACCTACGCCAGCCAGCCCTAATCTTCCCATCAACAGCCGTGCTCACCTGCGTTCCAGCGATCAACGGCGCGACGAAGGACTTCATCCGTGGGTTTGGCGGCAAGCATCAGCTAGGCATCTTCTATCAGGGTAAGTAGTCCTTGTTGTGTTGCTGTAAGTATTGTACTTAGCCGCTAAGACACCGATCGATCCCACCTACAACGTTCTTCTTTGCAGCCTCCATTGTTCATTAAACAAATTGCAAAAGATTCACCAACACAGATGTCCAGAATACTGTGGAATTTTGTCGAAGAAAACAGAGCTTTGTGTATTGTGTCCAATAGGGCCCAAACACTTCCGTGCATTTTATGACGTCACGCGCATAAATCATATCCAAAGGAGTTTTTCAACCGGAAGTGTGGCGGGAATTTTAAAATTGCACTTTATAAGTTAACCCGGCCGTATTGGCATGTGCTTCAATGTTAAGATTTCATCATTGATATATAAACTATCAGACTGCGTGGTCGGTAGTAGTGGGTTTCAGTAGGCCTTTAAGCCTACATGAACTCCATGGTGTTTAGGGATCAATAGTCTCTCCTATTGCTATTGTACTATTTTTTCAGCTATAGTTACATTAATCATTAGTAATGTAGCAGCCTAGTTTTGAATGTCAGGGTCCCTGCTATCACATGTTGATAAAAATAAAACATTTACATAAGAAAAATCAACTACAGGCTTCCCAAATGCTGTAATAAATTAAGCATGAGTTGAGCATATGGCCCCACTTTTAACTCTTTTTTTCAAACGCTTATTGCAAACGCTTACTTGCAGTAAGTCATTAATTTGACTTAAGTCATGATTTTGACTTAGTAAGTCATTATGTTGTCATTATTTTGGCTTAGTAAATTAGTAAGTCAAAATATTGACTTACTAAGTCATAATAATGACATACTTAGTATCTCAGGTAACTAGGACTGTTTTGTGTATTGTTTTTACTTTACGGAAAAAATATTGAAATATATATAGTATATCGGCATTCAGCATACAAAGCGGAAAACACAACCAAAAATTGTAGGCTTCCTCACGCGACGAAGCCGGCCTACTTCACCACAGTCTGTAGTCTATTGCCCCCCCAGGCTGTGTTGGCAGCGATGAGATGGAGACGTGATGGCGACAGGCCGAGTTACGCTGTTCCTTACACTCACCCACCCCTTTCCCCCTGGAGAGACACCACCTTAACTAACAAATTTTCTGGGGGAAACACTGAATAGCGTCATGTGTGATGTGGGTTACACTTGAATTGCTATTGTGACATCCAGTTGACACATTTAGAAGAGCAGTTTCTTTCATAAAAATTGCAGCTAATTTTTATACTGAGCAAACTCATCTTGCATCAAACCTGTTTGACTCCCCTGGTTTAACCTAAAAGTAGTGTGCAGAGGTCCGAGTCGACCGTTATATATAAAGATATCAAGAGTTGCCACTTATCTTTTGCATTTCACTGTTGAATATTTGCTTTTACTTCAGAAAGCAGAAAGCGCCCGCTGGCTTTGTGACACAGACAAATCCATCAGGACCAATCAATGCATCACAATGTGATAATGTCATCAAACATCAGCGCCCATGTACCAGTTCCCAGGCATGACGGCGTGTCATGACATTGCTGGTTTTACGAGCAGAGGAGCATGTTCGGCAGCACACAAACACGGAGTACTTACAAGCAGACACAGTGTGTAGACAGAAAAGGGAGAATGAACGCATTTTGTTCTAAAAACTAAGAAGTTATAACACTGAAACACCCCCAGGAAGAGGTGCTTTAAAACATGGCTAGCTAGCTAGTAGCTAATGTCCATTCGCAATCTGCAGTGTTTTAGCTACTTCTAAACCACTAATCCTTGTCTCCATGGCGACAAATAAAGTAAGTTTCATACAAGTGTCATCCCTGCAGGACGAGGAATAGCTAAACATGCTTCACTACACACCGTAGGAGGATACAAGAGCTCACCGGCGTCACCGCTAACAGCAAGCTAGCGTGCCTGAATGTAAACAAATGGGTGGATCTACACCTGACATCCACTGTAACTAGTGATACTACTATGATATTTTTTATCGTCACAAAATTTTTTCCTTTTTAAAAAATCTATATTATGTTTATAAACTCAGGAACTACATCTCTGGACACATGAGGACTTTGAATATGACCAACGTATGATCCTGTAACTACTTGGTATCGGATCGTTACCTAAATGTGTGGTATCATCCAAAACTAATGTAAAGTATCAAACAACAGAAGAATAAGTCATTATTGCATTTTAACAGAAGTGTAGATAGAACATGTTAAAACAGAAAATAAGCAGATATTAACAGTAAATGAACAAGTAGATTAATAATCCATTTTTACAGCTTGTCCCTCATAACGTTGACAAAATAATAGAATGATAAATGACACAATATGTTACTGCATACGTCAGCAGACTAATTAGTAGTCTTCATTTGTTTACTTACTACTAAAAGACAAGCTGTCTAGTATGTTCACTATTTTATTTTTGGACTAAATTGCAATAATAAACAGATATTTAATGTACCCTAAGATTTGTTGTTAAAATAAAGCCAATAATGTAATTTTTTGCGGTCGCCCTTATTTAGAAAAGTATCAAAAAGTATCAAAATACTTTTGGTACCGGTACTAAAATACTGATATCGGGACAACCCTAATAGCAAGTGAATTTGATGAAATCCATGGTGAGTGTGTGGTGCCCTCACCTCCTGGGCACAAAGACAGACTGTCCTGATAAATCTGAGCGGTCTGTGACTGAATTGTGTGTTTACTCTGCTGTTGTTGTCTTGTGATGCAGCTGTCAATGTAAACACCTGTGCAAGGATCACCCCAAAAAAGGTGCTTTTGGATGAAAATCATTCATTACAGTGATGGAATAAACTTTCCTCTAACAAACTGATCTGTTTTCACTCGTTTTTAAGGCCAGGCTGGCACTATGTAGGGTTTGTCTGGTTTTTTTTTCAAAGAAACGTTTGGAGTTATCTGTTTTTGCAGCAAGATTTGTACAACATTATCAAAATAATTTTTTTTAATAAATGTGCATTTTTCACATTGAGACTATCAGCAGGATGTCTGTTTCATAAATAGCGTCTGGACTCTTCGTATGTTGTTTTAGCAATACTTGATGACTAAATACTGTAATCACTAGAATGTTACACAGACCTCCACCAGAGTGTGTGAAGTGTCCATCTGTTTGGTAGTTAGCAGGCTATTTCTGTTTCCTGGGGAAGACATTATTATTCTGGGGATTTGAAAACTGTAAAACTAGAGTACATTTCTGTTTTCGCCCCCTTATTCAGGTCAAAATGGAATGGATTGCTCCTTGGTCCACGTGTGTCACCCTTCTGCAGTACAAAGTCAGGTGGACATCAATTGTGTATTTGTTGTCCTGCTAATTGTGTCTGTCCTCCAGTTTAGTCAGAATAAGTGCGGTGAAAACGATGAAATGTAAAAATTTTAGGTCCTGATTTACTAAGATCCAAACATCACATCGCGTGCAAGCTATAAAATAGGGTATACTATTAGTGGGCGTGTTGCGTGTGATCTACTAACACTGCGTGTGCAATTGTAAAGTGGTGCAGACCGCCCTATTTAAATGAGGATTATGCGTACAAAATGTATTTCGATAACTTTCGATACTTTTCTAAATAAGGGGGACCAGAAAAAAAACGGCATTATTGGCTTTATTTTAACAAAACATCTTAGGGTACATTAAACATATGTTTATTATTGTAATTTAGTCCTTAAATAAAATAGACAACTTGTTTTTTAGTAGTAAGTAAACAAACAAAGACTCCTAATTGGTCTGACACATATTGTGTCATTTATCATTCTATTATTTTGTCAACATTATTAAGGAAAAACTGTAAAAATTGATTATTAATCTACTTGTTGATTTACTGTTAATATCTGCTTATTTTCTGTTTCAACATGTTCTATCTACACTTCTGTTAAAATGTAATAATCACTTATTCTTCTGTTGTTTGATACTTTACATTAGTTTTGGATGATACCACAAATTTAGGTTTTGATCTGATACCAAATAGTTACAGGATCATACATTGGTCATATTCAAAGTCCTCATGTGTCCAGGGACATATTTCCTGAGTTTATAAACATAATACGAATGTAAAATTTTAACAGGTTTGCACGTGTTTAAGAACACGCAAATGGTTAGTAAATCAGGCCCTTAGTGGTGACTTTGAAATGCTGTGCGTGTTTTGACAATACCTCAGTGAGGGTCTGGTGAATGAAACTGGCAGTCTGAGGGGACACCACCCAGGGGGTTTTCTCCTCCACCATCACGGCATCCAGCGTGGCCTTCTCTAGGACCACGTCAAAGGACGCATCGGGGAAGGAAAGCTGGCGCATATCCATCTGCCGCCAGTTCATACCCGGGCGATCGGCGTGTTTTGCGCTCATGGTGCTAATGCACACCGAGGAGTAGTCGATATTGGTGATGGAGAGGTAGCCAGCGTCGTACATGTCAGCGCTCACACTGCTGTTCCCACAGCCTGCACATGAAAACACACAAGAAATGAGGATGATTGTTTTTGTCCTGTGTGAATAATAGATGGTGTGATGAAAATAGTGGCAGCATGGGATTTAACAGCTTTCAGCGACCGCTGCTGTTGACGTGACAGGAGCAGACGTGCAAATAGAGTTGTGGTCAAAAGTTTACGTACACTTGTAAAGAACATAATGTCATGGCTGTCTTGAGTTTCCAATAATTTCTACAACTCTTATTTTTTTGTGATAGAGTGATTGGAGCACATACTTGTTGGTCACAAAAAACATTCATGAAGTTTGGTTCTTTTATGAATTTATTATGGGTCTACTGAAAATGTGACCAAATCTGCTGGGTCAAAAGTATACATACAGCAATGTTAAAGACCTACTGAAACCCACTACTACCGACCACACAGTCTGATAGTTTATATATCAATGATGAAATCTTAACATTGCAACACATGCCAATACGGCCGGGTTAACTTATAAAGTGCAATTTTAAATTTCCCGCCACACTTCCGGTTAAAAACGTTTTATTATGCTGACGTATGCGTGTGACGTCACGAGGGCAAGGGAAGTATTCGGAGCCCGTAGAAAAAGCTCTGTTTTCATTTCATAATTCCACAGTATTCTGGACATCTGTGTTGGTGAATCTTTTGCTATTTGTTTAATGAACAATGGAGACTGCAAAGAAGAAAGCTGTAGGTGGGATCTGTGTATTAGCGGCTGGCTGTAGCAACACAACCAGGAGGACTTTGAGTTGGATAGCAGACGCGCTATCCGACGCTAGCCGCCGACCGCATCGATGATCGGGTGAAGTCCTTCGTTGCGCCGTCGATTGCTGGAACGCAGGTGAGCACGGGTGTTGATGAGCAGATGAGGGCTGGCGTAGGTGGAGCGCTAATGTTTTTATCATAGCTCCGACGAGGTCCCGTAGCTAAGTTAGCTTCAATGGCGTCGTTAGCAACAGCATTGCTAGGCTTCGACAGGCGGCACAGCATTAACCGTGTGGTTACAGGTCCAGGGTTTGGTTCGGTGTCTCCTGATAGTAGTATTGTTGATCTTCTGTCTATCCTTCCAGTCAATGGCTTATTTATTTTGTTTCTATCTGGATTTAAGCACGATGCTATCACGTTAGATCCGTAGCTAAAGTGCTTCACTGATGTATTGTCGTGGAGATAAAAGTCACTGTGAATGTCCATTTCGCGTTCTCGACTCTCATTTTCAAGAGGATAAAGTATCCGAGGTGGTTTAAAATACAAATCCGTGATCCACAATAGAAAAAGGAGAAAGTGTGGAATCTAATGAGCCCTTTTACCTAAGTTACGGTCAGAGCGAAAAAAGATACATCCTGCACTGCACTCTAGTCCTTCACTCTCACGTTCCTCATCCACGACTCTTTCATCCTTGCTCAAATTAATGGGGTAATCGTCGCTTTCTCAGTCCGAATCGCTTTTGTTGCTGGTGTAAACAATGGGGAAATGTGAGGAGCCCTTCAACGTCACGCTACTTCCGGTACAGGCAAGGCTTTTTTAATCAGCGACCAAAAGTTGCGAACTTTATCGTTGATGTTCTCTACTAAATTCTTTCAGCAAAAATATGGCAATATCGCGAAATGATCAAGTATGACACATAAAATGGATCTGCTATCCCTGTTTGAATAAAAAAAATTCATTTCAGTAGGCCTTTAATATTTGGTTACATGTCCCTTGGCAAGTTTCACTGCAATAAGGCGCTTTTGGTAGCCATCCACAAGCTTCTGGCAAGTTTCTGGTTGAATCGTTGACCACTCCTTTTGACAAAATTGGTGCAGTTCAGCTGTTAGTTTTCTGACATGGACTTGTTTCTTCAGCATTGTCCACATGTTTAACTCAGGACTTTGGGAAGGCCATTCTAAAACCTTAATTCTAACCTGATTTAGCCATTCCTTTACCACTTTTAACGTGTGTTTGGGGTCATCGTCCTGTTGGAACACCCAACTGCGCCCGAGACCCAACCTCCGGGCTGATGATTTTGGCTTTTCCTGAAGAATTTGGAGGTAATCCTCCTTTTTTATTGTTCCCATTTACTCTCTGTAAAACACCATTTCCATTGGCAGCAAAACAGGCCCAGAGCATAATACTACCACCACCATGCTTGACGGTAGGAATTGGTGTCCCTCGGATTAAAGGCCTCACCTTTTCTCCTCCAAACATATTGCTGGGTCTTGTGGCCAAACATCTAAATTTTTGTTTCATCTGACATCACATGGACAAAGATAAGACCTTCTGGAGGAAAGTTCTGTGGTCTTATGTGCTCCAATCACTCTATCACAACAAAATAAGAGTTGTAGAAATTATTGGAAAATCAAGACAGCCATGACATTATGTTCTTTACAAGTGTATGTAAACTTTTGACCATGACTGTATTTGTCAAGCTGATGCTTCCATATTGGCGAGCGGACATGTACCAAAAAGTGGTTGACGATACCTTAGCGTGGAGGAAGATGCAAGCAATAAAAACCAAGTGACTCATCGATGGAGGAGGCAGAGGTGGAGGAGGAGGATAAATGCACAAGAATGATGATAGAGATGTTTAGTTGAAATGTTGCTCTTTGAAGGGTGAGTGTGTGCACATGACTTTGTAAAAAGCGTGTGAGACAGGTGAGGCTGTAAGATCCATCCACATTGACACCTGTGCTTGTTATCACCTTGCTGCCAGCCTTTTGGAACACGTGTGTGTGACTTGCAAGAGGGAGGCCACAGAATCAATTAGCACACTCATGTATAATTCACTTTGACACATGATCGTGTTTGCAGCAAAAGTAGGAAGAACTGGCACGCTGTGGTAACAAAGTAGAGCTTTCACCATCGCATAATGCCAGGAAGCTGAGGAAAGATTACATGCATAATATAAACATACAAGTCCTGCTTTCAGAAGTAAACACTACTTGAAATTAGTGTTGTCCCGATACCAATATTTTGGTACCGGTACCGAAGTGTATTGCGATACTTTGATACTTCTCTAAATAAAGGGGACCACAAAAAATGTCATTATTGTCTATATTTTAACAAAAAATCTTAGGGTACATTAAACATATGTTTATTATTGCAATTTAGTCCTTAAATAAAATAGTGAACGTACTAGACAACTTGTCTTTTAGTAGTAAGTAAACAAACAAAAGCTCCTAATTAGTCTGCTGACGTATGCAGTAACATATTGTGTCATTTATCATTCTATTATTTTGTCAATATTATGAGGGAGAAACTGTAAAAATGGATTATTAATATACTTGTTCATTTACTATTAATATCTGCTTATTTTCTGTTTTAACATGTTCTATCTACACTTCTGTTAAAATGTAATAATCACTTATTCTTCTGTTGTTTGATACTTTACATTAGTTTTGGATGATACCCCAAATTTAGGTATCGATCCGATACCAAGTAGTTACAGGATCATACATTGGTCATAATTTAAGTCCTCATGAGTCCAAGGACGTATTTCCTGAGTTAATATACATAATATGAATGAAAGAAAAACAAAAAAAAAAGATTTTGTGATGCTAAAAAAATATCAATGTAATCATAGTAGTGTCAACTAGATACGCTCCTGTACTTGGTATCATTACAGTGGATGTCAGGTGTAGTTCCACCGATGGCATTTGTTTACATTGCGACGCCAGTGAGCTATTGTATCCTCCTGCGGTGTGTAGTGAAGCATGTTTAGCTATTCCTCGTCTTGTAGTGATAATGATACTTGTAAGAAACGTACTTTACTTGTCGCCCTGGAGGCGAGGATTAGTGATTTAGAAGTAGCTAAAACACTGCAGCTGGACGTTAGCCGCTAGCTAGCTAGCCATGTCTTAAAGCACCTTTTCCTGAGGGTGTTTCAGTGTTATAACTTCTTAGTTTTTAGAACAAAATGCGTCCATTCTCCCTTTTCTGTCTACACACTGTCTGCTTGTAAGTACTCCGTGATTGTGCGCTGCCGAACATGCTCCTATGCTCGTAAAACCAGCAATGTCATGACGTGACGATGACGCGCCGTCACGGCCGTTAAAAAAATAGGGGAGCGGAGACCGGTACTTTTTAGAGGCGGTATAGTACCGAATATGATTCATTAGTATCGTTTTCTTTATTTTCATGACTATTTACATTGTAGATTGTCACTGAAGGCATCTAAACTATGACACCTGTGAAGGGAAAACCCTTTAAGGTGACTACCTCTAGAAGCATATCGAGAGAATGCCAAGACTGTGCAAAGCAGTAATCAGAGCAAAGGGTGGCAATTTTGAAGAAACTAGAATATAAAACATGTTTTCAGTTATTTGGCCTTTTTTTGTTAAGTACATAACTCCACATGTGGCGTTATGTACTTAACTATGTATTCATAGTTTTGATGTGACAATCTACAATGTAAATAGTCATGAAAATAAAGAAAATGCATTGAGCGAGGAGAAGGTGTGTCCAAACTTTTGGCCTGTACTGTGTATCAAACTGACCATAAATGTAACTTTTAGAATGATAAAACGGTCAATAAAATTTGAGCTGCAGCCCAAAAATGGCACTCGAGCCGCACTGTTAGTTTGGTTCTCCACGGTGGTCCCAAAATGGGTACTGCAGACATTGTCTCCCAAGGGTTTTCCCCACTGACACGGCTGTGTGTGTATGTTCATTCCTTTTTCAAATTTTTTTTACCCCGTGCACTCTGCAGTAAGGAGGGGGTGTCACATACCGCTTCATTCCGGCAGGGTTGTCACGACAATTTTAGTTGCCAAGCTGTCATCAAGGGCACGAGCCCTATTTTACCACTATGACATCAGCCCTCGCCTCTGGACTTCAAAGCCTGCCCACCCACGTAAAAACACACACACACACACACACGCAAGCACGCACACACGCACACACGCACACACGCACACAGAGTGACTCACCGGACCCTTGATTAGGTACACCTATATCATCTGTTAACATCACATACAACACACTGCTGCGAATCCAATACAGACAGAGGGTCCTTGATGACACTTGCATCATGTGATGAACTGTATATCAAACGTGCATGTAAGCTTTTAAACTCTTGCAGTGAGCATGGAAGTCTCCGGATGGCCCAGGCCAGAGTGCATCATAACAAGATTACCCCCAGTGAAATCGTGAGAGAGAGCCTAGAGGTAGAGGTGTAATATCACCTCGTGAGCATTAGGGTTGTCTCGATACCAATATGTTGGTACCGGTACCGGTACCAAAATGTATTTCAATACTTTTCTAAATAAAGGGGACCACAAAAAATTGCATTATTAGCTTTATTTTAAAGAAAAATCTTAGGTTACATTAAACATATGTTTATTATTGCAATTTTGTCCTTAAATAATATAGTGAACATACTAGACAACTTGTCTTTTAGTAGTAAGTAAACAAACAAAGTCTCCTAATTAGTCTGCTGACGTATGCAGTAACATATTGTGTCATTTATCGTTCTATTATTTTGTCAACATTATTAAGGACAAGTTGGTAGAAAATGGATTATTAATCTACTTGTTCATTTACTGTTAATATCTACTTATTTTCTGTTTTAACATGTTCTATCTACACTTCTGTTAAAATGTACTAATCACTTATTCTTCTGTTGTTTGGTACTTTACATTAGTTTTGGATGATACCCTGATACCGAAGTACATGTCAAACTACTTCCTTAACGTAAATGACCGCCATAACCACAACACCAGGGGGAGCTCCACTAACCACGTTAAACCCAGATTCCGATCTATCAAAGGTCTTAACTCATTCTCTTTCTATGCCACATCAATATGGAATGCACTCCCAACAGGTGTAAAAGAAAGGGAATCTCTATCCTCCTTCAAAACCGCACTAAAGGAACACCTCCAGGCAACTTCAACCCTAAACTAACACCCTCCCTTACACATCCTACCTCCCCGGATTGTAAATAATCAAATGTAAATAATCAAATGTAGATACTTATTCTTATGCTTTCTGATCTCTTCTCTCTGTGTCCACTACTTGCTGTACATATCCTACCAAGTCAGTCCTACACTGTTCCAATGTCCATTTCTCTGATGATGCAATTGTTGATGACTGAAGTGTTGATATCAACCAAACCTACCCCCCCCCCACCCCCCACCCCTCCACATCACACATCCCGGATTGTAAATAATGTAAATAATTCAATGTATATACTCTGATGATTGTCTTGTGTGATGACTGTATTATGATGATATAATATCTGTATCATGAATCAATTTAAGTGGACCCAGACTTAAACAAGTTGAAACACTTATTCAGGTGTTACCATTTAGTGGTCAATTGTACGGAATATGTACTGCACTGTGCAATCTACTAATAAAAGTTTCAATCAATCAATCAAACCACAAATTTAGGTATCAATCCGATATTAAGTAATTACAGGATCATACAATGGTCATAATTTAAGTTCTTATGTGTCCAGGGACGAATTTTCTGAATTATGAATACAATATGAATTGTTTAAAAAAAGAAAAATTATTTTGTGACGGTAAAAAATATCAATGTAATCATATTAGAATCGACTAGATACACTATTGTATTTGGTATCATTACAGTGGATGTCAGGTGTAGATCTACCAATGCCATTTGTTTACATTGTGACGCCGGTGAGCTATTGTATCCTCCTACGGTGTGTAGTGAAGCATGTTTAGCTATTCCTCGTCCTGCAGTGATAATGCTACTTGTAAGAAACTCACTTTATTTGTCGCCATGGAGGC
This sequence comes from Entelurus aequoreus, assembly GCF_033978785.1. Classification (NCBI taxonomy): domain Eukaryota; kingdom Metazoa; phylum Chordata; class Actinopteri; order Syngnathiformes; family Syngnathidae; genus Entelurus; species Entelurus aequoreus. Next base: position 37,082,578 of record NC_084746.1, on the reverse strand, counting down.
GAGGATTAGTGATTTAGAAGTAGCTACAACACTGCCGACTGGGGATGGACTTTAGCCGCTAGCTAGCCATGTCTTAAAGTACCTCTTCCTGAGGGCGTTTCAGTGTTATAACTTCACCTTTATCTTTAGTTTTTTTACCAAAATGCGTCCATTCTCCCTTTTCTGTCTACACACTGTGTCTGCTAGTAAGTACTCCGTGATTGTGCGTTGCTGAACATGCTCCTCTGCTCGTAAAACCAACAATGTCACGACGTGACGACGACGCGCCGTCATGCCCGTAAAAAAAAAAATATGACGAACCGGTACTTTTTAAACAGAGTATAGTACCGTTTTTGATTCATTAGTACAGTGATACTATACTAGTACCGGTATACCGTACAACCCTAGTGAGCATGCATTCATGTGCTAGGATGGAAAATGTTCAACGATCAGTCGCTACTTAAGGAACTTGGCAACTGTGGTTCAGGTTTGTCATGCATTTTCTCCTACACAGGAAGTCCTGCACAAACAAGACTTTACAGGACACAAGTACCAATGTCAACAGCATAGCAGCACACAGAGAGCAGCTTGAATCCAAGTTGTCCAAACACCCGTGCAAAGGAACATGCACCTATGACCCTATGAGCAAAACCTACACATGTGACAATTACACTGTGGAAACATCGTGAAGAAGTGAACCTATATGAATAAAGTGGCAATGCTCCAGTTCTGCTTTTACTCACCCAGACACTGAGGCGTCAGTTCTTCATTCATCCCATACTGCTAAGTATCACACGCATAAGGATTTGCAGAACTGCAAAACAGTGTGTACTGCTCACATGAGACATAATATTGGTGTTTACTATTCACACTAAACCCAACTAAAATGGTGGCAAGCATTGGATCTCAAACACAGAGTTCTAGGGATGTCCAGACACACATTTTTGGCCTTCAGTTCGATTCGATTTTGAGTCCCAATCCAATAGTTTGCCAATCAATTATAGAACTGAAATATTTTATAACAAGTAACTAAAGTAAACACAATAATATTTTTTTATAAACCCTTTCTTATTGGATTTACAATGTGTAAGTGATGTTGTAAATCAGATGACCAAATAGTGTCTCATGCACAATAACTATAAACAAAATGAAAAACTACGATTGACTCTAATTTAAAATATTAGTTTTTTGCCCTCAAAGCCTTCCTGTATCCAAACGTACTCCCTGAGTTTGTAAATATCGAACTACTGTATTTTTCAAACTATAAGGCGCACTTAAAATCATTTCATTTTCTCAAAAAAACAACAGTGCGTCTAATGCACATTTTTTTTGTGGTTGTGCTTACCGACCTCGAAGCTATTTTATTTGGTACACGGTGTGATGATAAGTGTGACCAGTAGAAGGCAGTCACAAATAAGAGATACGCGTGGACTGTAGTTTGACGCCTGTTTAATAAATCACGCTAGCAACCAACACTCTGATGTTTCATTGAGAGTATAGAACATTACACACAGTGATAAAAAATCTGTCAAAATGTTTTAGTACGACTTTGGTAAGCTACGAAGCCGCACTGCTTAATGGAACACGGAGCATTACGGCTACTGTAATCAGACGTACTGTGCTTCATCATTTGGGTATTATGGTGTGTGTATAAGGACCCCAAAATGGCACCTATTAGGAGACATGTTATCTGGCGTTTCGTTTTGCATTTTTATGCAAAATCTACTTTTCTTACCTATTGGTACATGCTGATGTGTATTTGGGATCCGCATAAGTCCCAAAAATATGTACGCATTTGCCATTGTAGTCCGCGCCTAGTCAATAAGCTTTTTCTTTTTCTCTATCTTCTTCTTGTGGGGCATTCATGTTCCGCTGTTGCCATTTCTAATACAAAGTAGCGTACAGCAACAGCATCCTCAAGGACTCATCCCACCCAGGTCACCACTGGCTTGAACTCTTGCCCTCAGGGAGGCGTTATAAGACCATCAAAGCAAGGACAAATAGACTGAAAAACAGTTTATATCCTAGAGCTGTTATTGCCCTAAACTCTGCACTTACCTGAACACTCACCACTTTATTACTTGCTTACCTCAGATAAAGATCTACTGTGCAATATGTTTTTTTAACATTTTATTATGTTTAAAATTTTTCAATTTAAATTGTTTTATTATTGTTGTTGACTTAACACTATTTCATGTAGGTTTGTTTTAAAAGCACTGAGCTGGATTGCTGTCCAATTTCGTTGTTTCCATACAATGACAATAAAGGTATTCTGATTCTGACAGTTCTTCTAACTTATATCTGTTAGTAAACTCGCTATGGGAGTATTAAAAACTACCAGTACAACAACGATGACAGGGAGAAGACGTTGTCGAGTGCACCTTATAATCCGGTGCGCCCTATGGTCCGAAATATACGGTTATCATTTTCGTATTGTTATTTACTGAAACAGTCAACATATGGATGGTATCGATATTTGAGCCTGTGTGCAAGACACGCACCCTTCTGGAATTCATGCAACGCCGATGAGCTATTGTATCCTCCTACGGTGTGTAGTGAAGCATGTTTAGCTATTCCTCCTCCTGCAGGGATGATACTTGTAAGAAACATACTTTATTTGTCGCCATGGAGGCGAGGATTAGTGATTTGGAAGTAGCTAAAACACTGCCGACTGCGGCTGGACGTTAGCCGCTAGCTAGCTAGCCATGTCTTAAAGTACCTCTTCCTGAGGGCGTTTCAGTGATATAACTTCACCTTTATCTTTAGTTTTTAGGCCAAAACACGTCCATTCTCCCCTTTTCTGTCTACACACTGTGTCTGCTTGTAAGTACTCCGTGATTGTGCACTGCCGAACATGCTCCTCTGCTCGTAAAACCAGCAATGTCATGACGTGACTGCGCGCCGTCATGCCCGGTACTTTTTAGAGGCGGTATAGTACCGAATATGATTCATTAGTATCGTGGTACTATACTAGTACCGGTATACCGTACAAGCCTAGTCGTGAACAATGTTTATGTCATGGAATGCTCTATTTCACAATTGAATGAATTCCATTTTTCCCCACTGTGTTGTTCAGCGCTATGGGAAAATCGCAGGCAGAAATAGTTTCCCTCTCTTGATATTACGCGCAACGTAATAACGTGATAATGTAGTGTGTAATAACAGATGTAGTACAATATATACCGTATTTCCTTGAATTAGCGCCGGGGCGGTATTCATTTAAAACCTTCTTCTCACTCCGGCGCTTACCAAAGGCATGCAGTAAATTTAAGCATGCGCTAATTATTTTAAAACCTCTTATCACTCCGGCGCATACCAAAGGCATGCTGTAATTTTAGGCATGCGCTTATAAATTTGAGTGTGATTTAAGGATACCATCGTGACATCGCTTAATGCCGCAATAAAATTTAAAGCATAATGAATAATCCCGGTGTTGTGCCGGATAATGCACTCCCGCCGTAGAATGCACCCCCTGACGGGAGTGTTATATCAACTAAAGCCCACACTTAAAGTTTCCACGTGCAAGAATGAATCTATTTCAAAAAGTTATTTAATAAGAAGCCAAAAAGTGCAAAAACAATAATGTTCGTGTTGGAGGAGTTGTGAATGACTGAAATATGAAATCCGTGCTGCAGTCGCTGCTGGGCCACAACATTAGGTACACCTGCAGACTGCAGCATCTACTCCAAACTTTCGAGCAGTTCCCTCCTTAGCGTTCTTTTTGGCAAATTCAATAGCTTGGACCTTAAATCCTACCGAATAGCTCTTGATCTTCTTCCCTTTATGCGATTTCAAATTATTGAAATCAGCCTCCTCCATTTTGAAAATTATGACAAGTGAAGTGTCACTCGTGACGTGACGAGTTTGACCCGGCGGAAATTCTTGGCATATGCTAATTATTTTGCGAAACGAGTTTGACCCGGCGGTAATTCTAGACATGCGCTAATAAAAATAATATTTTGCGAAACGAGTTTAACCCGGCGGTAATTCCAAGCATGCGCTAATTATTTTGCGAAACGAGTTTGACCCGGCGGTAATTCTAGGCAGGCGCATACTATATACCCGGCGGCAATTCAAGGAAATACGGTACTTTGTGTTCAAAAACTACTGCAATGCAGGATCATCTCAGTTAGCATCTGATGAAAAAAGGTTAATTTCAGCCATTTGAGACTCAAGACTTGAGTTGGGACGAAAAACTTGGAGACTTGACTTGTCATTGCCCCTCAAAGACTTGAGACTTGACTTGTGACACATCTCTGCTATCAAGTGACATCACTCCACATAAACAAGCAAGTCTTGAGCCCATCTATGGTCAGCAGGAGTGGGTGAGTCAGTGGGTGGGTGGGGAACCCCTGCGAGTGAGCCAGAGGTATGAAATATCAAAGCCGTTATCTCTGAAGTGAGCCAAGCGCTGCAATGGAAACTCCATGATGTCAGAGGCATGCTGGGTATTTGTGTCGGTCCAAGATTGGTCTTGGTAACCTACATATTACAAAACCAGTGAAGTTGGCACGTTGTGTAAATGGTAAATAAAAACAGAATACAATGATTTGCAAATCCTTTTTAACTTATATTCAATTGAATAGACTGCAAAGACAAGATATTTAACGTTCAAACTGGTAAATTTATTTTTTGCAAATATTAGCTCATTTGGAATTTGATGCCTGCAACATGTTTCAAAAAAGTTGGCACAAGTGGCAAAAACGACTGGGAAAGTTGAGGAATGCTCATCAAACACTTATTTGGAACATCCCACAGGTGAACAGGCTAATTGGGAACAGGTGGGTGCCATGATTGGGTATAAAAGCAGCTTCCATGAAATGCTCAGTCATTCACAAACAAGGATGGGGCGAGGGTCACCACTTTGTCAACAAATGCGTGAGCAAATTGTCCAACAGTTTAAAGAACAACATTTCTCAACCAGCAATTGCAAGGAATTTAGGGATTTCACCATCTACGGTCTGTAATATCATCAAAAGGTTCAGAGAATCTGGAGAAATCACTGTATGTAAGCGGCCAGGCCAAAAACCTACATTGAATGCCCGTGACCTTCGATCCCTCAGGCAGTTCTGCATCAAAAACCGACACCCGTGTGTAAAGGATATTACCACATGGGCTTGTCGCTACATTTGTAAGTGCAAGTTAAAACTCTACTATGCAAAGCCAAAGCCATTTATCAACAACACCCAGAAATGCCGCCAGCTTTGCTGGGCCCAAGCTCATCTAAGATGGACAAAGTACAAAAGTGTTCTGTGGTCTGACAAGTCCACATTTCAAATTGTTTTTGGAAACTGTGGACGTCGTGTCCTCCAGAACAAAGAGGAAAAGAACCATCTGGATTGTTCAAGGCGCAAAGTTCAAAAGCCAGCATCTGTGATGGTATGGGGGTGTATTAGTGCCCAAGGCATGGGTAACTTACACATCTGTGAAGGCACCATTAATGCTGAAAGGTACATACAGGTTTTGGAGCAACATATGTTGCCATCCAAGCAACGTTATCATGGACGCCCCTGCTTATTTCAGCAAGACAATGCCAAGCCACGTATTCCAACAGCGTGGCTTCATAGTAAAAGAGTGCGGGTACTAGACTGGCCTGCCTGTAGTCCAGACCTGCTTCCCATTGAAAATGTGTGGCGCAATATGAAGCCTAAAATACCACGACGGAAAAGTCATCACATGTCTGCCACAATCATGTGTGTTCTTCCACATCTTCCATGTCTAGAGCAGTTTTGATTTGGGCTTACATGGTAAGAAACTCAAACTAATGTGTTGGTCATTGTTTTCTCCAGACGCATACATTTGTCCAAATGTGGCCTAGTAGACGCATTGTGGGTTTCCTGGACGTCGTTTACATTGTTAAAAGAAAAATCTATGGAAGATAATCCCTCTGCCACCTTCCACTAGTTTTTTAATTTATAAATCGCCCACTGAATATTCCCTTTTCTCATCATTTGAGATGTTTGTTCTGATTTCTCTTCTTGGTTCGATGACCCGCCTTGTTTTGCCTCTGATTGGCCTGTCTGTAATGTTTTGCACTAATCTTAACCAATCGTGACCAATATTATGGTACCGGTACCAAAATGTATTTCGATACTTTGATACTTTTCTAAATAAAGGAGACCACAAAAATGTGCATTATTGGCTTTATTTTAACAAAAAATCTTAGGGTACATTAAACATATGTTTATTATTGCAATTTTGTCTTTAAATAAAATACTGAACATACTAGACAACTTGTCTTTTAGTAGTAAGTAAACAAAGACTCCTAATTAGTCTGCTGACGTATGCAGTAACATATTGTGTCATTTATCATTTCATTATTTTGTCAACATTATGAGGGACAAGCTGTAAACGTTGATTATTAATCTACTTGTTCATTTACTGTTAATATATGTTTATTTTCTGTTTTAACATGTTCTATCTGCACTTCTGTTCAAATTTAATAATCACTTATTCTTCTGTTTGATATTTTACATTAGTTTTGGATGATACCACAAATGTAGGTATCGTTCCGATACCAAGTAGTTATAGGATCATACATTGGTCATACTTGAAGTTCTCATGTGTCCAGGGACATATTTCCCCTGCCTGTGGAGTTGCTTTGCTACGTAGCTTAGAGACTTTTAAGTTAATCATTTTTAATGGAAAACTGCAGTTTTTACCACTGGATTATCAAAAATTTTAGTCATTACGGGAAAAAAGTAGTTGTTGGTAGGTATGGCAAAGAGATGAATCAAGATGTTAACATACATTGTAGGTCGGAAAAAACTAATAAAAATCAACATTTAAAAAAAAATTTTTTACAGAGATAAAAAAGATGGATTTCCGACTATAGACGGAAAATGCCTGCAGAATGTTAATCAATCTAACAAAACCCAACTCCAACAGAATCCCAGCTTTGCAATGTCTGGTTTTGGGGATACGGGGCGCAGCCACCTGTGCGCACACCTGATACCCATTTCCTCATGACTACTTAAGCTCTCCAGGCTATTCACTCGGCGCCAGTAGATTCCTGATGGTTCAACCTTCCGGTCGTGTTCCTCTCCTCTGCCCTGGCTCCACTCATGCTTCTAGTTCTTGTGGCTCTTCCCACTGCCGTGTCGTGTTGACTGTTTCCTCTCCACACTTTTTGTCTGCGTTTTTAGTTCCCTCACATTTTTTAGCGTGCATTCTCTTTGGGAGAAGCAGGATTCATACATGGCAAAAAATGGGAGAATTACTGCTGTATTGTCATGTACGCATCCTTGTTTACTTGCCAGCCAAAATGAGTACATCACTTAAAATGAATCATTTTTCAGCACTTCTCCCTCCAACAAAACCACACCAGTATGGACTCTGCCAAACCATTGTCCCCAGAAGGGTCAAGCCACAAATAAAAACCTCAGATGAAGACTGACGACAAGAACATCACTAAGGATGCCAGACAAAGTGAGTGAGCTGCTGAGAGGTGACTCAGTGTGTGTGTGTGTGTGTGTGTGTGTGTGTGTGTGTGTGTGTGTGTGTGTGTGTGTGTGTCTGTGTCTGTGTGTGTGTGTGTGTGTGTGTGTGTGTGTGTGTGTGTGTGTGTGTGTGTGTGTGTGTGTGTGTGTGTGTGTGTGTGTGTGTGTGTGTGTGTGTGTGTTTGTGGTAAACACCATCTGAAATCAACACAGCTCCCATCAATAAGCTTCTGGCAGACTTTTAGCTCAATATCTGAGTTTAATGCAATTTACTGGTCCGCAGTCAAAATAAGGTTTTGGGAATGTCAATCAGAAAGAAAGCATGTAGTTGGTTTCACTATTTCAGGCCTGGGCAATTATTTTGACTCGGGGGGCCAAATTTAGAGAATAAAATGTGTCTGGGGGCCGGTATATCTGATTTCTAAGAACACTAATACAAAACCTCACAACAATGTCTGATAGAATGCTAAAAACATATTTTACACTTTATGACGGATCGCCTTAAAAAAACGGAATGGAATTTTAAGTTTTTTCACAGAATGAGACACCCAGAATGTATATGAAAATAAAGAATGTGAGATTTACAATATTAACTATGAACGATAAAACACTGAATATTGACAACATATGAATGTCCATCCACATATTTTACAATCAAGCGAAACGCAACAAAAATGCAAGAAACTAATATAAATTTGTGAATTCTCCCTTTTCTGTCTACACACTGTGTCTGGTTGTAAGTACTCTGTCTGTGTGCGCTGCCGAACATGCTCCTCTGCTCGTAAACCAGCAATGTTACGACGTGACGACGCGCCATCATGCCTGTAAAAAAAAAATATGGCAAACGGTACTTTTCAAACAGAGTATAGTACCGTTTTTGATTCATTAGTACCGCGATACTATACTAGTACCGGTATACCGTAAAACCCTAGATTAGACATACTGTATGAATTTAAAGATACAGCTATGCTAATTCCTCTAAGCACCATTATTCTGCTAAATACTACTAAACACAAACATAGAAATGACAGAACACTCAGATCTATTTTTCGCATTTAATACATTACAAAATGACCAATACATATATAATATTGCTAACAGCCAAGCAAAGAAATTAAGTCAAATGTAGCATGAAGTCATTAAGGTCCCCCCATAGTACACCAGGTACAATGAATACATGACTGCCGCCGTTTGCTTGCACAGTTGTGTCAACAGCTTCCTCTTGTACTCGCCATCGTATTCATTACAGGCACGCTGACTCAGTGACAGAGCGACCGCTGTGTATTTTTCCATCAAGCCATTCTATTCAGCAAAGCTTGTGTGTTACTCTCTCTCTCTCTCTCTCTCTCTCTCTCTCTCTCTCTCTCTCTCTCTCTCTCTCTCGCTAACTTGTGCTTCTCTCTGAGTGGCACTGTTTACATCTGACAGTCAATCAATGGAGCAGCAGCCCAGCAACGGCATGACTCAGCAAGAAAGTGATTGTATCAACGTGTCCTTCATTTAATCTGTGAATAATCCCCGTCACCTCCTTCCTATGTCTAAGTCGCCGCTGGCAGAGAGTGCTTATATAAATTGGGATACAGCTTTCTTGCACCAATCACAAACTATACAAGAAATCACTTTTTTTTTTTAACACATGCAGCAAGGACAAGCAAGAGTATCTACAAAAATTGGAGTCCAGCCCTCACATTTCAGAACGCATTTTACTTCCCAAGGAACAATGCTAAATTAACGACATATTGTACATACCTTAGAGCAGGGGTAGGGAACCTATGGCTCTAGAGGCAGATGTGGCTCTTTTGATGACTGCATCTGGCTCTAAGACAAATCTTAGCTGACACTACTTAACATGATAAGTAATGAATAATTCCACTGGTAATCACAGTGTTGAAAATAACCATGTATCAACCAGACTACAAAGCCATCAGCAAAACCATGCAGCACCAGAAGTCGCATTAATGGTAAGATAAGAGACTTATTATACTCTAAAAATGTTGTTCTTACTTAAAAATGCAAGCATTTAGTTGTATTCATTGTTAAAAAATATTATACGGCTCTCACGGAAATACTTTTTAAAATATTTGGCTTTCATGGCTCTCTCAGCCAAAAAGGTTCCCAACCTCTGCCTTAGAGTAATCAGTGTACAGCTTGTAAATCAATGTAGATTTACAAAACCCAAAACCAGTGAAGTTGGCCCGTTGTGTAAATGGTAAATAAAAACAGAATACAATGATTTGCAAATCCTTTTCAACCTATATTCAATTGAATAGACTGCAAAGACAAGATATTTAATGTTCGAACTGAGAAACTTAATTTTTTTGGGGAAATAATCATTAACTTACAATTTAATGGCAGCAACACATTGCAAACAAGTTGTCACAGGGGCATTTTTACCACTGTGATAAATGGCCTTTCCTTTTAACAACACTCAGTAAACGTTTGGGAACTGAGGAGACACATTTTTGAAGTGGAATTATTTCCTATTCTTGCTTGATGTACAGCTTAAGTTGTTCAACAGTCCGTGGTCTACGTTGTGGTATTTTAGGCTTCATAATGCGCCACACATTTTCAATGGGAGACAGGTCTGGACAACAGGCAGGCCAGTCTAGTACCCGCACTCTTTTACTACAAAGCCACGCTGTTTTAACACATGCAAAATGTGGCTTGGATTGTCTTGCTGAAATAAGCAGGGGTGTTCATGAAAAAGGCGTTGCTTGGATGGCAACATATGTTGCTCCAAACCCTGTATGTGCCTTTAAGCATTAATGGTTCCTTCACAGATGTGTAAGTTACCAATGCTTTGGGCAATAATACACCCCCATACCATCACAGATGCCGCCTATAAAAGTCCGGATGGTTCTTTTTCTCTTTGTTCCGGAGGATACAACGTCCACAGTTTCTAAAAACTATTTGAAATGTGTACTCGTCAGACCACAGAACACTTTTCCACTTTGCATCAGTCCATCTTAGATGAGCTCGGCCCCAGTGAAGCCAGCAGCGTTTCTGGGTATTGTTGATAAATGGCTTTCGCTTTGCATAGTAGAGTTTTAACTTGCACTTACAGATGTAGTGACCAACTGTAGTTACTGACAGTGGTTTTCTGAAGTGCTCCTGAGCCCATGTGGTGATATCCTTCACACACTGATGTCGCTTTTTGATACACTACCGCATGAGGGATCCAAGGTCTGTAATATCATCGCTTATGTGCAGTGATTTCTCCAGATTCTCTGAACCTTTTGATGATATTACGGACCATAGATGGTGAAATCCCTAAATGCCTTGCAAAAGCTGGTTGAGAAATGTTTATTCTTAAACTGTTGGACAATTTGCTCAGGCATTTGTTCACAAAGTGGTGACCCTCGCCCCATCCTTGTTTGTGAATGACTGAGCATTTCATGGAAGCTGCTTTTATACCCAATCATGGCACCCACCTGTTCCCAATTAGCCTGTTCACCTGTGGGATGTTCCAAATAAGTGTTTGATGAGCATTCCATAACTTTCTCAGTCTTTTTTGCCACTTATGCCGGCTTTTTTCTAAACATCTTGCAGGCATCAAATTCCAAATGAGCTAATATTTGCAAAGAATAACGTTTTCCAGTTCGAACGTTAAGTATCTTGTCTTTGCAGTCTATTCAATTGAATATAAGTTGAAAAGGATTTGCAAATCATTGAATTCTGTTGTTATTTACCATTTACACAACATGCCAACTTCACTGGTTTTGGGTTTTGTACTATTAACTGAAAATGAATCAACACACAGCCATTATTGTCTAAATAATTGTCAACATAAATGAGCAGCAAGATATTTGCGTCTTGCTGCTTTGTTTGTTAGCTACGTTTAGTTGTGAGTTGTTGTTTGCTTTGTTTGTTAGCTATGCTAACAGCTAGCGTATGTTAGCGTATGTTAGCGTAGCTTAGCCTAGCGAAAAAGCTGTAATCAAAAGGCAACTAGCTTGATATTTGGACAAAGAAAAATGCGCAGATTGGCGACTTTTAGGAGCGATGCCACGTTATTCAGTCAGTGGTGGAGGTAAAAATATAGTCTTGTGCTGCATGTGTGCTGCCAACGCTGGGAAGCTATGGTTAATGGAAGGAAACACGAGTTCTAACATGTTGCGACTTCAGGTCCAATCAGAGTTCAAGCCCTGATCTGATACTTTGCAGGGTTTCTTGGAATTCACGTACACACTTCCTGCATGTGTGTAAAAAGGAATATGGAAATGTATCGTATTTTCTGGACAATAGAGCGTACCGGTTTATAAGCCGCGCCGACTAAATTTTAGAAGAAAAAATATGTTTCCATAATTAGCCGCACCGGACTAAAAGCCGCAAATGTTTACGTTGTGAAATGTTATTTACTCCGAAAGATTTTTAAAATGTTTATTTACATACCATAATTGTTTTTAAACTGTGCCTGCAACGGGGCAGTAAAATGGCTGATCAAACAAAACAAAAGTCATTGTCATGGACCAACTAGCTGCAGAAGCTAGCTCTCCAATCAGCTAAACAGACTCAATAACTCCACAGTGACATTTTTGTGAATCTACAAAACTGAAACAATACAAAAAGAATGCCATTGAAAGTTAATAATACTAACAAAAACACTTGTAAATCTGTAAGCATATTAGCTAATGCTAACGACACTAGCTTCACTACACACAAATATGCATGAAAACCATACTTGCCAACCTTGAGACCTCCGATACCAGGAGGTGGGGGTGGGGGGCGTGGTTAAGAGGGGAATATATTTAAACTAAAATTCACCAACTCAAGTATTTCATATATATATATATATATATATATATATATATATATATATATATATATATATATATATATATATATATATATATATATGAAATACTTGACTTTCAGTGAATTCTAGCTATATATATATATATATATATATATATATATATATATATATATATATATATATATATTTATTTTATTATACATATAAATAAAATAAATACTTGAATTTCAGTGTTCTGGAGGCTATCCAGTAGATGGCAGTATTGTCCTGTTTAAGAGTGTCACAACATTGCTGTTTACGGCAGACGAACTGCTTTACGGTAGACTAAACGTGACTGCTGTTGTTGTGTGTTGTTACCGCGCTGGGAGGACGTTAATGAAACTGCCTAACAATAAACCCACATAAGAAACCAAGAACTCGCCCTCGATCATTCTACAGTTATGACGTCATTGGGCAGGCAAGCTGTTTATATTGTGGAAAGCGGACGTGAGAACAGGCTGTCCCCACTCAGGTCCGCATAGAGCTGGAGGGGGCGCGGCCTCCAGCTCCGGCTGAATACCGGGAGTTTGTCAGGAGAAAATTTCTGCCGGGAGGTTATCGGGAGAGGCGCTGAATACCGGGAGTCTCCCGGTAAAAACGGGAGGGTTGGCAAGTATGATGAAAACACTCCTGTTGACATCACACATGGGATGGTTTAGTAAGTAAGAATTGTTTTACTTATATTGTAAACCTTACAAATGTTGCTTGAAGTGATGAAAGAATCCATTCGAGTAAACACGCTATGAACGGCTAGAAGACGGAACAGCACTTGCACCCTCGGTTGAAAGCTCAGTCTAAACCAATCTTTTCGAGCCCAAGATCCCTGGTCTCAGCTAAAAGCCAAAGCAAGATCTACCCCTGCGGCATCTGTGTTATCTATATATATATATACACTACCGTTCAAAAGTTTGGGGTCACATTAAAATGTCCTTATTTTTCAATGAAGATAACTTTAAACTAGTCTTAACTTTAAAAAAGTATACTCCATACATTGCTAATGTGGTAAATGACTATTCTAGCTGCATGTGTCTGGTTTTTGGTGCAATATCGACATAAGTGTATAGAGGCCCATTTCCAGCAACTATCACTCCAGTGTTCTAATGGTACAATGTGTTTGCTCATTGGCTCAGAAGGCTAATTGATGATTAGAAAACCCTTGTGCAATCATGTTCACACATCTGAAAACAGTTTAGCTCGTTACAGAAGCTACAAAACTGACCTTCCTTTGAGCAGATTGAGTTTCTGGAGCATCACATTTGTGGGGTCAATTAAACGCTCAAAATGGCCAGAAAAAGAGAACTTTCATCTGAAACTCGACAGTCTATTCTTGTTCTTAGAAATGAAGGCTATTCCACAAAATTGTTTGGGTGACCCCAAACTTTTGAACGGTAGTGTATATATATATATATATATAATATATATATATATATATATATATATATATATATATATATATATATAATACCGGACATCCTCATTACAAAACTGAACACTCTCGGCCTCCCCCCTTCACTTGTGCCTGGATTAAGGACTTTCTCTCCAACCGGCCCCAGACTGTGCGACTCGGCCCCCACCTCTCCTCCACCCGTATATTGAATACCAGCTCCCCACAGGGCTGTGTGCTGAGCCCTTTTCTGTACTGCTTCTACACCTATGACTGCAGTCCGACCCACAACAACTACCTCATAGTGAAGTTTGTGGACGACACTACGGTGGTTGGACTCATCTCAAAGGAGGACGAAGGAGCCTACAGAGAGAAGGTCCGGAAGTTGGCAGACTGGTGCTCAGAGAACAACCGTGCAATGAAGACCAAGGCGATCGTCGTCGACTTCAGAAAACACAGCACTGACTTAGCCCCCCTCTCATCAAGGGTGAGTGTGTGGAGAGGGTCCACACCTTCCGGTCTCTTGGCGTCCTTATCTCTGACAACATCTCCTGGTCAGAGAACACTACTGCCATCACTAAGAAGGCTCAGCAGCGGCTGCACTTCCTGAGAGTCCTCAAGAAGTACAACCTGGACTCCAACCTGCTGCTGACCTTCTACCGCTCATCCATCGAGAGCCTGCTGACATACTTCATCACAGCATGGTATGGCAGCTGCACCACTGCAGACAGGGAGAGGCTCCAGAGAGTGGTAAAGGCAGCACAGCGGATCATCGGCTGCCCTCTCCCCTCCCTGACAGACATTTACACCTCCCGCTGCCTCAGCAGAGCTACCAACATTATCAAGGACAGCTCCCACCCTGACTTTGACCTGTTTGACCTGCTGCCCTCAGGAAGGCGCTAGAGGGTCATCAGGTCTAAGACAAAGAGACTCAAGAGCAGTTTTTTCCCTAAAGCCATAACCATGGTGAACTCTCATAGGCACTGATTTTATAGTTTAGCACCTCTCTGTGTGCAATTTTTACTTTCCACCCACAGTCTGAATGCTTCTGTATATACTATGTATATAGTGTAATATTTCATATTTAAACAACACATTCAGAACATTTGTTCTCAGGACCGGACTGTGCACCTTACCTCCTTTTGCACTATTTTTCTTTTCTTTCCTTCGTATGTTTTGCATATTTATAGACTGTCGCAATGATACTGGAGTTGCTCTTAATCTCATTGTACCTGTGTATAGTGACAATAAAAGGCATTCATTCCATCCCATTCTACTACATATATATATATATATATATATATATATATATATATATATATATATATATATATATATATATATATATATATATATATATATATATATATATATATATATATATATACATATAAATAAATTGGCCAAAACATGGCGCCATAGCACAAAGAATAGCATACCTTTTCAGTTTCTGCTTGATTTTGTTCAACTATTTGCATTATGGTCGTCAGCGAAGGAGAATCCACAAATTAGCCACACTGCTTTATAAGCCGTAAGGTTCAAAGTGTAGAAAAAATGTAGCAACTTATAGTCCGGAATTTACAGAAATTGTGTCTCCCTGAGCGTGCATCCCTTTTGAAGGAATCTTTTTTTACCTAAATACAATCTGTAGACATGGGACACCGCTGTGGTAAATGTAATAAAAGGTAAATAGGGACAAATTGGGACATCTCTACTAGCGACATTCTGAAGCACAGCTCGATCCTCTTCCTTTAGGTAATGGGCCACATGGAAGTTTTTACACCTTTTTTGGTCATATGCCTGCAGTTTTGCACACAAGAGATGCTACAATGGCTTTTTGCAAGTTTGCAGTAAATTGGTGAACATGCGGGTAGCACGGTGGCAGAGGGGTTAGTGCGTCTGCCTCACAATACGAAGGTCCTGAGTAGTCGTGAGTTCAATCCCGGCCTGGGGATTTTTCTGTGTGGAGTTTGCATGTTCTCCCCGTGATTGCGTGGGTTCCCTCCGGGTACTCCGGCTTCCTCCCACCTCCAAAGACATGCACCTGGGGATAGGTTGATTGGCAACACTAAATTGGCCCTAGTGTGTGAATGTGAGTGTGAATGTTGTCTGTATATCTGTGTTGGCCCTGCGATGAGGTGGCGACTTGTCCAGGGTGTACCCCGCCTTCCGCCCGATTGTAGCTGAGATAGGCTCCAGCGCCCCCCGCAACCCCGAAGGGAATAAGCGGTAGAAAATGGATGGATGGATGGTGAACATGCTGTGACCAAGAACACACAAGCACACACCCTTTGTGGGGAGTGAGACTGTACCACACATTTTCAATTAGCCTCCTACTAGGGCAACAACTGTGACAGAGCTAAACAGAAAAGCACAGTTTGTCGAAAGAGAGAAACGCATGCAAACATTGGCTGGTTAGCTGAAGGTGCCAGGAAGTGCATGTCAATGGTTTTACTGACTGACCTTGGCGTGATTTGTCTCGTTTGACGGATGGGGATGTTCCCACTCTGGGAGCTTTATGGCTGATCAAACATATTGATCCCTGCAGGAGGAAAGGGCTGAGCTCAGTGAACTGAAGGTCCACATCACGGTCAGGCAGCTAAAAGTTAAAGTTAAAGTACCAATGATTGTCACCCACACACTCGGTGTGGCAAAATTATTCTCTGCATAGGATCTATCACCCTTGCTCACCCTCTGGGAAGTGAGGGGAGCAGTGAGCAGCAGCGGTGGCCACGCCCGGGAATCATTTTTGGTGATTCAACCCCCAATTCCAACCCTTGATGCCGAGTGTCAAGCAGGCAGGTAATGGGTCCCATTTTTATAGTCTTCGGTATGACTCGGCCGGGGTTTGAACTCACGACCTACCAATCTCAGGGCGGACACTCTAACCACAAGGACAAGTGTTGGTCCCTTGACAAAAAGCTCACGTGGAGTGATGAAAAGCTCCTTAAAGGCCTACTGAAATGAATTTTTTTTATTTAAACGGGGATAGCAGATCCATTCTTTGTGTCATACTTGATCATTTTGCGATATTGCCATATTTTTGCTGAAAGGTATTAGTAGAGAACATCGACGATAAAGTTCGCAACTTTTGGTCGCTGATAAAAAAAACCTTGCCTGTACTGGAAGTAGCGTGACGTCACAGGTTGAAAGGCTCCTCACATTTCCCCATTGTTAACACCAGCAGCGAGAGCGATTCGGACCGAGAAAGCGACGATTACCCCATTAATTTGAGCCAGGATGAAAGATTTGTGGATGAGGAACGTGAGAGTGAAGGACTAGAGTGCAGTGCAGGACGCATCTTTTTTCGCTCTGACCGTAACTTAGGTACAAGCTGGCTCATTGAATTCCACACTCTCTCCTTTTTCTATTGTGGATCATGGATTTGTATTTTAAACCACCTCGTATACTATATCCTCTTGAAAATGAGAGTCGAGAACGCGAAATGGACATTCACAGTGACTTTTATCTCCACGACAATACATTGGCGAAGCACTTTGGCTACGGAGCTAACGTGATAGCATCGGGCTTAACTGCAGATAGAAACAAAATAAATAAACCCCTGACTGGAAGGATAGACAGAAAATCAACAATACTATTAAACCATGGACATGTAACTACACGGTTAATGTTTTCCAGCCTGGCGAAGCTTGACAATGCTGTTGCTAACGACGCCATTGAAGCTAACTTAGCAACGGGACCTCACAGAGCTACGCTAAAAACATAAACTATCCACCTACGCCAGCCAGCCCTCATCTGCTCATCAACAGCCGTGCTCACCTGCGTTCCAGCGATCGACGGAGCGACGAAGGACTTCACCCAATCATCGATGAGGTCGGTGGCTAGCGTCGGATAGCGCGTCTGCTATCCAAGTCAAAGTCCTCCTGGTTGTGTTGCTGTAGCCAGCCGCCAATACACCGATCCCACCTAAAGCTTTCTTCTTTGCAGTCTTCATTGTTCATTAAACAAATTGCAAAAGATTCACCAACACAGATGTCCAGAATACTGTGGAATTTTGCGATGAAAACAGAGCTTTTTGTATTGGATACAATGGTGTCCGAATAGTTCCGTTTCAACAATTGACGTTACGCGCATACGTCATCATACATAGACGTTTTCAACCGGAAGTTTAGCAGGAAATTTAAAATTGCACTTTATAAGTTAACCCGGCCGTATTGGCATGTGTTGCAATGTTAAGATTTCATCATTGATATATAAACTATCAGACTGCGTGGTCGGTAGTAGTGGGTTTCAGTAGGCCTTTAAGGCCTCAGAAAACACATAAGATGCAGCTGTGTGCAAAAAAAGGTGCTCCAAACAGGGTGAAATGTGTGCAAGTAACTTTCACCACAAACGTTGGCATTTTCAGAAATATTTAATGCGGAATTTCTACGCACCCTTTCGACCATGCCTAGACCTTGCGCCAAGTTTTTGGATCATGGGAATAAGGAATCCTGATTGTTTCCGCACAAAATAAACCTCACACTAACATGAAAAAAATATGAATGGAAAAAAAATTATAATATGAACTAGGGTTGTACGGTATACCAGTACGAGTATAGTACCGCGATACTAAAGAATCATATTCGGTACTATACCGCTTCTAAAAAGTACTGGTCCCCCACCCCCTTTTATTTAGAGGCATGACGGCACATCGTCGTCACGTCGTGACATTGCTGGTTTTACGAGCAGAAGAGCATGTTCGGCAGCGCGCACACACGGAGTACTTACAAGCAGACAGTGTGTAGACAGAAAAAGCAGAATGGACACATTTTGGCCTAAAAACTAAAGATAAAGGTATCATTATAATTGCAGGATGAGGAATAGCTAAACATCCTTCATTACACAACGTAGGAGGATACTATAGCTCACTTTGAACCCTGATTTCTACAAGTGAGTGTTGCTTTTATAAGGGTATCCCTTTATTGCACTATTTAATTACTGTCAAGGGAAAATATGATTGTGTTTATTTTATTTATGTTAATCACAAGAGATTGTTGTTTGTCGTGTTGTTGCTAATTGCAAATCCGAATCTTATTAGCGTCATGTTGTGTTGGACGGAGGGTTAGCCCGATACCATGTATTCGATACTTTTCTATATTAAAGGGACCACAAAAAATTGCATTATTGTCTTCATTTTAACAAAAA
>NC_084746.1:36988958-37063813 GCF_033978785.1 Entelurus aequoreus | reverse complement strand
TGCTGACATATGCAGTAACATATTGTGTCATTTATCATTCTATTATTTTGTCAACATTATAAAGGACAAGTGGTAGAAAATGAATTATTAAACTACTTGTTAATTTACTGTTAATATCTGCTTATTTTCTCTTTCAACATGTTCTATCTACACTTCTGTTAAAATGTAATAATCACTTATTCTTCTGTTGTTTGGTTGCTTTACATTAGTTTTGGGTATCGATCCGATACCAAGTAGGATCAAACAATCATCCTCATGCGTCCAGGGACCTATTTCCTGACTTTATAAATATAATATACATTTTAAAAAGACGAAAAAAGATTTTGTGACGCTAAAAAATATTGATGTAATCACAGTAGTGTCGACTAGGTACGCTCCTGTACTTGGTATCAATAACTGCCCCGATATTTGATCAAAAAGGACTGTACCTGCTAACCTATAACTGGGTAGATGCTTGTGGCTCAAATAAGTGAGGAAAACCTGAACATTCTGCTTAGAAATGATGACTGTCAATGTTTTGCTTCATAAGCTGTTTCACTTTCCCTAACTTTTAAAGGTGAAGCGACTTCACAAGACCTCACGATCATTATGTAATGTGGCACTGAGGGCCAGCATGCATAATGACCACGCCTGGGACAAACACTAATTCCACTGGCACTCACCTCCACCTCAATTTAAACCAGACGTGGGAGCTGACTTGCATTACTCAGCGATGGCCTTTTCAACTGTGATGGTCATCAGAATAAACTAATAGATGATATAACACATGAGCAGGGGTCCCCAAACTACGGCCCGCCAGCGTCCAAAATCAGGCCCGCGGGAAGTCTCAAGTATTAAAAAAAATAAAACATTAAATTAAATTAAATATATATTTATTGTTTTTTTCTGTCTTTTCTTATCCACTTTGTACCGCTTGCTACTCACGGTGTCTCCTAGCCGCTCAGGCAAATCATATTGTCTAAAAATGCATTTTCTCATTGATAACGTGACATCATCGCGTGTGTGCGTGTTCTCTCTCTCTCTCTCTCTCTCTCTCTCTCTCTCTCTCTCTCTCTCTCTCTCTCTCTCTCTCTCTCTCTCTCTCTCTCTCTCTCTCTCTCTCTCTCTCTCTCTCTCTCTCTCTCTCTCTCTCTCTCTCTCTCTCTCTCTCTCTCTCTCTCTCTCCTCTCTCTCTCTCTCTCTCTCTCTCTCTCTCTCTCTCTCTCTCTCTCTCTCTCTCTCTCTCTCTCTCTCTCTCTCTCTCTCTCTCTCTCTCTCTCTCTCTCTCAAATTTTGGTGTCACCCAAACAATTTTGTGGAATAGCCTTCATTTCTAAGAACAAGAATAGACTGTCGAGTTTCAGATGAAAGTTATCTTTTTCTGGCCATTTTGAGCGTTTAATTGACCCCACAAATGTGATGCTCCAGAAACTCAATCTGCTCAAAGGAAGGTCAGTTGTGTAGCTTCTGTAACGAGCTAATTGTTTTCAGATGTGTGAACATGATTGCACAAGGGTTTTCTAATCATCAATTAACCTTCTGAGCCAATGAGCAAACACATTGTACCATTAGAACACTGGAGTGATAGTTGCTGGAAATGGGCCTCTATACACCTATGTAGATATTGCACCAAAAACCGAACATTTGCAGCTAGAATAGTCATTTACCACATTAGCAATGTATAGAGTGTACTTCTTTAAAGTTAAGACTAGTTTAAAGTTATCTTCATTGAAAAGTACAGTGCTTTTTCTTCAAAAATAAGGACATTTCAATGTGACCCCAAACTTTTGAACGGTAGTGTATATATATCTAATATAAATATATCTAATATAAATTATATATATATATATATATATATATATATATATATATATATATATATATATATATATATATATATATATATATATATATATATATATATATATATATATATATATATATATATATATACACACAGCCCGGCCCCGGCCAAATTGTTTTAACCCAATGCGGCCTCCGAGTCAAAAAGTTTGGGGACCCCTGCACATGAGGATACGCAGCATCAGACACAAGGTAAACACAAGTGCAGGGCTCGAATTTAACCGCGGCAACTGCCATGACAGCCCTATCCCTGTCATTTGCCGTAAGCCCTAAAAAGTTTACCAACATCGGCGGCAAGAACACGCCGTGACCGCCTTCTACTTTTTACTTGTTAATTGACTAGGGATGTAACAGTAAACGGTATAATGAAAATTCTCTGTAAAATTCCAGACGGTTAGTAGTACAGTCTAATTTTTTAATTACCGAAAACCCGTCATTTAATAATGCATGTTAGGCAACAGGAAGTCAGGTGCATGTGCACTAGCGTCGTTTGGCTTGATAATCATGGCGGACCAACTACACAGACTTTGCTCAGGAGATTTCCCCTCGGAGTAAACGGAGCCAAGCATTTGGTTTAAACGTCATTTTCCCTCGCTTCCCGCCGTGCGTTTAAGAGCGCACTGCTGTGTTTAGATGGAGACAGGTGTGGACAATATTGGAGACACTTGTCCTCACACTAAAAGTATACAGCTAAGGAGAAAACTATTTAATGTTTTGCAGAAGGCAATGTGTCGTGAACGTTGTTACAACTTGTTTAAAGTCTTTAGTTTGTTTACTGGGATGTTCACTCCTTTATTTACTGCAAACTGTATCAGTGTTCATTTTTTTTTGTCAGGCAAATCATATTTTCTTCTCAGGCAAATCATATTGTTGATGTAGATGCTGTACAAATTTACTTTACAAAAGAGATGTGTGGGATACTTCTCTTGTTGCCTTATTTGTATTTGACTTTATTATATGTATTTATATTATTATTTGGTGCAGCCGGGCCGTAGCAGGAGGGAATAGAAAGAGAAAAAAAGGGAAGACAGAGGGGGAAATTGTGGGGACAAGAGGGGGATAAGACAGAGACAACAACAACAACAACAGCAAACACAACAACAACAACAACAACAATAGAGCAACATTAGCAAATATGATATGTACAAATATGATGGTAGCAAAGAAGCAGTTAGTGAAATAAAAAATACAGAAATGACAATGAGCATTATTACACTACAAATGGAGCAATACAAATACCAATAGAAATAGCTTCCTCCCACCTCCAAAAACAAGCACCTGGGGATAGGTTGATTGGCAACACTAAATTGGCCCTAGTGTGTGAATGTGAGTGTGAATGTTGTCTGTCTATCGGTGTTGGCCCTGCGATGAGGTGGCGACTTGTCCAGGGTGTACTTCGCCTACCGCCCGAATGCAGCTGAGATAGGCTCCAGCAGCCCCCGTGACCCCGAAAGGAACAAGCGGTAGAAGATGGATGGATTAAATACCTCATATTATGTTTTTTTCTAAATGTAAAAGACTTCCTTGTGGTCTACATAATCAAAATGTTGCACAGATTATGTTTTACAGACCATCTTCAAGTCGCTTTCTGACAGTCTCTTCAGGATGCGCCGTTTTGCACCTTCGACAGCATCTTCTCTTATCTTTGTTGTAGCGGTGTAGCGTGCAAGGACGGGAGTGGAAGAAGTGTCAAAAGATGGAGCTAACTGTTTTGATGACATTCAAACTACTTCAATCAATAACGGAGCAGCATCTCCTCATCCGTGGCTCACTAGGGCAACAACAACGCCGGAAATGTGTCTCATGAAAAACCGTCCGACCGGAACTCTGTAATAACTACAGTTCCTTGGGTGAATTATGAAAACTCACTACAACGGTATGTTTTAGTGCTTCCATAGCGAGTTTACTGACAGATATAAGTAAGAACTTTACACTCCTTTATATTAGAAATGGCAACAGCAGACGGTGAATGTCACCTAACAAGAAGATAGAGAAAAAGAAGAAGCTTATCGACTACGGTATCGGCACGGACTACAGTGGCAGGCGTGCGCAAATCTTCAGGACTTATGCAGATCTCAAATACACATCAACAGGTACCAGAAGGTAAGAAAAGTTGGTTTTGCATAATATCGTGAAACAAAACGCCAGATAATGTCTGCTAATGGGTGCCATTTTGCGGCCCTTATACACACACCATAGTAATTCTTGTATCTCTGACTACGGTAGCCGTAATGGGCCGACAATCCATCAAGCGGTACAGCTTCAAAGTCATACTAAAACATTTTGACATATTTTTAAATGCTGTGTGTAATGTTCTTTATTCTCAATGGAACATTTCAAGTTTTGGTGTTGTTTACTGACGTCATATTGCAGTCTACATGTATCTCTTATGTGTGACTGCCATCTACTGGTCATACTTATCATTTCACCATGTACCAAATAAAATTGCTTCGATGTGAGTAAGCACAACCAGAATCATGCCGTACACTAGGTGCACCGGGTTATAAGGCGCACTGTCGATTTTTGAGAAAATAAAAGGATTTTAAGTGCACCTTGTAGTCCGAAAAACACAGTATATGATTGAGGTAGATACCCTCGACTTGGTCGATTGAAAAGTAGCTGTGCGGGCACCCCTGGTGTATAATGTTGCTACAGCGGTGGTCAGGTGGTCCAATAAGGCTGCACTGACATGTCGTTGCTGTGCCAGTGAGCAGCTGACAGCAGTGGAAGTGCTAATAAAGAGTGAGTCAGCCTTGCAGACAGCCTGCTGGATGAGAAGAGTGATTAATGTTGCGTGCTGCGTTCCCTCCGCTGGCCCGACGCTACTTGCAATATTGCCAGCGCCTTATCGCTACTCTCCATCTCTCTTTGACAAGCTTGATTCATCCCGTCTTACCGCAGCCTTATCGGCCACTTCAGGGGAAACAATTCTTTATCATTTGAGATTCATTTTTTGTCTTCTGTCAATGAGGATGGGAGGGAGACATGGAGTGTAGAGCAGCAGGAACACACAGTAAAGTAAACAAACCCGTCTGTTCTCACTGAGTCAAGACCACTTCCTGTTTGGCGGGGACTAAGTGTCCTTCAGGCCGTGAGAAAAGCCAATAACAAGAAGTAAAGGAGGAGAGAAGCAGGGAGAGCACCCCGTCTAATCTCCGCCTTTCAGGCAAATAAATGCATGTGACCTTTCACCAAATGTTTGCAGCAGCAGCAATAGACGCCGTAGACTGAAGAGTAATAAAACTCTTTGAGAACACCTTGCATGTGAGGAGGGACTGATCAAATTCCCAGCAACCCTTGCTGCACAGGGACATGGAAATAGGTAGGAATGACATCCAATTTGGTGGCGAGTGAACGCCCGCGTTGATGATTGAGGGAGGTATTTAGCGGGTGGGATCAGAGTCAAAGGCAAAGAATGGGTCAACATAGACGTGATGGAGTGAAAAGGAAAATAATTGGCGAGTGTAAAGATGAAGACGAGAGGCTGGAAATGAGCCCCCCAATTTTTTCCTCCCTACGGATTCCTCTGTTCAGCGACACTGCTGCAGCGTCAACTAGCTGCATAGGTGACGAGAGAGCGAGCACAGGTCCATAAAGTCACCACACACACACAAACACACACACACGGGCTGTACAGTATACCGGTACTAGTATAGTATCGCGATAGCAATGAATCAAAAACGGTACTATACTCTGTGTTGACCCTGTGATGAGGTGAAGACTTGTCCAGGGTGTACCCCGCCTTCCACCCAAATGCAGCTGAGATAGGCTCCAGGCGGTAGAAAATGGATGGATTCCTAATTTTGATTTTTATTTTTTTAATAATATGCATGACGGCACACCGTGACGTCGTGACATTGCTGGTTTTACGAACAGAGGAGCATGTTCGGCAGCGCACAATCACGGAGAACTTAAGAGCAGACAGTGTGTAGACAGAAAAGGGAGAATGGACGCATTTTGATCTAAAAACTAACGATAAAGGTGAAGTTATAACACTGAAACGCCCTCAGGAAGAGGTGCTTTAACACATGGCTAGCTAGCTAGCGGATAATATCCATCCGCTGTCGGCAGTGTTTTAGCTACTTCTAAATCACTAATCCTCGCCTCCATGGCGACAAATAAAGTGAGTTTCTTACAAGTATCATCCCAGCAGGACGAGGAATAGTTAAACATACTTCACTACACACCGTAGGAGGATACAATAATTAAATGACACAAAATGGCGGCGCGTGTACATGCAGCGACCACTCTCTCTCCTGATAATGCGGTGTTTTCTTGTTTTACGTGTGTTTTTTCGTCTCGTGTGTGTAAGTGTTCGTCGCGTTTATCTGCCCCACGGCAAACATACAGCCGTGAGGGACTGCTCACCATAGGCAGCACCGGAGTTAAGGACTTAAACCCGGCGGACGTCGAGGTGCTACGAAGCCTCGGATTACTCCGGCGGCCCACCACAACACCGACCCCCACAGCTGCTCCGTGCCCGCAGAGGAGGCGCCGCAAGCGGTGTGCGAGAAGGCGGAAGCGCGGCAAGCGCGGAGGTATCCGAGCCAGGCTAGCGGCTAGCCCAAACAAGCCGGCTATTCCATCCATCCTCCTAGCCAACGTACGCTCCCTGGACAACAAACGGGACCACATACAGCTCATCCGATCCACACAGAAGACGGTGAGAGAGTGTTGTGCTTTTGTGTTCACCGAAACGTGGCTCCACGACGGCATCCCGGACTCCGCCATCCAGCTCGACCAGCTAACATGCTATCGGGCAGACAGGGCCCTCACTGCAGGAGGTAAGACCCGCGGTGGCGGGGTCTGTGTTTACATCAGTGATGCATGGTGTAAGGACACTGTTGTTACACAGAAGCACTGCTCAGCCCTGGTGGAGTTCATGTTTTTAAAGTGTCGGCCTTTCCACCTACCGAGGGAGTTTGCAGCCATTCTACTAGCTGCTGTTTATATTCCCCCCTGCTCTAACAACAAGGACAGAGACAGGGCACTATCTGAACTGAACTGTGCCATCACCGAACACCAGACAGCCCATCCAGACGGCTTCCTCATCGTGGCTGGTGATTTCAACCAGGCTAACCTCAAGTCAGTGTGTCCACAGCTACATCAACACATTGACTTTCCTACAAGAGGTAAAAACACACTGGACATGGTCTTCACCACTCAGAGAGGAGCTTACAAGGCGTCACCCCTCCCCCACCTGGGTGCTTCTGACCACCTCACTGTCATGCTAATGCCAGCATACAGGCCGAGGGCTAAAGTCACCAGACCAGTTCAGAAGCAAGTGAGGGTGTGGCCAGTGGATGCCTCCTCTGCTCTGCAGGACTGTTTTGACACCACAGACTGGGTCATTTTTAAGCAGGCAGCCACCTACAACCACCACATCGACATACAGGAATATACAGAGACTGTCACTGCATACATCACTAAATGCATCGATGATGTCACAGAGACCAGGACCATCACGGTACGGGAAAATCAGAAACCATGGCTGACGGGGGAAGTCCATAGGTTGCTGAGAGCCCGGAACGCTGCCTTCAGAGCAGGAGATGAGGCTGGCCTGAGAACAGCCAGGGCCAACCTGAACCGTGGCATCAGAGATGCTAAGAGGCAGTACGGCAGCAGGATAGCCCACCGCTTCAGTGACAGCAGAGACACCAGAAGCCTGTGGCGGGGGATCCAGACCATCACGGACTATAAACCCCGACCACAGACCTGTGACAGTGACACCGCTCTGCTGAACAGCCTGAACGAGTTCTTTGGACGCTTTGAGGCACAAAACAGCACGCCTGCACGGAAGACTCCACCCCCTCCGGATGACCAGGTGCTGTCCCTGTCTTCGGCCAGCGTGAGGCGTTCCCTCTCCAGAGTCAACGCACGCAAAGCTGGAGGCCCGGACAACATACCTGGTCGTGTGCTGAGAGACTGTGCAGCGGAGCTCACAGATGTCTTCACGGACATCTTCAACACCTCCCTGAGCCAAGCTGCTGTTCCCACGTGCCTCAAAGCCTCCACCATCATCCCGGTTCCCAAGAAGGCTTCCCCATCCAGCTACAACGATTACCGTCCCGTTGCACTGACGCCCATCATCACGAAGTGCTTCGAACGGCTAGTCTTGCAGCACATCAAGTCCATCCTCCCCCCCACCCTGGACCCCTACCAGTTTGCATATCGGGCCAACAGATCGACCGATGATGCAATCTCCACAGCCCTCCACTCAGCTCTCACCCACCTGGACACTAAAGACTCCTACGCCAGGATGCTGTTCATAGACTTCAGTTCAGCATTTAACACCATCATCCCACAGCAGCTGATTCACAAACTGGACCGGCTGGGGCTGAACACGTCGCTGTGCAACTGGCTGCTGGACTTCCTGACTGGGAGACCACAGGCAGTCCGGGTCGGCAGGTACACATCCAGCACCATCATCATGAACACAGGGGCCCCTCAAGGATGTGTGCTGAGCCCCCTTCTCTTCACCCTGCTGACCCACGACTGCACGCCGAAGCACAGCACCAACCTCTTCGTCAAGTTTGCGGACGACACAACTGTGGTAGGTCTCATCCACAATAACGATGAGACCAGCTACAGAGACGAGGTGAGCCGACTGGCCACATGGTGCGGTGACAACAATCTCTCTCTCAATGTAGAGAAAACAAGGGAGATTGTTGTGGACTTCAGGAGAGCGCACACCCAGCACCCTCCTCTGACCATCAACGGTGTGGTGGTGGAGAGAGTGAGCAGCACCAAATTCCTGGGTGTGCACATCACAGATGACCTCTCCTGGAAAACCAACACTGCATCACTGGCCAAGAGGGCTCAACAGCGCCTCTACTTCCTCCGCAAACTGCGAAGAGCAAAAGCCTCAGCCTCCATCATGCACTCCTTCTACCGGGGCGTCATCGAGAGCATCCTGACCAGCTGCATAACTGTGTGGTACGGAGGCTGCACGGCGTCCTGCCGCAGGACGCTGCAGCGCACAGTTAGGGCAGCTGAGAAGATCGTCGGTGCCCCCCTCCCCTCCCTCCAGGACATTTACAACACACGCCTGTCACGCAAAGCACTCCGCGTGGCAGGCGACATCACACACCCCTCACACGGCTTCTTCAGACTGCTGCCATCCGGCAGACGACTGAGAAGCCTCCGAGCTCGAAGCTGTAGGCTGAGAGACAGCTTCATCCATCAGGCTGTCAGGAAGCTGAACTCTCTCCCGGCCCCCCCCCCCCTTCTCACTCTGCCCTGCAATCTGATCTGAACTGAACTGTGAACTGAGACACTACACCCCACCCCACCCCCCCCCCCCCACACTCACCCACACACACACACACACACACACACACACACACACACACACACACCATCTATCACTTAGCCACTTTACTCCGGACTCAAAATGCTGCTAACTGTTTTAACTGTTTACACTGTTTACATTGCACTTTGCACTCCCATCTGAATACTTAGATAGATATTATAGATATTCTGGTAATATCTTCTTCCCCTGTATATTTTTCCCCCCCCTCATGCGACTGTTTAAATTGTTGTCTTTTTTATTTTTCTTTTACACTTTATATTTATAGACACCGTGGATGTGAGAGGAACGCAATTTCGTCCACCTGTATGTCCTGTACAAACAGTTGTTTGACAATAAAGCTGACTTTGACTTTGACTTTGACTAACCGGCGTCACCGCTAACAAAAGATAGTGCTCCTGAATGTAAACAAATGGGTGGATCTACACCTGACATCTACTGTAATGATAACAAGTACAATAGCGTATCTAGTCGATACTACTATGATAACATCAATATTTTTTATCGTCACAAAATATTTTTTCCTTTTTTAAAATTCATATTATGTTTATAAACTCATTAAACACATGAGGACTTTGAATATGACCAATGTATGATCCTGTAACTACTTCGTATCGGATCGATTCCTAAATTTGTGGTATCATCCAAAACTAATGTAAGGTAACCAAACAACAGAAGAATAAGGGATTATTACATTTTAACAGAAGTGTAGATAGAACATGTTAAAACAGAAAGTAAGCAGATATTAACAGTAAACGTAGATTAATAATTATTTTTTACAGCTTGTCCTTTATAATGTTGACAAAATAATAGAATAATAAATGACACAATATGTTACTGCATACGTCAGCAGACTAATTAGGAGCCTTTGTTTGTTTACTTACTACTAAAAGACAAGTTGTCTAGTATGTTCCCTATTTTATTTAAGGACAAAATTTTTCTTAGATTGCAATAATAAACATGTGTTTAATGTACCCTAAGATTTTTTGTTAAAATAAAGACAATAATGCCATTTTTTGCGGTTCCCTTTATTTAGTATTATTTGGTACGGGTACCAAAATATTGGTATCGGGACAACCCTAGTATGCACACGTGTGACAATGACACAACGATGACAAATATTCTTAACTAATGAGCAACCATCTCTGAGTTACATGGCCCATGTTACTGTACATCAGTCCAGCACACAATACAACAATCAATCAGATTGCAGTAATATGACATATGTACTGCATATACATGGTTTCTTGGCATGTAGTGTGTACTGACCAACATCGTACTTCTTTCTTTGAAGAAAATGCAATGTATAATTGAGCTAAGAAATGCTTGTAAATGATATATGAAGGTTGGAAGGAGGCAGCTAAGTGCCATCTGCAGTTCTTACTTAACACTACATAATGGCTCACTACTGTCTTAGAGCCGTGGCTCAAAATCATCTGGGAACATTCCAAAATCCCCCCCTACCAAAAAACCCATTTAGTCCCATTGAGCTATTGGTGCGAATGGCATTAGGAAGAAGATTAGGACTTTTAATACTGCTGGCAGTGTCTGAGAGGGGGGCAGTTCTCAAAGAGATGAAGAATATATTGCTGGGCGAGGGGAGTCTCTGCTGCCAAAAAAGTGGTTACATCATCCCAGGTCAACAAGGCAAAGTGTAATCATGCCAGAGATGAGATGATGAAGTGGTGCGGAGGGGAGGGGTGGGGCGAGGAGGAGCCGGAGTCGTCTGCTCCTGAAGATGAAAATGAGCTTGGTAAAGATGCAACGTGATGGGGGAGGAGGGAAGGGTGTTTGTGTAAGAAGAACGCACACTTGCAATGCACATTGGGATGACAGAAATAAGTCAAGGGAGGAAGACGAAAGGGCCTCAGCAAAACTGCAGCAGCATTTGTCGCCCCTCCACCTCTCCCTTGTGTACAGTAGATTGCGTAACCTGCACAACACACTTTTCTGGAGGGGAGGGCGACGCTGGTAGAGAAGAAAAGGGGTAAATGCATGAGGAGTAAACTGAAAGACAGCAAAGGAAAAAGACAATATAGAGATATGCTAAATATTATTGGTGGTCACTAGTAAAGTAACACTTAAAAGCAAAATAATCATCACCACAAAACAGAGCACACTAGGGACTAGGGTTGTCCCGATACCAATATTTTGGTACCGGTACCAAAATGTATTAAGATACTTTGATACTTTCCTAAACAAAGGGGACCACAAAAAATTGCATTATTGGCTTTATTTTAACAAAAAATCTTAGGGTACATTAAACATATGTTTCTTATTGCAATTTAGTCCTTAAATAAAATAGTGAACATACTAGACAAATTGTCTTTTAGTAGTAAGTAAACAAACAAAGACTCCTAATTAGTCTGCTGACGTATGCAGTAACATATTGTGTCATTTATCATCCACAAGTGGTAGAAAATGAATTATTAATCTACTTGTTCATTTACTGTTAATATCTGCTTATTTTCTGTTTCAACATGTTCTATCTACACTTCTGTTAAAATGTAACAATCACTTATTCTTCTGTTGTTTGATACTTTACATTAGTTTTGGATGACACCACACATTTAGGTATCGATCCGATACCAAGTAGTTACAGGATCATACATTGGTCATATTCAAAGTCCTCATGTGTCCAGGGACATATTTCCTGAGTTCATAAACATAATATGAATTTTTGTTTAACTTCTGTTAAAATGTAATAATCACTTATTCTTCTGTTGTTTGGAAGCTTTCAATCCGATACCAAGTAGTTACAGGATCATACATTGGTCATAATTTAAGTTCTCCTGTGTCGAGGGATGTATTTCCTGTGTTTATAAACATAACATAAATTTTTTAAAAACGAAAAAAATTTAAAAAAAGTATAACAAACCAACCTTTAGCGAAGTGATCCCTGCAAACTTGTGGGTTCTTCGACTCTGCTCCCTTGGACTGGAGTGCTATTTAAAAGCCATTTTTCTCATCGTCGTTTTGTAAAACCGTGCACTCTTTCTCTCTTCTCCATTACCTCTTGAGGAACTCTGAAGAAACTTTAATCCTTTTCACGATTTGAATGGTTCAAATCGCCTAAACAGGGATGTCAAAGTGGTTTTCATGGAGGGCCACATGGCATCAGAGGGCCGCTTGTAACAGTGAATAATGTATGAATTTGCCTCTGGATTTCATTATCAATTATATAAATTGTTTTAAGTAGACTGTCCATTTTACAGTAAAAGCTTTACATTTACAAAATGTTACTGTAAAATAGTGTTTTTTTAATTTTTTACAACATTTTACGGTAAATGGAAACCACTGTTTTTTGGGGAGGTTTTTACGGAAAAAGCTGGCAGCTTAGTTGCCAGAATGTTTGTGTTAAATTGATATTGGTTTTTACAACATTATATTGTTCATGGAAAAACAGTACAAGTTATTTTCTTATTCTAGCAACTCAGCTGCCAGTTTTTCTACCGTAAAAACAAATGTACGTCATTCCATTTACAGTAATACACCGTTAAAAACAACAACCCTAGATTGTACAGTCAAAAACTGGCAGCTCAGTCAACAGAATTTTAACGCAAAAAACAGCAGTAGTTTTTTCATTTTACAGTAATATGCTGTAAGAACAATGTAACATTTACTGTCAATTTTATTAATTTGATGGGCAGTTTGCTGTAAAGTTAAGTATTTTTATTTAGACAAAATCATGTTTGGAAAGTATGATAATATACTGTAATATTTGTTGCAATATTGGATACTATTAAAGCTTAAAATGCATGCAATTTCAAGCAGTACATATATTTTTTTCTGTCGAAATGAAAAAAATCAATTACATTTAGTGAGAAAATATGAAGTACTTTATTGACACATCATTTCCAGATAAAATGATGTCGCGGGGCCTTGAGTTTAACACCTGTGGCCTAAAACAACGCAAGGAATTTTTCTTCGAGAAAGGCCAAATGTTGCCCAGAATGCTTTGACAACGCTTGACCACCACTTTGATTCTGGCATTGTTAACGAGGTGACGTCAGGTGAATGCACATCTGATATGTCATCAAATAATGATGCCAGAGAGGACTCGTCTTTCATGCAGCAATGAACTGTGACAGGAAGTGCATTCAGCATCCAAACGGGACACGCAGCACGGCAGTCAAAAGGGACCGAGGCCATTTGAGCTAAGAGCTATGTCTTGTTAAGACCACGGCGCCTGGAGAGTGACAGTACTCTCAAATGGTTTGGATTTGAACGTGTGTGTGAGTGATTTGGAGAATTTAATCTGCATGGGTACACGAGGTCTGGAAAGACTCTCAGTAGGGATTTGTGAAAATCTGTCGCCAACTGTTTGGTCCGAGTCATTCTTTTTTCTATTCAATCAGGTAAATCAACTGTCCTTACGAAACTGTGATATTACTGTGATACTTGGTTATTGATAACAATAGCAGAGTTGCTAGTTGATTTATTCAAACAAAGTGGTGTTGTGAGTCTGCTAAATTCAAAACAAAATGAACGTGTTTGTGTAGGGTTGTACAGTATACTGGTACAAATAAAGTACTGAGATACTAATTTATTGAAATATGTACTATACTGCCTTTGAAAAGTACAGGTACCGTTCTTTCATCTGCAGCGGTGACTACAGAGCTGAGGCGCATGATGTTGAGTGTGTCAAAAGGCCCACACAAAGTGCATACAAGTAATAACATCTTGGAGAGGAAGAATGGCAAAAAACTACAATTCTACTGGTTAATAATTAGGGTGGTGAAGTACAACATAGAGGTATTTGGACTTCAAAACTAACGATAAAGGTGACGATTTAAACAAGGAAGAGCCACGTTTCAAGTGTTGCTTTAAAACACGCCTCACCAAATGTGGCAGTTAGTATTAGCACCTTTGCTTCAAACTTAGGTAAACATTTAAATAATGAACATTCAATTCTGCACAAGGAGTTTAAATAGTGACAGGTAATAATGCTGTCGATTTGTGACAATCTGCTTTATTATTAGTTTTGCAGGACACAACCGGACCCGTTCATTCTTCTATTGCACAGTGCAGCGCTACCTCTCTCTCTCTCTCTCTTTACTTGCCCACTCACTCACTGACATCACTCAGACAACACATTGCCATTCTCTTAGACACATATACTACTCTCATAAGTTAACCAGCTCCTCTGTTGTGCACATGTAGATACATAACGTGTAGATACATGACGTGTAGATACATGACGTGTAGATACATGACGTGTAGATACGTAGACACGCACACAGCTGCTTGGATTAATGCCAAATATTAGCGGAGTTAAGACCGCCCATCTAACGTCAACTAATGCAAGTGAAATGACTGAATTTTGTAACAAATTGCTACAATTTGTGTTTTATCTTTAACAAATGTGTTTTACTTGCTACATGGCTTATCTGTGTACATTTATCCATAGTTTTGTTTTTAGTACGTACTAATAATTCTATTTTTCTTAAAGCACAGACCAGGATGGCAACCATACCAATTTGGTACCATACTGGTCATAGGCGCCGATCCCGTGGGTGCTTCGGGGCCGAGCACCCACATGAGATTGATGGCAAATTATTTCTCATGCCTGCTCAGGCCCCTTCTTCACTAAGCCGGCTAAGGTTATCCAGGGTAAATCCCACCTAACCTTATCCTTGTCCACACACACACACAATGGTCGTTTAAGGCCCCCTCCGTCAGCCGGCGCAAAGCGACCTAATATGCATGCGCGGAAAATGCGCACGTCATAGTCACCTCCAGTGTTGCATTGTGTGTAAATTCTTAAATTAAATTTTACTTATCTGAACAATATCCAGTGTTGTGGTATTTCAATTAACTGGAATCCAGTGTGCTGTGGGGCCCTATTGTAGTGAATCACACCTGAGCCATCATAAACTAATCAAATCTTTATTGGACACGTGAAAATACACAATGTGACAAAAAAACATTTTACAACAATCAATCTAGGGATCTAGATATCTGGTCAGGACACTCCTCAATCTTTTGCCTTCACCTCCATTGTTCATTTGTTTTTGGTGACTTTATATACTCTGGACCTAGACGTTGAGTCTGCGACATACATGGCGGACAATAACTGATACAGTCTGCTTTGCCTGTCCAAATGCATTCGCCGTTTTCCGTAGTCTTCCCTCGCCAGGTAACACAAAGCACACGCTACCTTTTTTATCACATCCACGGGAGCCCGCATTCTCGTTGTCTCTCCTTCGACAAATGGACAAAGTTTTTCGATAATTAGAATCACAGCTGACCTGGACATTGGAAAGTTCTCTTGCCGTCTGAGAAGTGTTGTATCCCAAATAGCTTCAATGGCTTTCTCTTAAGGTATTCATGTGTGATTTCCACAAGCGTCTGTACAGATGGAAGGAGACACACGGGCATGTCTGGACGACTCGTCTCCATATTTCCAGTGGCTACCTCCGAGTTACGAAACTGCTTTATTATGAAGCTGGCTGTGGCGCGTTCTTTCTGGCGTCACTTCCTCTCCGAACTCGTTTGTAAACGATCAATGAGTCCATACAAAGCTTAGAGCCGGAGATTCAAGAAATACACGGCACACTTACCCGTGTAAATAATTGTCCGAGGAGGGGAACCTTAAACAATAGTTTAGTGTGGCTGAAACGATGCTTAGGCTAAATAATTATTCATTTAAGGGGTTATCCGGCTTAGTGTAGACATAGCCTCAGAAAAGTGGCATCAGATTTACCGCCCGTTTGAGCACCCAATGGGAGAAATGTAGATCGGCGCCTATGATACTGGTACCAAATTATTGGTATCGGGACAACCCTAGTCTGGTGCATTCTAAAATATAAATACTGCATGTGTTTATTGGGCACTTGCCAAAGCAGATACTCAATGACTCACATCCTGTTTTCCTCCACCAGTAAAACCCAACTGGATTTAAAGAAGCTAGAGGGTCAATTCTTAAATGTACGGTTGGATTGGCATTAATTAAAGGATCCCTATTATGAAATATTATATTTTATGATGTTTGTTGTAAAAATTCCAAAGGGCTTCAATGTAACGAAAAATAGAAGTAGTTTCATTGAAGTACTTTTATTTTAAGAATCTTACACATTTCTTGCAGGAGTATTCTTCAGTAAATTTCCCTAATTACAACAACTATAACAATTATGATTGAGTACCTTAAATTTTTGAGCCCAGGCACAAAAAGGATGAGCAATAAGTTTTAAAAAGCTGACTGATACGTTCCTGTAACTACTTAGTATCGGATCCATACCTAAATTTGCGGTATCATCCAAAACTAATGTAAAATATCCAAACAACAGAAGAATAAGTGATTATTACATTTTAACAGAAGTGTAGATAGAACATGTTAAAACGGAAAATAACCAGATATTTACAGTAAATGAACAAGTAGATTAATAATTCATTTTTACAGCTTGTCCCTCATAATGTTGACAAAATAATAGAATGATAAACGACACAATATGTTGCTGCATACGTCACCAGACTAATTAGGAGCTTTTGTTTGTTTACTTACTACTAAAAGACAACTTGTCTTGTATGTTCACTATTTTATTTAAGGACTAAATTGCAATAAGAAACATATATTTAATGTACCCTAAGATTTATTGTTAAAATAAAGCCAATAATGTCATTTGTGGTCCTCTTTATTTAGAAAAGTATCGAAAAGTATCGAGGTGCTGGTATCAAAATATTGGTATCGGGACAACCCTACTTAGTGGTTTCTGGATGTTTTTATAATGAGTGCAACGGGGGACCCCCCCCCCCATCTGTTGACTCAATTGTTAGCTATTATTTTACGATTTTGATTGCATAAAATAGCCAAGCATGAGATTCTCAGCCCAGTAATATGTGTCCCTAGAAGCTGTTTACGAGCACCAAATGTGATCCTCATGACCATAAAACCACCTTTGACCTGCCCTTAACTACAGAGTAAAAAAAATCTGCAGATTTCATGGTCAAAAACTGGCAGCTCACTGTTCCATAGTGTATTCTGAGACCTTGACCAATGAGATAAATGTATCTTTATATCCATCAACAGAATATAGAGTTCACCCAAAAACTTCTTGCACTGTGACAGAAGTTCTAAGCAACCCCGGCAATGAGCTACCTAAAAAATGCAGCACAATTTAATTAATGTTGGTATTATTTTGCATTTGTTGTAATCTCTATTTAGCTAAAATTCACCATTTTATGTTGAGTTAGAAGCTATAAAATGGCAAAATCAAGAGCAGTAAAATGTGCATAACTGACATTATGAGCAATGACCTATTATTTGACACCACCCTCAGTGCAGATAGAGAAACATGACCCGCTTTAATAGAAGCATAAAACCTCTTTTTAAATGAACATTGTCTTGAGCATAGAGGTAGCCATAGCAACAAGCAGAGAATTGGACTCTGCAAAGCTGGTTTGAGGCCGTCTCTTGGCGCGTTCAAACATCTCTAAGATGATTTAACACTGCAGGGATGGGAAGGAGTGTCTTGAGGTGCATTCAGGAGAACACTGAACTAAAAATCTCAACCGACCAACCTGATATGCCTCTTTTTTTTCCACTTGAGTGCTTGTTTTCAGGGGGTGTTGGGAATTAGGAGGCCAATCTGTTCTCCGTAGAAGCTAATATGCACAGTTTGTTGTTAGTGATGCTCATATGCAGTCTCTTTTAACCATAGGGCCATCGTTGGGCGGCCAAAAATATATTTATCTCAGCTTTGGTTTGTATGGGCCGCAGGAGTATTCAGTTGCAATTCAGTTGCAATTCACTTTTTAACCATTTGGGACAGTAATGACAGAAGAAGTATGTAGCTAAAGTCACAGAAAAAAAATGTAGGCGCAAAAAATATACCTAAAGTGGTGAAGCTGAATTTTCATTTGCACTCAAATTTTATTGACAATTTATTTAAGAAACATATTTATTGTGTATTATTAGAGTTAAAATTTATTTTAGCACTGCGTAATTGTATGTAAATATATTTTTCATCAGTTGTTATGAGTTCCTTCTTTTGCAGTATTAGTTTAGTGTCGTATTTAGTCTTGATAATAAATCTTTGTGATTAACACATGCTTTCATATTATTTGACAAGGTTTATCCTGTTAAACTGTAGGTAGGTTAGATATAAATATTTAGTGCTGCAGCTATCAATTATTTTGGTTATCAAGTAATCTATTCATTAGTTTGTTCAATTAATCGAGTAATTGGATAAAACACACCTACAGCCTCAATGAGCATTTTAGGGAAAATAGTTGAAATATCCGATAAATGCACATCATCAATATTGAAATTGCACTTTTAAAGGCCTACTGAAACCCACTACTACCGACCACGCAGTCTGATAGTTTATATATCAATGATGAAATCTTAACATTGCAACACATGCCAGTACGGCCGGGTTAGATTAGTAAAGTGCAATTTTAAATTTCCCGCAAAATATCCTGCTGAAAACGTCTCGGTATGATGACGTTTCCGCGTGACGTCACGGATTGTAGCGGACATTTTGGGACACCATTGTGGCCAGCTATTAAGTCGTCTGTTTTCATCGCAAAATTCCACAGTATTCTGAACATCTGTGTCGGTGAATCTTTTGCAATTTGTTTAATGAACAATGGAGATAGCAAAGAAGAAAGCTGTAGGGGGGAAGCGGTGTGTTAGCGGCCGGCTGCAGCAACACAAACACGTAGCGGCTACGTCGTAGCCGGTGTTTCATTGTTTACATTCCCGAACGACAGTCAAGCTTTACCATTGGCCTGTGGAGAACTGGGACAACATAGACTCTTACCAGGAGGACTTTGAGTTAGATACGCATGCTTGTGGAGATGGGACAACAGAGACTCTTACCAGGAGGACTTTGAGTTGGATACGCGCTACCGTGAGTACGCAGCTGCGGCTTCAAAACATTTGATCGCTTGCCCGTACGTGCTATGTGCATGTCACGTACGTAACTTTGGGGAAATATATGTGCTGTATGAACTTTGGGGAGGTGAACGGTACTTTGGGCTGTTGGATTAAGTGTGTTGTGCGGGTGTTTGATTTGTATTGCCGGGTTACATGGACGGGGGGGGGAGGTGTTTGTTATGCGGATTTGAGGGTACCGGCGCTGCGGAGAGGGAGCTTCCCTCGCAGATGGCGCCTCAAACACCAGGGCCGGTGTGCTTGAGGTGCGGACAACCCGGGCACGTGCGCCGGGAGTGCTCCATGATGGAGGTGGGGCAGGTGATGCGGGTTGTCGGGCCTCCAGCACCCGCCCCCGATCTGGGGGAGACGTACTGTGTCCCGGTAAGGGAACAAGGGGGTACATACCTGGGTGATGGTGGATTCGGGCTGCAAACAGTCCACGATCCTTCGAGGTCACACGGCAAGTGGGTGAAGTCGATTATGAGGTTCGGCGCTCGGTCCGACGCGGAGACACTCAGAAAGAAGCGGAGCCTGTTTCCATGGTGACAGTAGTGAGGGAGGAGGAGGAGTTGGGGCCAGAGGTCCTGCGCTCTGGCCCGCCCCCTCAGCTTTCCTGTAACGACCAGCTCACATTAGCGCAGAGAGCGGAGGTTGCTGAGTTACAGCGGCGCTACTCTGATGTGTTCTCCTCACGGCCCGGTCGCACGAATCTCATCCGACATCATATTGAGACGAGCCCGGGAGTTACGGTGCGGTCTCGGCCATATCGGCTTCCCGAACACAAGCGCAGAGTAGTTCGGGAGGAATTAAAAACCATGCTTGAGTTGGGTGTAATAGAAGAATCACACAGCGCGTGGTGCAGTCCCATTGTTCTGGTAGGGAAGAAGGATGGGACTGTGCGGTTCTGTGTGGATTACCACAGGGTGAATGAAATATCACGTTTTGACGCGTACCCAATGCCTCGGGTCGACGAGCTCCTGGATTGGCTAAGCACTGCTCGTTTTTTCACAACACTGGATTTGACCAAGGGCTACTGGCAGATTCTCCTGTCACCAGAGTCCCGAGAAAAAAACGGCCTTTTCCACTCCGGAAGGTTTGTACTAATTCCTGACTTCCGTTTGGCTTGTTCGGTGCGCCCGCCACGTTCCAGCGTCTCATGTACCGCGTGCTGCGACCCCACGCTGCATACGCGGCTGCCTACCTGGATGATGTCATCATCCAGAGTAGCAGCTGGGAACAACACATGCGGCGGGTGGGGGCGGTGTTCAAGTCCCTTAGGCTGGTGGGGCTCACCGCCAACCCGGCGAAATGCGCGGTTGGCCGGAGGGAGGTACAGTATCTGGGGTACCACTTGGGAGGGGGACAGGTGCGGCCCCAAGTAGACAAAACAGCGGCAATCGTGGCCTGTCCACCCCCCAAAACAAAAAAAAGAGGTGAGGCAGTTTTTGGGACTGGCGGGCTATTACCGCCGGTTCATTCCCCGGTTCGCGGACTTGACCGGCCCACTGACTGACCTCACCCGAAAGGGTGCTCCAGAACTGGTCCAGTGGACGGAGCAGTGCCAGCGGGGGTTTGAGAAGGTAAAAACAGCACTCTGCGAGGAGCCGGTGCTGCACAAGCCTAACTTCAACATCCCTTTCTGTCTGCAGGCGGACGCGTCGGGCCGGGGACTGGGGGCGGTGCTGTGCCATTTCCTGTGGTCCCAGAAGAACCCGAGTAAAGAGATATCTTCACAGTCACATTTTCAGTAGACCCACAATAAATTCATAAAAGAACCAAACTTCATGAATGTTTTTGTGACAAACAAGTATGTGCTCCAATCACTATCACAAAAAATGTGTTGTAGAAATGATTGAAAACTCAAGACAGCCATGACATTATGTTATTTACAAGTGTATGTAAACTTTTGACCACGACTGTATAAACATAGATATACATATACATAGAAATATATATACATACATACATGTATACATATACATATGTACACACATGTGGCTCTTTGGTTACAGGGAAAGTGCGAAAAAGGCAAAGACTGCTATAAAAGAACTTCAGAGCTGGTAACAAACTGTTATTCATGCAAAATCAGAAGTGGGAGATGGAAAATACCAGAAAATTAAGTAAAAGATGAAATATTAGAAATAAAAGCTGTTGGGAGTAAGCGAACTGGGATGTATATATACATGTTTATATGTTATGGATGGAACTTCTGCTCTCTCTTCCACAGGTAAGCTTGAGGAGAAAGAAATGGCTTGTAGACACATCCTGCCTGAAATAAGCTAAAATCTCCACAGCATCACATCACCTCACAGATGATTGAAGAGTATTACTCTCCATTAGCTCAGCAAGGCTGCAGCAGCTGTGCGTCACTGCACAGGGAACACTACGCGGGGACATAGATGACGCACAGATGATGGTGCTTTCCCTTACTCGCAGATTGCTGATGTTCCATGACGACATTTAGACACACACAACACAGTGTCCCTTTTTTTGAATGTGACAAGGGTCTCTAAAACATTAAACTATATACTCACCACACACAAAAAATTACTCGCTTGAACGAAAAGATTTCATACAGTACGTGTTTGACAGATTTGTTTACTTTATCAAGTTAGGTAAAAAAGGACCGTATTGACTTGAAACATCCATCCATTCATCAGTCTTCTTCCGCTTATCCGAGGTCGGTCGCGGGGGCAGCAGCCTAAGCAGAGAAGCCCAGACTTCCCTCTCCCAAGCCACTTCATCCAGCTCCTCCCGGGGGATCCCAAGGCGTTCCAAGGCCACATAGTCTTCCCAACGTGTCCTGGCTCTTCCCCTTGGCCTCCTACCGGTCGGACGTGCCCTAAACACATCCCTATGGAGGCGTTCGGGTGGCATCCTGACCAGATGCCCGAACTACCTCATCTGGCTCCTCTCAATGTGGAGGAGCAGCGGCTTTACTTTGATCTCCTCCCGAATGACAGAGCTTCTCACCCTCTCTCTAAGGGAGAGCCTCGCCACAAACTCCTTTCGGCCGCTTGTACCAGTGATCTTGTCCTTTCGGTCATAACCCAAAGCTCATGACCATAGGTGAGGATGGGAACGTAGATCGGCCGGCTTAGGTCCTTCTTCACCACAACGAATCGATACAGCGTCCGCATTACTAAAGACGCCGCACCGATCCGCCTGTCGATCTCACCATCCACTCTTCCCTCACTCGTGAACAAGACTCTAAGGTACTTCAACTCCTTCACTTGGGGCAAGATCTCTTCCCCAACCTGGCGATGGCACTCCACCCTTTTCCGGGCGAGAAACATGGACTCTGACTTGCAGGTGCTGATTCTCATCCAAGTCGCTTCACACTCGGCTGCGAACCGATCCAGTGAGAGCTGAAGATCCTGGCCAGATGAAGCCATCAGGACCACATCATCTACAAAAAGCAGAGAAGTAATCCTGCAGCCACCAAACCGGATCCTCTCAACGCCCTGACTGTGCCTAGAAATTCTGTCCATAAAAGTTATGAACAGAATCGGTTCTGACTTGAAACTGTAATCTTGAAAGAAAGGGTTGTCTTATGTGTGGATTTAGACATGCCAAACAAATTCTACAGAAGCAAATCAGAGTTATTTTTCTGGCCACTCACATACACACATTCTCTTGGTTGTCCATCAAATCCCCATGATGACGTCCACTTCTAACTTTAACGGTGGACTCTCTGATGGCTGTACAGTCCAATCCTGGAGCCGCATACTTTATTGCAGGTCGGACATATGTAGTTTGTTGTAGTGGTGGTCCTGGCATCTCTGGGTGTGTTTCTTCTAATACATTTACCGTCTGGCAGTTTGCTCCCTTTCCAGCTGGTGAGTCCCCTCATAACAGCACTGCTTCCTGAGGGCACGATCAGCAGCGATGACCTCAAGGTCCTCTGGCCTGGTGTTACATTTCCTCATTGAGGTCTTCAGATGATCTTTATACCTCTTTGTCCCACCTGCCTAGTGCCGTCCGCAGTGTAGTTGGCCATACAATACTCCATACTCGCCAACCTTGAGACCTCCAATATCGGG
Organism: Entelurus aequoreus; assembly: GCF_033978785.1. NCBI lineage: Eukaryota > Metazoa > Chordata > Actinopteri > Syngnathiformes > Syngnathidae > Entelurus > Entelurus aequoreus. The sequence continues at coordinate 37,040,739 of NC_084746.1, read as the reverse complement.
AGGTGTGTGTGGGGGAGTGGGGGCGTGGTTATTTACAGCTAGAATTCACCAACTCGAGTATTTCATATATATTTCATATATATATATATATGTATATATATATTTCATATATGTATATATATATTTCATATATATATATATATATATATATATATATATATATATATATATATATATATATATATTTCATATATATATATATATATATATATATATATATATATATATATATATATATATGTATATATATGTATATATATATATATATATATATATATATATATATATATGTATGAAATACTTGACTTTCAGTGAATTCTAGCTATATATATATATATATATATATATATATATATATATATATATATATATATATATATATATTTATTTATTTTATTTACATAGAAGAAAAAAAATACTTGAATTTCAGTGTTCCAGTGGCTATCCATTAGATGGCAGTATTGTCCTGTTTAACTTCTCCGTTCATGATGAGTATATCATTTCGGCCGCCATGTCTGTAATTTCCTCGTTCTTCTGCTTCGTCTCCTTGTTGTGTGCGCAGTTGTGCACTCTATAAAAGCCCTAGATGTTATGACGTCTTTGGGCAGGCAAGCTGTTTTATATTGTGGGAAAGCGGACGTGAGAACAGGCTGTCCCCACTCAGTCTCAGGTCCGCATTGAGCGGGAGGGGGCGTGGCCTCCAGCTCCGGCTGAATACCGGGAGTTTGTCGGGAGAAAATCTCTGCCGGGAGGTTGTCGGGAGAGGCGCTGAATATCGGGATTCTCCCGCTAAAAATGGGAGGGTTGGCAAGTATGCAATACTCTGCAGAGCAGCATGTTTGTAGGTATTCAAACCACAGTGCTGCTGGTGTTGGGTGATCATGGCCTCTGTACTTCTGCAGTTAGTCTTTGCAAGTATCTCTGTGTGAGGCACACCATCCTGCCAGGCAACCTATGTGGAAGCGCTCCAGGGATTGTATGTGGCAACTGTATGTGACCCATGCCTAACAGCTGTAAAAGAGAGTGGCGAGCCAGACTGCTTGGCAGACAGCAACTTTAGTATGCGGATGTAGATTGCTGTTCTGGAACACCCAGAGTCACAATCTCCCAAAGGGAACTGATGCTGGTCTGATCCGATTCTGAACTTCTTGATCGATGCTGCAGTCCTCTTAAAGAATACTGCCAAGATACTTAAAAGAGGGGGTTATTGCCAATGGTTTGCTGTTGATGGTGAAGATGGGCGGGGTAGGTGGCGCGCTGGAACTCCCCTGGCAGACCACTTCTGTCTTATTGATGTTGACTGACAACCTCATTCTTCTGTAGGCCTGTAGAGCCACAGCAATGATGATCTGAAGGTTGTCTGAAGGGGAGTGCGCTACAAAGGCAAAGGCATCTGCGTACTGCGTCTCAAGAACCAGCACATTAGACAGCTTGGTGGTGGTCTGCAGACTCCTGATTTTGAAGAAGTTGCCATCGAGTCTGAAATCCACCACTGTTGTGCTCAAGCTCCTTGTGGAGCAGTGGACAGGGAATGGTACCGACTCCTACCCACCAATGGTCACTCGGACCATCATCCAGTCGTGAAATTGTCTCCGTATGTTAACAAATTTGGCTGAACAGCCAAACCTGTCAAACACACGCCACAGGAGCTCCATGTCTACTGTGTCAAGGGCTTTGGAAGGGTTGATGAAGGCCAGGAGAAGGTTCTGGTGTTCACTGCACTTTTCCTGGAGTTGCCTTGCTGTAAAAATCACGTCCACCGTGCTCCTGTTCTAGCTTCTGGGATGTTTTTTATCAGCTGGAGCAGCATGACTTTTGAGAGCACCTTCCCAGCAGAAGCAGGAAGTGCAATCCCCTTGCTGTTGCTGCAGTCTGATTTGTCACCTTTATTTATATGCACACGCACTCCTCACACACACACACACGTGGCCTAGTGGTTAGAGTGTCCGCCCTGAGATCGGTAGGTTGTGAGTTCAAACCCTGGCCGAGTCATACCAAAGACTATAAAAAAGGGACCCATTACCTCCCTGCTTGGCACTCAGCATCAAGGGTTGGAATTGGGGGTTAAATCACCAAAAATGATTCCTGGCCGCGGCCAACGCTGCTGCCCACTGCTCCCCTCACCTCCCACGGGGTGATCAAGGGTGATGGGTCAAATGCAGAGAATAATTTTGCCACACCTAGTGTGTATGTGACAATCATTGGTACTTTTTAACACACACACACACACACTCACACACACACGAGACCTAAAGAGATACAGCCACGACACACATATCTGCCAGAAAAAAAAGTGTGTCTGAAAGGTTGTTAGCAATTTAGCAAACAACGGAAGAAGAGTTCTAAGTGATCACTAATACGAGTCATCAGTCAGATCAAGTAGTGACATCATTCATTTGCATGCTGTGTGGAGGTGAGTAACAGCCACTCTTTCCCTCCCAGTAGCCTTGTTATTAACGTATGCCAATGAGTCAGATTAGGGTGTGCGTGTTTGTAGTAGGGTTGTACGGTATACCGGTACTAGTAAAGTAATGAATCATATTCCGTACTACACCGCCTCTAAAAAGTACCGGTTCCTCGCCCCCCCTTTTTTTTTTTTAACAGGCATGACGGCGCAATCTACCGGTAATTACACCGATACTAAAAAAGGTATGATAAAAAAATAAAGATTGAAAGAGTTGTCCATAAAAAATGTAGGGTTGTCTTATATCAGACCTGGGCATTCTGCGGCCCGCGGGCCGCATCCGGCCCTTTGTGCGTCCCTGTCCGGCCCGCGTGAGGCCAATTATAAATTACAAAATACATTTTAAAAAGTATCTATGTCGAGTGTGCAATACAACAGTGCTGCTTTTGTTTTGAAAATCGTTATTTGTATTACTTCCGTGTGGACTTATGCGTGTGCGTGATTGTGAGTGAATGTGAACAGCTGCAATCATTAATTACAAAATAAAGTTGAAAAAACATCTATGTCGTGCGCGCAATACAACTGTGCTGCTTTTATTTTGAAAAGTATTATTTATGGGCGTGTGTCCGTGTGTAACCTGCGAGTGAAGGTGCACATGCAGCGACAAGTGATGCACGGTTTACACCCGAGACGCTAAAAAGAGAAAAGTTGATGAAGAATGGCGTGTTTCCAACAAGACATGGACTGCCATGCAACGTTCCTTCTAAGGTGCGTGCCTGCGCAATTGCGCACTGCTCAAGCGTCTGCTGCGCGCAGCAAATATATGCCCCGCACCAAATCAAATCCCATCTGAATTCTAAACAAAATAAACATATTTATTCTATGTAATTTTGCAATGCAACTTTGAGTGACAGTGACAACAAGCGGCCCTAACGGTGTTCGTCAACACCGTTCAATTGAACACCGTTCAATTATTGTAACGTCTATCCAGATGCTTCGAGGCCAGGAATTATATCGATCACTTTATTGAGCAAAACTGTTTATATTCGGACATAACCACACCAAAAACATAAGTAAAACACTTCTATCTCGAAAAACTAGTCATTTTCTGCCGTACAAACCAGGCCAAAACCAACTTGTCATCTGTCACCAACACGCATAGCACTAAACCACTGGTGCGTTTATGGCCAACAAAAAGTCGGACAACTCAAACACCACACAAAGTTACACTATGACTCCTCAGTCATACGTGTGCTTATTTTACTGTCATTTATTATTAATGTTAATTTATTTATATTAGTCATGGAATGCTGTTACACACACTATGTTGAAGTATTACTATTATTATTAATTATTATTATTATAATTATTATGTATCTTACGGTATATATCAAAAATAATATTGAGCAAAATTTAATTGAAATATTGTCGATGTGGCCCTCCAGCAGTGCTCGGGTTGCTCATGCGGCCCCCGGTAAAAATTAATTGCCCACCCCTGTCTTATACAGTGTTTTAGCTACTTCTAAATGACTAATCCTCGCCTCCATGGCGACAAATAAAGTAAGTTTCTTACGCGTATCATTATCACTGCAGGACAAGGAATAGCTAAACATGCTTCACTACACACCGTAGGAGGATACAATAGCTCACCGGCGTCACAATGTAAACAAACACCATGGGTGGATCTACACCTCACATCCTCTGTAATGATACCAAGTACAATAGCGTATCTAGTCAATACTACTATGATTACATCGATATTTGAATCTTTTTTCGGTTTTTTTATATTTTTTACATTATGTTTATAAACTCAGCAAATGAGACGCCAGCCCTTTTCTTGAAAAACAACAATGCAGGTCACACAAAAAACACCGGCGCGCACACAAAAACATCACCGCAGGTCGGAAGAGGCTTGATAATTGTTGGAGAATTGAGAAAACTCCCACTGCGACACACAGACACACACAGAAGCTCCGTGCTCTGTTTATCAGGGCCCAGCACATCCATCATCCAAGCCTGGTTGCCTGGGTAACCCTATTATTATTCAAAGCACGGCGCTTGCACAGGAAACCATGTGTGTGTGTACGAACGTGTGTGTGTGTGTGTGTGTGTGTGTGTGTGTGTGTGTGTGTGTGTGTGTGTGTGTGTGTGTGTGTGTGTGTGTGTGTGTGTGTGTGTGTGTGTGTGTGTGTGTGTGTGTGTGTGTGTGTGTTAGACAGGTAGGGGAGATTCCCCATTGGCTCAGACACACAGCTCTAAAAAGGGACACTTCCATTAAGGTGTGGCTATCTCGCTGTCAAAATTGCGACTCCTTTTCATTCAGCTCCCTCCCTCCAAATTCCCCTCCATCCTTTGCTGCATTTCATTCAAGCCTGCACAGACACGGCACCCCCGGCCCTACCCCATTCTTCTCTTCTCTTTTTCATTCACATCCTGCAGCCCGCATGCTCATTCACAAACACCACCACAACTTACAGCGGCAAAAAAGCAGGGAGGGTAGTGAGAGGGGAAGGGCGCTAGGGAGGGAGGGCTTGCCCCCACTGACTGACTGACTGATTGCAGCATGCTATTAGGGCTGCTGGAACAAGACAAAACAGACAATCAGGGTGTAGAAAACATAGGAGGGAAAGTAGTGAAGAGTGAATCCATGTGCCACCTCTCTCCTTTAGCTCGTTCATTCATTGCCACTGCAGCTGCTATTCAGTCAAATGAGGTGGGCTTCAATCAAACGGTGTTTTAGATCAAGATTGTTGGGGGATTTTGTGAAAGCAATAAGCTAGCTTGACCAACAGTAACAAAGCTTCCATTGTGTAGGATGGCTCCAGACCAGGGCTGCCCATTACGTCGATGGTAGAGGGTGTGTCAGTCCATCGCCAGCCAGGCATTAAAAAAATAGACCTAAAAATGAGACGTCACTTTCATCACTTGATTGACATTCACGGCACCCGAGGGTCTTGTGAGATGACGCTGGCTGCTGCCAGATAATTATTAAGAAAAAATGACAGACAGGAAGGCGAGAAACACTCTTTATTTCAACAGACTCTCACCTGCCGTCAAAACTCTAAAGACCGACTGCAGTTCCTACCTTCACAACAAAAGCACTGCTTCATCCTGTCTGCGCTACCAAAATAAGAGTCTCAGAAAGCGAGCGTGCACAAGCTAGCAAGCTACGGAGTTTGCCGCCAATGTATTTCTTGTAAAGTGTATAAAAAGGAGTATGGAAGCTGGACAAATAAGATGGCAAAAAACAAACACTTTCATGTGGTATTGGACAGAAAGGAGGACTTTTTTTCTCCTCCATTTGAAAATGTGGACGTTATCATCACGACGGTCTGATTCCAATCAATGCAAGTCATCAGAATCAGGCAGTGGTGTGCTCTCAGGGCCAGCAAGGCCCTCTCTGCTGGCCTAACATAACCAGAAATCATGATCATAACCAGAGGTGGGTAGAGTAGTCAGAAATTGTACTCAAGTAAGAGTACTGTTACTTTAGAGATGTATTACTTAAGTAGAAGTAAGGAGTAGTCACCCAAATATTTACTTGAGTAAAAGTAAAAAGTATGTTGTGAAAAAACTACTCAAGTACTGAGTAACTGATGAGTAACATCGCAGGCGTGATGGAGCGGCACTTTTATTGTGAAGACAGTAACTGTGCGGTCAGTCTTTAGGCTTTTGAGAGAGGTACGGTTGAAATAAAAAAGTGTCATTTTTCCTTCACACTTTTGATTGATTGATTGAAACCTTTTTAGTAGATTGCACAGTACATTACATATTCCGTACAATTGGCCACTAAATGGTAACACCCGAATAAGTTTTTCAACTTGTTTAAGTCGGGGTGCACGTGTGACGGTCATGTGACCGCCTGGCTCTGTTTGATTGGTCCAACGTCACCAGTGACTGCATTTGATTGGTGAAACAGAGTCAAACGTCACCAGTGACGGCATCTTATTGGTGAAACGCAGACATGCATAGATCTTACTTTGAAGGTCTGTCTGACAAACCAAAACAAACAAAGCGTGCATTAACAGATCGATAAAAATCAGTAGCGAGTAGCGAGCTGAATGTAGATAAATGGAGCGGAGTAAAAGTAGCGTTTCTTCTCTATAAATATACTCAAGTAAAAGTAAAAGTATGTTGCATTAAATCTACTCTTAGAAGTACAATTTATCCCAAAAGTTACTCAAGTAGATGTAACGGAGTAAATGTAGCGCGTTACTACCCACTTCTGATCATAACTAAAGATAAAAGTCATTTTTTATTTACTTTCCCTAAATATCTAAAAGTATTCATATTCTCTTCATGTCAGATTATGCTCCTTCCAGCGCTGTTGTTTTTAGTTTATAGAGTTTTTATCAGAATTCAGCTAGCTTATGCTGCCATGCTGTACCAAATCTGCTCGAAGCCTTCAGAATTAACAATGTCTGTGCACTGTAAGGGAACGGGGACATACAGTTCATAGACAGTTGCGATAGCCAATCAGATCACCAGTTGTTGTCAGTAAGGCCTTCTAGATGGCCTAAGGCAGATATATACAATAATGTTATGAGCAAGGTAACACAAGAACTCCATTATCCAGCATGCCACAGTAGTGCAGAGCATGCGCAGTAGCCACGTTTAGCCAGCAGCGGGATGTTTGTGATGAACACCTCGTGGAGTAAACTTTAAGAACTCCGCCAACACGCCTCTTCTGCATCTTTTATGATTAGACAACACATATATTTGCAAGGCCATTTTCAAGAAGGATATTTAAAGAGAAACTACATCTTGTGAGACTATGACAGCCAACCCCGGAAGCTCGAATGGTTTCTACAGATTGTGAGTTCAGATATGTTATTTCTTTATTTTTTCACGTTTAATATGTTTTTTGCAATTTTAATTTTGACAGTACCACATAAGATAGGTTTTAATTGCTGATGCAGGTTTATTGACTTTTAAATGCGCCAGAAAATAACCCGTTATGTACACTGTTGGTGGTGATTCAATGCCCAGTGGAGCGTAAATGTGTTTCTGTATAGTATTCCTCCAGCAATGGTCATGTGGTGACATAAACGATGGTATTTTGAGAGGTAATCATTGAAGTCGGACATCACTAAAGGCCGAGGTGGGAAACGCACAGCCTGTCACTGGAATCAGGTAATACACCAACTTATATTCTTGTCTTCATGAAGAAAGAAATTAAACATGCTTGAAATTATCATTAAACACCTTTAATTTGTTAACAAAAATCTCTCTTCATAAATAAATAAATAAATAAATATAAATTATATATATGAATTGACTTGGTCAATTGAAAAGTAGCTCGCCTGCAGAAAAAGTGTGGGCACCCCTGGTCAAACCTACTTGCAAATCATGTCCACCAAACTTGGAATGTGCAATCTTTTGGTTAGACAATCTTCTGTCAAGCTGTCAAAGTCAAAGTGCCCCAACTTGTCGGAATTATCAACAGCCACCTTCTGTTCAGGTGAGACGCATGATTTATTAACGAGAATAAACTTCCAGGAGCAGGGAGACAAGGAAGCAGCAAACCACGATGATGTTAACAAAGGGCACACAGGAAGTGTTCACGGCAACGCTATAAATAGTTTGTCTGCGTCAGCGCTTATAATATTAATATCACTAATACTTGGTTAATATTCATGTCACGAAATGTAAATGTTGTATTGTTGGCGCTTTTTGAACGGTTATTTATTGGATTTTTGGGCGGAATAGTGGAGCTCCCATTGGCTCCACTGTAAGCAAACTTTTATTTACGTTAGTTTAATATTTAGAATGCATTAGAAAAAAATCCAACCGTCGTCACGTGAAAGATCCATCCATCCATCCATCTTCTTCCGCTTAACCGAGGTCGGGTCGCGTGGGCAGCAGCCTAAGCAGGGAAGCCCAGACTTTCCTCTCCCCAATCACTTTGTCCAGCTCTTCCCAGGGGATCACGAAGCGTTCCCAGGCCAGCCGGGAGACATAGTCTACCCAACGTGTCCTGGGTCTTCCCCGTGGCCTCCTACCGGTCGGACGTGCCCTAAACACCTCCCTAGGGAGGCGTTCGGGTGGCATCCTGACCAGATGCCCGAACCACCTCATCTGGCTCCTCTCGATGTGGAGGATCAGCGGCTTTACTTAGAGCTCCCCCCGGATGGCAGAGCTTCTCACCCTATCTCTAAGGGAGAGCCCCGCCACCCGGCGGATGAAACTCATTTCGGCCGCTTGTACCCGTGATCTTGTCCTTTCGGTCATAACCCAAAGCTCAAGACCATAGGTGAGGATGGGAAAGTAGATCGACCGGTAAATTGAGAGCTTTGCCTTCCGGCTCAGCTCCTTCTTCACCACAACGGATCGATACAGCGTCCGCATTACTGAAGACGCCGCATCGATCTGCCTGTCGATCTCACGATCCACTCTTCCCTCACTCGTGAACAAGACTCCGAGGTACTTGAACTCCTCCACTTGGGACAGGGTCTCCTCCCCAACCTGGAGATGGCACTCCACCCTTTTCCGGGCAAGAACCATGGACTCGGACTTGGAGGTGCTGATTCCCATCCCAGTCGCTTCACACTCGGCTGCGAACCGATCCAGTGAGAGCTGAAGATCCTGGCCAGATGAAGCCATCAGAACCACATCATCTGCAAAAAGCAGAGACCTAATCCTGGAGCCACCAAACCAGATCCCGACAACGCCTTGACTGCGCCTAGAAATTCTGTCCATAAAAGTTATGAACAGAATCGGTGACAAAAGGCGGAGTCCAACCCTCACTGGAAACATGTCTGACTTACTGCCGGCACGTGAAAGATAAGCAACATTTTTTTAAAAGTGCAGTTCCCCTTTAAAAATGTAGATCATGGGTTTCACTATGTAAAGCGATTTGAGTCACAAGAGGAAAACGTGCTATATAAATATAATTCACTTCACTACTGTATATACAGTATTGTTACTTTACATGCAGTCTGCTTTTGGCCCCTGGCCACATTTTTATAGCCTAATGTGGCCCTCCAAGTCAAAAAGTTTTAGCACAACCCTGGTTCAGACTATGTTCGCTATTTTCCTGTGTTTATAATCTCTTCCTGTGCTGGTGCTCTTGTTTTGTCAGTATTACCTGTTTGGTGTCTGTGTTTGGAAGCACTTTACTTTCTGTTCCTTGACATTCTAGCACATTGTCCCTTATTTTTAAAGGCCTACTGAAACCCACTACTACCGACCACGCAGTCTGATAGTTTATATATCAATGATGAAATCTTAACATTGCAACACATGCCAATACGGCCGGGTTAACTTATAAAGTGCAATTTTAAATTTCCTGGCAAACTTCCGGCTGAAAACGTTTCGATATGATGACGTTTGCGCGTAACGTCAACGGTTGAAGCGGAAGTATTCGGAGCCCATTGAATCCAATACAAAAAGCTCTGTTTTCATCTCAAAATACCACAGTATTCTGGACATCTGTGTTGGTGAATCTTTTGCAATTTGTTTAATGAACAATGGAGACTGCAAAGAAGAAAGTTGTAGGTGGGATCAGTGTATTAGCGGCGGACTACAGCAACACAACCAGGAGGACTTTGAGATGGATAGCAGACGCGCTAGCCGCCGACCTCACCTTGACTTCCTCCGTCTCCGGGCTGCCGACCGCATTGATGATCGGGTGAAGTCCTTCGTCGTACCGTCGATCGCTGGAACGCAGGTGAGCACAGGTGTTGATGAGCAGATGAGGGCTGGCTGGCGTAGGTGGAGCGCTAATGTTTTTAGCATAGCTCTGTGAGCTCCCGTTGCTAAGTTAGCTTCAATGGTGTCGTTAGCAACAGCATTGTTAAGTTTCGCCAGGCTGGAAAGCATTAACCGTGTAGGTACATGTCCATGGTTTAATAGTATTGTTGATTTTATGTCTATCCTTCCAGTCAGGGGTTTATTTATTTAGTTTCTATCTGCATTTAAGCATGATGCTATCATGTTAGTTCCGTAGCTAAAGAGCTTCACCGATGTATTGTCGTGGAGATCACTGTGAATGTCCATTTCGCGTTCTCTACTTATTTTCAAGAGGATATAGTATCCGAGGTGGTTTAAAATACAAATCCGTGATCCACAATAGAAAAAGGAGAGAGTGTGGAATCCAATGAGCCCTTGTACCTAAGTTACGGTCAGAGCGAAAAAAGATATGTCCTGCACTGCACGCTTGTCCTTCACTTTCACGTTCCTCATCCACGAATCTTTCATCCTCGCTCAAATTAATGGGGTAATCGTCGCTTTCTCGGTCCGAGAGGCCAGGGATTGGGGGTCAAAGGAGACAGGTCGACGACCTCAGAATGGCACCATGCAAGCTTGTTGCTCATACGGAGGCAGGTGATGTGTCATTTACTGTGTACCAATTACAACATGGCAGGCAAGCACACACACAATAGTGGACAGAAGAGCTATTACATCATCAGGCACCGCCTCAAGGAGCAAGGCACTGACCACTACAAGAACTAATGGTGTGCAGGGAGAGGGTGGTCATTACATCAGAAGAAAAATCTGAGATTGTGTGGCAGGCGGCAACTGGACCAGTGTGTGCGCGCGCAACCATAACATAATAATAACACCCACACAGGTCAGGTGGAGGGTCGCAAAAATGTTTGATGTGACACACACACACACACACACACACCAGGCTTAACATGCAGCTGGCCCAGCTTGTAATGAACAGTTATGTCACACAGACTGCGTTGAAGATGCTATGTGGTTATTTAAAATGTACTGATAAAAATATGACAGTTCCATTTACATGGTAGGTATGTAGCTCACGAATCATACCACCAATGACGCTACCACCCTAATTTGACAGTTGGTACTTGCGTGTTTGCAGATATTTACACAATATTATCTGTGTGTTTTCAGTGGGAAGAAAATCTATACAGCTATAAAAAGCTGCACATCCTAAATAGCATATTTTTCGGACTATAAGGCGCACTGAAAATCCTTTCATTTTCTCAAAAATCGACAGTGCGCCTTATAACCCGGTGCGCCTAATAATGTACGTAGTAATTCTGGTTGTGCTTACTGACCTCGAAGCAATTGCATTGGTACATGGTGTAATGAAAAGTGTGACCAGTAGATGGCAGTCACACATAAGAGATACGTGTAGACTGCAATATGACGCCAGTAAACGACATCAAAACTTTAAATGTTCCATTGAAAATATAGAACATTACACACGACGCTCAAAAATCTGTCAAAATGTTTATAGTACTTCTCCAGTAAGCTATGAAGCCACACCGCTAGATGGATTGTCGGCGCATTAAACATTAAACATGTATAAGGACTGCAAAATGGCACCCATTAGCAGACATTATTTGGCGTTTTTTCGCAAAACCAACTTTTCTTACCTTCTGGTACCTGCTGATCTGAATTTGGGATCTGCTTAAGTCATGAAAATTTGTGCGAGTCCGCCTTTGTAGTCGGTGTTGACACCGCAGTCGATAAGACTACAGCTTTCTTCTTTGCAGTCTTCATTGTTCATTAAACAAATTGCAAAAGATTCACCAACACAGATGTCCAGAATACTGTGGAATTTTGCGATTAAAACAGAGCTTTTTGTATTGGATACAATGGTGTCCGAATACTTCCGTTTCAACCATTGACGTCACGCGCATACGTCATCATACATAGACGTTTTCAGCCGGAAGTTTCACGGGAAATTTAAAATTGCACTTTATAAGTTAACCCGGCCGTTTTGGCATGTGTTGCAATGTTAAGATTTCATCATTGATATATAAACTATCAGACTGCGTGGTCGGTAGTAGTGGGTTTCAGTAGGCCTTTAAAACAGTTAGCTCCATCTTTTGACACTTCTTCCACTCCCGTCCTTGCACGCTACAACAAAGAGAAGACGCTGTCGAAGGTGAGCCACGTAAATAAGGCTGCCCACAAAACGGCGCATCCAGGAGCGACTGTCAGAAACTGACTTGAAGATGATCTGTAAAACATCATCTATGCCACATTTTGACCAAAGAACCACCATTACATGTTATGTAGACCACAAGGAAGTCTTTTACATTTAGAAAAAAATCATAATATGACCCCTTTAATGCGCCTTATAATCCGGTGCGCCTTTTGTATGAAAATAGACCCCCTCATCGGCAGTGTGCCTTTTAATCCAGTGCACCCTATTGTCCCCAAAATACGGTATGTTCAAGTTTACTTTATAGACTATGTTTACACTGCAGGCCAAACTGGCCCAAATAGGATTTTTTTTTAGATCTGATTTATATTATATAATATATATTCATGTATTACATATAGTCTATTGCAGGGGTGCTCACACTTTTTCTGCAGGCGAGCTACTTTTCAATTGACCAAGTGGGATCTACCTCATTCATATATATTATTTATATTTATTTATTCATGAAAGAGGTTTTTGTTAACAAGTTAAAGGTGTTTAATGATAATACAAGCATGTTTAACATTCCTTTCTTTCATGAAGACAAGAATATAAGTTGGTGTGTTACCTGATTCTGATGACTTGCATTGATTGGAATCAGACAGTAGTGATGATAACGTCCACATTTTCAAATGGAGGAGAAAAAAAGTCCTCCTTTCTGTCCAATACCACATGAAAGTGGTTGCTTTTTGCCATCTTATTTGTCCAGCTTCCATACTCCTTTTTATACACTTTACAAGAAATACATTGGTGGCAAACTCCGTAGCTTGCCAGCTTGTGCATGCCAGCTTTCTGAGACTCTTGTTTTTTTAGCGCAAGCAGGATGAAGCAGCGCTTTTATTGTGAAGACAGGAACAGTGCAGTCGGTCTTTAGAGTTTTGACGGCAGATACAGTGCGAGAGTCAGTTGAAATAAAAAGTGTTTCTCGCCTTCCTGTTGGTCATTTTTTCTTAATATGATCTGGCAGCAGCCAGCGTCATCTCACAAGACCCTCGGGTGCCGTGAATGTCAATCAAGTGACGAAAGTGACGTCTTGGTGAAGATTGATGATCGCCCATTTTTAGGTCTATTTTTTTAATGCCTGGCTGGCAATCGACTGACACACCCTCCCCCATCGACCGCTAGCTCGCCATCCACGTAATGGTCCATTGTTAGCACACTATTGATGCACCGAAAATTTGGTCGTCTTAAATAGAAACTGAAACCGGATGTTGTGATGAAATATCCATTTCCGCTGGAGGCTGCGTCTTTCCGGCGCACACAAGTTACGTCGCTCACCCAAAGCTGACAAAAAAGTCACATTCAAGTCGCATTGCGTTTAGACTGCAGTCACATTTGAAAAGATCAGATTCGAATTGGATTCAGGACCTCCTGGCGTGGCCTGAATCTAATGCCAAAAGATCAGATTTGAAGCACTTTGGAGCGTTTAGACTGGCCAAAAAATTCAGATCTGTGTCACTTGGGGGCAAAATAATCAGATCTAGTGTGTAGCGTAAACAGGGTCATAGCGTTGTCCCTTGACCAGCAATATTGTAGTACAACTATGATGAGTGTGCGACACTGCACATAAATAGGATATACTAAGACTACAAAAGGAAGAGGTTACTACAAAAGTGACCTTCTTTACCGTATTTTCCGCACTATAAGGCGCACCTTTTTTTTTTTTTTTTTTTTTTTTTTTTATGAATTTATTAATCAATCAACAAAACAATACACAACAATACCACAATAATGCAATCCAATTCCAAAACCAAACCCGTCCCAGCAACGTTAAGAATAACAACAAACAGAGCAATTGAGAGCAATTGAGGACACACAAACATGTCACGGAACAATACAAATGTAGTGAAACAAAAATGAACATTATCGACAACAGCATCATTATTAGTAATAATTTCAAAATAGCAGTGATTAAAAAAAACCCTCATTGATATTATCATTAAAAACATTAATAAAAAATAATAAAAAAATTTGAAATGAACAATAGTGTCACAGTGACCCACACCTGCATCACATCTCACAAGCTTGACAACACACTGTGTCCAATATTTTCCACAAATATATAATAAGTCATATTTTGGTTCATTTAATAGTTAAAACAAATTTAAATAATGGATCCCATATTCCAATATATGTCAAGGGTGTACCCCGCCTTCCGCCCAATTGTAGCTGAGATAGGCTCCAGCGCCCCCCGTGACCCCGAAGGGAATAAGCGGTAGAAAATGGATGGATGGATGGATGGATGACTCATTATTATCTAAACTAAATGCAGTTTGTTCTACTGATATCATCTCCATAGCTTGTGTATACCAGTCAGTATGAGTTGGACTATCAACAGCTATCCATTTTTTAAATGTTACCCTTTTTGTTATTATGCATATTGAAAGAAAAGCATTTTTACTCTTTGATGACACGTTACTATATTGATGTAGATCCCCAAGAATACAAGTTTGCAGTGTCATTGGGATGTTTATATTAAGGAATGTGATTGCTTCTTTTGTTGTTTTCAACCATTACTCTTTTATTTTCTGACATTCCCACAATAAATGAACAAGAGTTCCCTCAGCTGCCCGACACTTCATACATAACTTGCTATCTACAACACCAATTTTAAACAGCTGAGAAGATGTAAAATACAATCTATTCAATATCTTAAATTGAGTCAGTTTATCTTTAATGCTTCTAAAGGGCTTATTGGCATTTTTCCAAATATCATTCCATGATATGTCTCTTTCATCTAAAATGCCCAAATCCATCATCCTTTTCCGAACACATGCATCATTTGCATTTCTAGTGTGGTGTTCATTTATTATTCCATAAAAGTGCATCTTCCAGTTCATGGCTATTTAAAAAGACATACTTTCAGAGGATATGCATTTATTTACAGCGTGTTTTAAAGAGATAAAATTTTAAAAATGATTTCTGGGTACATTATATTGTTCAACTAAATCATTGAACGGTTTAAAAGAGTTTTTATTAATAATAAGATGAGGTTTAGTAATACCTCTGTCTTTCCACGTTGTCCATTTAACCATATTTTTTATGAATTATGATATTAGGATTGTACCAAAGCGATTGATTTACAGATGTCATTGGGTTGATTCCTAGTATTTTCTGGCACAGTTTTAGAATGTTAAAGGTGGCTTCTATTGGGCTCTGCCTCAATTCATTAGGTATTTTTTTAATATAATATAAGCTCCCCACATCAATGTCCAAATTCATTAACATATTTATTGGTGTGTTAATTAAAAGCGCACCTTTAATGAATGGCATATCGCAAAACTTTGTTCATATATAAGGCGCACCGGATTATAAGGTGCGCCTATGCATCCATTAGATGGAGCTGCGCTAAAGGGAATGTCAACAAAACAGTCAGGTCAGTCAAACTTTATTAATAGATTACAAACCAGCGTTCTGACAACTCTGTTCACTCCCAAAATGAATAAACAGCTGTTTTATTATTTTCCCCGAGGTAAAGTCAGTGACGTGGTGTTTTGTTTATCTTTTAACAACAGCAAGGTATAACAGTAGTGCAACATTTATATCACATAGTGGAGGGGAACTTTTCCCTGATTCAATAAACGCGTAAAAAACAGTGATACTGTTACGGTAAATCAAACGTTAGTGCAACCACAATATAGTAATACTCGAAATAGTGCAGAGCAATAACAATATACCAATAACTCAACGTTGCTCAAACGTTAATGTCACACAACACAACACACAAAATAAACATGTAAAGCTCACTTTATTAAGTTATTCCTCATCCACGAATCCCTCGAATTATTCTTCTTCAGTGTCCGAATGAAACAGTTGGGCGGAAACGGCATCCAACATGCCCGGCTACGTCTCGCCGAAGTCGTCATTAATCGGGTCAGTGTCGCTGCTGCTCTATTCCCGTGTTCTACTGCGTGACTGATCGTCTTAAGTTTAAACTCTGCGTCGTAAGCGTCTCTCTTAATAGGAGCCATTTTTGGGTCTTTACATAAACAAACAAATGGAAATCAAAACGGCACGCCTCGCGCAGTCATACATCCCAGCATGCACTGTGCGCTGCTTCTTCTTCTTCTACGGGGGAAAATGAAGTTGGCGGCTGCTTACCGTAGTTGCGAAACCTAAACTTTATGAAAATAAAGTTTAGGTTTGTTGTGGCTCAATATTGGTCCTTATATAAGGCGCACCGGATTATAAGGCGCACTGTCAGCTTTTGACAAAATTGGAGGTTTTTAGTTGCGCCTTACAGTGTGGAAAATACGGTATAAGTCAATTGGTGACATAATATAATGCTAGTCAGTGTTTCCCACACATTCATTTATTTGTGGCGGCCCGCCACGAAAGAATTACGTCCGCCACAAATTTGTTTTTTTTGTCCTGTCCAGTTTCTCAGGCAAATCATATAGTTGATGTAGATGCCCTTATAGGCTGTTCAGATTTACTTTACAAAAGAGAAGTGTAGGATACTTCTCTTGTTGCCTTATTTGTATTTGACCACTACTGTTTTCTGTTTATTTGTTACTGACTGTGGCAGGACACCTCTGCCTCTGTTTCACTTTATGTTGCTGGTAAATAATATGGTTGTAGTAGTAGGCTAAAGTTAAATTATTTAGTATGCACTAATTAAAGGGGCAGAGCTTTAAGAGACATTTTAGCTTTTATATTTTATAAGATATATTTTTTGTAAGAACCACAATTAATAAATATATTTCAGTGAATAACTTATTGTTCAAATCCGTATATAAATATGTACATAAAGTGTTGTAATTATATTGTAAAATGGATGGATGGATGGATGGATGGATGGACGTTTAAAACAAAACTGTTATTATTAATTAGTAAGTATACAGTTTTTGAGCCTTTTAGAGAAAATCATATCATTGTAGTAAATTATGCAAATTACTCGATGATGTCATGGTGACCACGCCCATAGCCATGCCAATAGCCACGCCCCCACCGCCACAGGTATCTTGGCAGTTTATGGGAAACACTGCTAGTACATTTTTTTTTAAAGCGGACCTATTATGCAAAACCACATTTTCTTATCTATTGGTACTTTATTTTGGTTTCCCATAAGTCCTGAATTTATATCATCAAACTATGGCGCCATTTATAAAATAATCTTGCCTTCTTTCAAATTTGCCCCAAACAAGCCGTTTGGAATTTGAGACTTCAGTGACGTATTTTGCCTTAGTTACGTCAGCACGTCTCCATGTAGAGTCACAGAGATGGTCTGTAAAACATCATCTATGCCAAAGCACCACCATTACATGTTATGTAGACCACAGGGAAGTGTTGAAAAAAATTGTATTGTGACCCCTTTAACCAAACCAATCTCATATCATTGCCTTCCAGATTATCCTAATAAAACAATCACCTCTAGTTCAGACAGAACAAAGAAAGGCCAAACTGTGATTATTTGCCTCCATTTAATGTCTCTCGTATTCACCTAGTTACCAACACACACACACACACACACACACACACACACACACACTCACACACACTACCCCTCCTCTCCGTTCTCCCTGCCAAGTCATATCGTGGTCGTCCCTGCGGTGACACTAATTTATTGTGTCGTCTTCTACGAGCCAATGGTCTCTCTGGATTTATAGCCTTGACAAGCGAGGCTAGCCGTGAAATGCGTGCGAGAGCGTGGCAGGCACTTGTCCAACCCAGCGTGATGATATTCCACTGCACTTTAGGAGCTCTTCATGTCTGGCCGACACGTGCGCACATCTTTACAGTAGGCTTCTTCATACAGAGCTGCTGATCATGGACACATTGAAGGCCAATGAAGAAGACCAAAACATGTGCTGGTGATGATTTACGCTCTCAGGAGATACAGAAAAAGTTTCCTGCCCTGCTGTATCGAAGGTGATATGTTACGGTAAATTATAGGGTTGTACGGTATACCGGTACTAGTATAGAATCCCAGTACTAATGAATCGAAAACGGTACTAAACTCTGTTTGAAAAGTACCGGTTCCCGGGCATGACGCCGCGTCTTCGCGTCGTGACATTGCTGGTTTTACGAGCAGAGGAGCATGTTCAGCAGTACACACACACACGCAGTACTTACAAGCAGACACATTGTGTAGACAGAAAAGGGAGAATGGACGCATTTTGGCCCAAAAAACTAAAGATAAAGGTGAAGTTATAACACTGAAACACCCTCAGGAAGAGGTGCTTTAAGACAAGGCTAGCTAGCAATCCTTGCCTCCATGGCGACAAATAAAGTATGTTTCTTACAAGTATCATCCCTGCAGGACAAGGAATAGCTAAACATGCTTCACTACACATCGCAGAAGGATACAATAGCTCACCGCCGTCACAATGTAAACAAATGCCATGAGTGGATCTACACCTGACATCCCCTGTAATGATATCAAGTACAGGAGCGTATCTAGTCGATACTACTATGATTACTTTTTTGTTTAAAAAAAAATTCATATTATGTTTATGAACTCAGGAAATATGTCCCTGGAAACATGAGGACTTTGAATATGACCAATGTATGATCCTGTAACTACTTGGTATCGGATCGATACCTAAATGTGTGGTATCATCCAAAACTAATGTAAAGTATCAAACAACAGAAGAATAAGTGATTGTTACATTTTAACAGAAGTGTAGATAGAACATGTTGAAACAGAAAATAAGCAGATATTAACAGTAAATGAACAAGTAGATTAATAATCCATTTTTACAGCTTGTCCCTCATAATGTTGACAAAATAATATAATGATAAATGACAATATGTTACTGCATACGTCAGCAGACTAATTAGGAGTCTTGGTTTGTTTACTTACTACTAAAAGACAAGTTGTCTTGTATGTTCACCATTATATATTTAAATTATTTTATTTCATTTAAATTGCAAAAATAAACATGTTTAATGTACCGTAAGATTTTTTGTTAAAATAAAGCCAATAACGCCATTTTTTGTGCTCCCCTTTTTTACAAAAGTATCGAAAAGTACCGAAATACATTTTGGTACCGTTACCAGTACCAAAACATTAGTATCAGGACAACCCTAGCTGGTGATGATTTACGCTCTGAGACAAGCGTTCTCAGGACATACAAAAAAAATATGCCCTACTGTATCGCAGGTGATATGTTTTTCAACTTCGATAAAAAGCAAGTACAGTACTAACAAAGCAACCACAAAGCCCAACATGTGGTCTCACGCTGCATGCACTTAATAATTCATGCAGTACTTACGAAACATCACTAGGTGACAGCCTCACCCTGAAAAACCCGGACTGGTGTAGCGAGAGAGAGGATGACCAACTCGATTTCAGGCGATCTCCTCAATGATTGGTCTAAAACACTCAGGTGACTACAGGGCGCCATGACTGCTACCAACCTTGAGCTGATGCTGTGTGTTTACGGCGCTTCCTTGTTAGTTTTTCAATGTGTAAAAATGCAGTGTTGAGCAGCGTGGGGCTGATCCACCCGCAAGAATTATGGAAAACTTTCACATCGCTTTCCCAACAAGTATGGGAAGTGGAAGTTCGCTATCAACACTGGAGAGCCATCTCTTACAGTGTCTCGTGTGAAGTAAGCACACAACACAATGTCTGTGTTTTGTTCAGGACAGATTACAGAAAAGTTAATACAATCAATAACAGAATAAATTAATAAATTAAAGAGATGCTTTGACAAAAACAGACTCTTTGATTCTCAGTAAAACTACAATAATGCAATTTGGTAACAGCAGAAGAGAGGGTCAAAGACAATTACAAATAGATGGAGATAGGGTGAAAGTAACCACATTATCGGTGTAATAATAGCTGAGAAAATGAACTGGAATCTCATGAAATATAAAGTCGTAAGAAATATGTCAATATTGAATATGGCAAAAAATGTTCTGGACCAAAAATCACTCCATATTGTCTGCTACTCGCCAGTGTTACCATATTTCAGTTATTGTGCAGAAACATGGGGAAATAACTACTAAAGTACACTTACAGTATTTACTTACCATATTACAAAAAAGAGGGATCAATCAGAATAATACATGAGTGATTACAAATACATTGTAGGCACACACTAAAGTCACAATTTCGCCATGATTGTTGGTCCAAAGCTTGTGAAGACTTTGGCAAAATGAGGGTAATACGGTTTTTTTTGGTCGCTGTGTGTATTTTTTCACGTTTATTGCGCCGTTAGAGTGCCTGCTGGTCACAAAACACTGCAGGAATGTAGCAGCAGAGTGCGTCAAATACGGGGCGCAAAATTATATATTTACAATATAAAAACATGTTTTATTGTAAGTTTTTGAGACGGAGTATATATAGACATATTATTTTGGGTTTATTTCGTCAGAAAAACTACCGTCAAAACGACAGCAATTACTTGCATCCAGGCACAGCTGCACATGTTCTTGGTAGCAAACATGGCGCCCGTCTTTTAGTTGGCCATACTCTTTTTATGCACCAGCCTGGAAACACCTTCAGTCGAAAGGAAATTACTTGATTTCAGTTTTATATAGGTTAATTATACTACCTTGTCTTTGTACTTGCACAACAGTTAGAAACTTAAAATGTTAGGTTCAGTGAAGTCCCATTCGGTTAACTTGTACATTGCCTTGGTTCAGTGAAGTCCCAATGGCGCAATGCTGGGGGAGGGTTTCTTTATCAGTATCATGCTTCAAACCCGCTTTGAAAAGCAAAACGTGCTCATTGTAGTCATTAATCCCGATTTCCTCATTTTAATAAAAACATCTGCACAATTTTTTTTATTCATTTTTATTTTGTCAGCTAAAGTTTTTGGAATTTGAATGTATTATTATTTATTGAGTGGATTTGTTTAAATTTTCAGTATCAAATGGTTCAAGTCGGTCTAAAGAACGTTTATAAATTAAATAAGAATAAAAACAAACTAAATTTAGGGCAAATTAATGCACTTTTCATATTTTCTGTTATTGTTTGTTGTAAGTCAGGTGTGTCAAACATACGGCCCACGGGCTGGATCAGGCCCACTAACAGGTTTTATCTGGCCCGTGGGAAGAGTTTGCTAAGTATAAAAATGGGACAACATTTTTGAATGAAAGAAACCGCTGTTCTAAATGTGTCCACTAGATGTCGGAATAGCAATTCTTTGTATCTTTGTAGATTATGCTACATATGTAAAGAAATAAATAAACCACATGATGCTAGTACATCAATAAAGGAAAATGAGCAAACTACATAAATAACATCCTGTAATTTGATTTTGATATTGTTTTATCTTGATAAATTGAAAATTAACACTAATGAATTGACTGACGAACATTGTCACATAATTTATTCAGAAAGTATAAATAACGACAAATAAAGATAGAATACTATTAACTGCAACATGTGTAAAAAAAAAAACAACATTATGATTTGTACATTTTCAGAATGTGCTTGTTCTATTTTTAAACAAAGAAAACAAACTGAAGTTGTCTTTATTTTTAAGTTATTGTGCCATTATTTTACCAGTCCGGCCCACTTGGGAGTAGATTTTTCTCCGTATGGTCCCCGAACTAAAATTAGTTTTACACCCCTGTTGTAAGTGATCTACAGTTCTTTCTTTTTTCTTGTATTCATTAATGTTATGCAGATATGTACTTATAACAACTTCATAGCCAAATGCTCCTATTGATAGTAGCGGCGGAGAGGTTGGGGTGCGCGAAATGTTTTCTTTTTACTGCCTTAATGGAAGAAATGAGAAACAAGTACTTTTTACAAATCTGCCAAGACACTACAACGTTTCAAAGACATCGTTTTTTTTTTTTTTTGAGTAACTAGGTAAAGTCACTGATATGAAGGCATTCAACATATTGCAGGAATTAGACAGTACCATGAAATAAACACAGTCTGCGTCACACACATCTAGCCATACACAAACACGCTGCAGCACATGAACACATGAAGGTTCCCACCTTAGTGCAAAACCATGGACCACCACGGCCCTCTATGCGTGTGTGAAGGTATGACAGGCAGACAACAAAGGACGTACACTCGCCATATAGTGGTCTGTCTTGTAAAAATAACAAGTAATAATAATATTGTTTTTAAATAAGCCGCAGTTCAGCCTGTAAAATGTGATCCTCTAATGAACTGGATGAAGGTGCAAAAAGATGTTTAGGGTCACTGAGGACTGAGACAACATTCTATTTTGCTCACATTCCATCCTCGCAGAGACTAAATTCAGCAGGCTCTTCATGTTTCATGTAGGTTTTTGTAGCTTGTTTTTCCAGAGGAAGTAGTTCATATTTAGACAAACAGTGACACCGTGTGGTTGTTGGTGAACGTTTCACAGCAGAACTGTTCACACAGACAATACTTTCATTGATATGGTTAGAAGAGAAAATAACTCATCTAAGACCAGTGATGGGCAGTAGCAAGCTACATGTAGCTAATCTATGTACAGTACAGGCCAAAAGTTTGGACACACCTTCTCATTCAATCTTTATTTTCATGACTATTTACATTGTAGATTGTCACATCAAAACTACGAATGAGGAGTTATGTACTTACCAAAAAAAGAATGAAATAACTGAAAACATGTTTTATATTCTAGTTTCTTCAAAATAGCCACCCATTGCTCTGATTACTGCTTTGCACACTCTTGGCATTCTCTCCATGAGCTTCAAGCACACCTGTGAAGTGAAAGCCATTTCAGGTGACTACCTCTTGAAGCTCATCGAGAGAATGCCAAAAATGTGCAAAGCATGTTTTCAGTTATTTCACCTTTTTTTGTTAAGTACATAACTCCACATGTGTTCATTCATAGTTTTGATGCCTTCAGTGACAATCTACAATGTAAATAGTCATGAAAATAAAGAAAACGCATTGAATGAGAAGGTGACTACGAATCCAGGCCCCAAAAATATGTATAAAATCCAATGACCTGGATGAATGAGAAGATCCATACATACAGAGAACTTCCATGATGATTGGTTGGTGTTCCTATGATGAGTCACAATTGGCTAAGGTTAGGGTGAAACATTACGGACTTTCCAATCAGAGGCAAGATAAGGCGAATCGTCAAAACTAGTAAGCAAAATCATAACAGACACGCCCTCATGTCACATGACGACGAGGGAGTCGGAGAGAGAGGGACGCTTCAAGCTGACCACTCAAAAAAAAAAAAGAAACATATTTGAAAATGTCAGAGGAATTCTCTCCCGCAGAATAGATTTTTCCTTTAGTGATGAAGACGACGTGCAGGAAACCCACAATAATGTGTTTCCTTGGCCATATTTGGACAAATGTATGTGTTTAGAGAAAACAATGCCCAAAACCTTAGTTTTTAGTTGTTTACTCTGTAAACCAACATCATAACTGCTCTCTTCATCTAAGACGTCTAACCCATATTTAGTTCATGAAAAGTTTTACTGCACATAACCACTACCAACTGTTCCCAAAGAGCATTGTTTTTTTTTGTCAAGATCTAGATTAATGCTGTTTTTTACTGTAGGTAGAGAAAATTAATAACATTGTAGGGGTGGGCCAAAGAAAAGGCAAACTAAATAAATACATAGAGTGGGGTTTGGGGACCCCTAGAGGTAGTTGTAGGGTGTCCCCAGCTAAATGACAGATAGTTAATAGTAATATTTGTACACTCTCAGTTACATGAACATTGATATTATACATGTGGGCCCATAGATAGAAATGCGTTACACGTAGCTTTGATGTCGCAAACTACTTTTACCGTGTAGCTCAGACCTGACAAATTAAGGCCCGGGGGCCACATGCGCCCCGTTGAGCTTTTCAATCTGGCCCGCCGGGCATTCCCAAATAATTTTTTTATATCTTTAAGATGGAAAGTGTAGCTGCCATTATGATGTGCAGTGATGTTTTCTAATGACCATAAGTCTTAAACTATCCAAAGTATTTCTATGGTTGGAATCTCTGCTTTTGCATGATATTTTAGTGACTAGTGTTGTCCTGATACCAATATTATTTTGGTACTATACTAATACCCGTATACCGTACAACCCTACTAGTTACTATGGTAATCTACGTCACAGCAGGTCAGACGAGGCACCAAGCAGTGTGGGTGTGGCTTGATTGTAAAATATGTCGATTGAGAGGGGGTGTGACGTTCATATGTTCTCAATATTCAGGGTTTTATCGTTCATAGCAAAATTAAAAATTCCATTCCGTTTTTAAGTCGGTCTGTCATAACGTTTTTAGCATTCAATCAGACTTTATTGTGAGGTTTTGTATTAGTTTTCCTAAAAAATAGATATACTGGCCCCCAGACACATTTTTATTCTCTAAATTTGGCCCCCGGGTCAAAATAATTGCCCAGGCCTGGTGTAGCTTGTAGTGTAGCTTGCTACAATTCTCAGAGGATAGCTTCCCCTGTAGCTTAGCTATATTTAATCGAGAGTAACTTGTAGCTAAGTTTGCTACATTTTCCAAGTAGCTTGCCCATCACTGTCTAAGACTACGTTGACACTGCAAGCCACTGTGGCCCAAATCTGATTTTTTTTCAAAATCTGATTTCTTCCAGCTGACTGTTTACATAGCACGCAAAATGTGATCTTTATCAGACCTAATGTGGCCTCGACGTCACTTGCATGCACACTTCGATTAAGTGAAAACAAATTAAGTTGACCGGATTTCGTAATTGTACGAGGAAGTCGCTACTACTACGTTGCAAAATAAAAGTTGCCACACCTAAAAATTTGTGGGTTTTTTTGTTTTTTTTACATGAAAATAAATTAAAATAATATAATGTATGAATGGAAATATATATTGTAAATTATTTGGGAGGGTTCTAATCTTTGTATGGCTGTTAGTAGAGGAGACACAGACATCAGCGTGGATATACGTTAGCTTTATTTTTCAATTCATGTAAACAACTTACGCAATGTACTAGGGTTGTACAGTAGACCGTTACTAGTATAGTATCCCGGTACTAATGAATCAAAAACGGTACTATATTCTGTTTGAAAAGTACCGGTTGGCATGACGGCACGTCGTCACGTCATGACATTGCTGGTTTTACAAGCGCACACACACGGAGTACTTACAAACAGACACAGTGTGTAGACAGAAAAAGGAGAATGGACGCATTTTGGTCTAAAAACTAAAGATAAAGGTGAAGTTATAAAACTGAAACGCCCTCAGGAAGAGGTGCTTTAAAACATGGCCAACTGGCTAGCAGCGAACATCCATCCGCAGTCGTCAGAGTTTTAGCTACTTCTAAATCAATAATCCTCGCCTCCATGGCAACAAATAATGTACACTGCAGGACAATGAATAGCTAAACATGCTTCACTACACCGTAGGAGGATACAATAGCTCTCCGGCGTGACCGCTAACAAAAGCTAGCGCGCCTGAATGTAAACAAATGCTATGGGTGGATCGACACCTGACATCCACCGTAATGATACCAAGTACAAGAGCGTACCTAGTTGATACTACTATGATTACATCGATATTTTTTATCGTCACAAAATCTTTTTTTCAAAATTCATAATAGGTTTCCCGCAGTGTTTTGTTGTTAAGGCGGCCGCCTTAACAACAAAGAGCCACAGCCTAAACTAACGTCTTAACAAGATCTCCAGCCACACGTGCGCATTTAAAAAAATATTACTGTCCCCAAGCAAACGCATGCACTGAGTGTCATACGCATGCCAAAATACTGGGGGCGCTGTAGCCTAGGACTTAAGACCAGTTTAGCCAATCAGAAACATCCAAAACGTCATTTCCGGAGGCGGCATATAGCAAAATTGGCGGGTCACGGCAAGAAATAATTATATATGTGGACTGACGGAGAAGTAGAGCTACTCTTAAGCATTGTTTCGGAGTTTAAAGTTAACAAAACTCAAAGAGTTGACTGGGAAACTTGCCAGTCCAAGTCTGGTGACATTCTTACCCTATTTTGGAACTGTACGGACATCTGAGGAATTTCCTCATCGGAAAGAGCACATCACAAAAACAATTATCGGCACTAAATTGAAAGCGATTCGTGGAAAGTACAGACAAGCAGTCGACGCAGGTTGAAGAAGTGGTTACGGTAGAGTTGTTTTGCTATACTTCGAACTATGCGAGCAGATCTCGGGCGGTTCTCCATCAACTACATCCATTGAATATGGAATAGAAACATCAGATATTGACACGAGCTCTCACAGGAGTTCAAATTCTCCATTCACCCCTGACAGCCTAGTCACAGACAAAGATATGCCAAATGATGTACAAGAGCAGCAAGATTCCAATAGGAGCAATCCACAATCTTCTGTGGTGAAAGAGAGAAGAGTTCTACTTCAGGTATGTGGGCGCTAACTTCATTGCTAGGAAGTAATATTGTTAAAAGGCAGATAGATGTTGTATATCTGGGGCATCAAAACATTTTTATATGAACTGCACTGCAATTACAAATGCTCTCAGATGACCACTTCCAACAATGTGGAATCATATTTTGCCCATTTGTTTAAATATTATCATTGTTTGACAACAGTGTGACAAAAATACTCGCTTTGGAATCAGAAGTCAAGATGGCAGGCATATATTAAAGTTCAGCTGTTTTAGATGTATTTAAATAGGGTTGTATTAAAAATGTTTTGAGTAGTTTCTTGTAATAAATAATATTGAGTTAAGTAAAACTGCAGTTACATTAAAAAAAATGTTTCTGTCAAAATTAAAATACCTCACAGTGCTTTATTGACACACATGGTTTACCGACGATGTTGAGGGCCATTTGACATGTTGTAAATAACATGTCACAATTTTACAGCTGTGCTAAAGTGGGTTTATCCCAAATAATGTATTCATGATTGTTGAATGTACATTTTTTCACTCGGCAAAACTCAACAGCCAAAAGCACGACAGACTAAAACGAAAACTTCCAATTGAGACAAAGTTGCTGAATGCAGTAGAAGAAGACGTCCAGATAAAGAAGAGACTTCTGGACATGATAGAGACATCAGAGAAGCAATCGTCTGACAATTTAGACAAACTAACCTCAAATGACTAAGTAAAAATATTGACTTAGTAAGTCATAATAATGACATACTTAGTATCTCAGGTAACTAGGACTGTTTTGTTTGTACTTTACCGAAAAAATATTGAGATATATATCGTATATCGCCATTCTGCAAATGGAGCGGAAAACACAACCAAAAATTGTAGGCTTCTTTATTTCTCTAACATTTGTATTTATTATAAGATATTGTTATTTGGTTATTTTTTAATAAACATTGTGTTCAATGTAATCAGAGTCGGTAGTGTATTGCCCCCCCAAAGCTGTGGTGGCAGCGATGAGGTGGAGACGTGATGGCAACAGGTCGAGTTACACTGTTCCTTCCAACCACCCAACTACCCACCCCCTTCCCCGTCCAGCCGCCTATCCCGGGCGACGCCCCCTCCCACCACCTAAATTAACACATTTTCTGGGGGAAACTCTGTATTATGTTTATAAACTACATATACCAATGTACGATCCTGTAACTAATTGGTATTGGATCGATACCTAAATTTGTGGTATCAGCCAAAACTAATGTAAAGTATCAAACAACAGAAGAATAAGTGATTATTACATTTTAACAGAAGTGTAGATAGAACATGTTGAAACAGAAAATAAGCAGATGAACAAGTAAATTAATAATAAATTTTTACAGCTTGTCCCTCATAATTTAGACAAAATAATAGAATGATAAATGACAATATGTTACTGCATACGTCAGCAGACTAATTAGGAACCTTTGTTAATTTACTTACTACTAAAAGACAAGTTGTCTGGTATGTTCACTATTTTATTTAAGGACAAATTGTTCTTCGATTGCAAAAATAAACATATGTTTAATGTACCCTAAGATTTTTTGTTAAAATAAAGCCAATAATGCCATTTTTTGTGGTCCCCTTTATTTAGAAAAGTATCGAAAGGTATCGAAATACATTTTGGTACTGGTACCAAAATATTGGTATCGGGACAACCCTACAATGTACGTAACATGTAAGCAAACATATATTATATATAGCCTATTATTTGGACACTACTGATTAGTGATACACCGAAAATTCGGCCACCAAAAAAAAAATTTGCTCACTGAACCGGAATGTTGTGATTATGTATCTACTTCCACTCTCTTCCTGCACACATGAATGACGTAGCTCGCTCAAACATTACCTATAAGTCGCATTTCTGTTTCGACTGCAGTCACATTTGAACGATTAGATTCCTGATGTGGCCCAAATCTGATGCAAAAAGATCGGATTTGAAGCACTTTGGAGCGTTCAGACTGGCAAAAAATATCCGATCTGCGTCACTTGATGGCAAAAAAAAATCTGATTTGCTGTGCAGTGTGAAGGAGGCCATGGAGTGGGTCGTCTTAGTCATTAAGCAAACACAAGGGTGTTCAAAGTGTAAGGAGCAACTTGACAAAAATAAAAATGTTATGCCTGAGTGGTAAAGGCTTACTGTGTCACACTTTGAAAACCATCCATGTAAAATAATGTATTGACAGATGTAAACACAGTCAGACTTTAAAATACTAACCAAGTACGAGAATGGAGTCGTCTTTCTTGATGTATTTTTCCAAGATATGTCGGATGTTGGAGAAACCGCCCAACCAGTCGTAGTTTTCCTCCACCTTGTACCTTTCGTCCCAGTAGTCGACACATTTGTACTGCCGGTTGTCTTCTGGAATGTGATTCATCTTTCCTGTGGCCCAAAAATGGAGATAATGTTATGAAACACCTTGTTTGTTAAATAGGTATGAAGAGTCAAAGGTACAGTAATTAGTGAATATACTGGCTTTAATTATTTTAAAACTCATCTCAAATGTTGGCTTAAGAGGAATTCGATCTGTGATCATTAATTTTGTCCGAAGTATGCCATATTTTTGATTGTATTTAGTTGCTTAACTTGAACACTGATTTCTTATTGGTGGTTAGTTTTCTTAATTTGTGTGAATATTGTCTGTCTATCTGTGTTGGCCCTGCGATGAGGTGGCGACTTGTCCAGGGTGTACCCCGCCTTCCGCTCGAATGCAGCTGAGATAGGCTCCAGCACCCCCCGCGACCCCAAAAAGGACAAGCGGTAGAAAATGGATGGATGGATGGATGGGGCGGCGTGGCTCAGATGGCAGAGCGGCCGCGCCAGCAACTTGGGGGTTTTGGGTTCGAATTCAACTTCGGCCATCCTAGTCACAGCTGTTCTGTCCTCGAACGAGACACCTCACCCACCTTGCTCCTGATGGGTCGTGTTTTAGCGCCTTGCACGCAGCTTCCACCATCAGTGAGTGAATGTGTGTGTGTGTGTGTGTGTGTGTGTGTGTGTGTGTGTGTGTGTGTGTGTGTGTGTGTGTGTGTGTGTGTGTGTGTGTGTGTGTGTGTGTGTGTGTGTGTGTGTGTGAATGGGTGAATGTGACATATATTGTAAAGTGCTTCGGGTATTGTGCAGGTTTAGTAAAGCGCTACATAAATACCAACCATTTACCGTTGTATTGGTGTTTTCTGACCTAACAGGGACCACACTATTGGCATATTAACATTCATGTGTTCATTAATATGCGCTATACCTGAAAATTAATTAACTAAAAAAAACATTACTTCATGTTTTAGACAGGTATACTCAGATTCAGAACTAATAGACATATATATTTGAATGCCTACGCCTAACTATAGACTTTAAAACCCCATTATTTAATACATTATATTGCATGTTTTATTTAGAGTACTTTAGTATTTGAAGGCATGCTTTTAAATAACCAATTCATCATAAAAACAACTCGTTCCAAACCCGGAAGTTAGCATGCACATTGGCGCATGCGTAGTCACCACGCTTTCTGGCCGTACCATACTTCCTGTACTATATCTAATGTGGCAGTTTTCATACTTTAACACACACTCAAACATTGTTAGGGCGTTAATGTTATAAATATTGACTTACTTGTTGTGACTCGATAACACCAATGTCTGCGCCGTGCGGCTGGACCAAAGTTACCAAATCCACGTGGTCGCCCCTTCCTTTGCGTGTATCGCGGGGGTTGCTGGGAAATGTAGGCAAACATGTTAACGCTCAACGATTTGGTTATTTTGGTTATAAAAAGCTTAAAGTAAATGTAAATATTTTCAAATGAGTCCTTTTTTGTGGAGGAGAACACTTTACTCACCGTGTTGGCAGTTTTGGCACAGCCGCCACCCACTCCTGTTACCAGGGTTGGCAACTTCAATTTGTGATGCTTTCAGGGAACCTCGTTAAAATATATCAAAGTCTATTTAAAAACAGAAATAAATGCGGCTACTTAGAATGACAAGCAATGACAAAATGCTGACTTTATAGTCAAAATAATGTATTCAACCTGTAGAAAAGCCTTTCATTCGTTTTCCCAAAAAGTGTCTAATCTGGAGTACTGTCGTCTGGTAATGTCATTTTTACTCCAGCAGAGGGCGGTGTTACACTACTGTTTGCAAAAGTTTCACTTACCGCTACACTTCATGCCATCTCAAATTGGCTGTTTTCACCACACGATTGACAAAAATCACCGATATAAATGCTTTTTTTCAATCACGTCTACAATTATATTAACATAATTGTGTTTCTATACACAAAAATTACTGTCTAATATGGAGTGCTGTAGTCTGGTAATGTCTCTGTAGAATTTGCACCTGGCTTGCTGACAACAAGCTATCCATACACTTGGGTAAAACGGAATCCATCCTGTTTGGGTCCCACATCAACCTTAAGAAAGTCAATGACTTCACTATAAAAGTGGGTGACATTGTTATCACCAGGAAAGATGAGGTCACCTACCTAGGTTCCATTCTAGAGGCTAGTCTTTCCTGTGATAAAATGGCAACCAAGGTAATCAAAAAGGTCAACCAACGAACAAGATTTCTCTATAGAATATCCTCTCTGGTCAACAGAAGCACCATGAAGATTCTAGCAGGAACTCTCGTTCAACCCTTTTTTGATTACGCATGCACCTCCTGGTACCCTCAAAAGCCTCAAATCTAGACTCCAAACATCCCAGAACAAGCTAGTCAGATTACTTCTAGACCTCCACCCCAGATCACACCCCACTCCTACCCACTTCTCCAAAGTGGGCTGGCTCAGGGTGGAGGGCAGAGTAAAACAACTTGCACTGAGCCTAGTCTATAAAATCCGCTACACTAGTGGTTCTCAACCTTTTTTCAGTGATGTATCCCCTGTGAACATTTTTTTAATTCAAGTACCCCCTAATCAGAGCAAAGCATTTTTGGTTGGAAAAAAAGAGATAAAGAAGTAAAATACAGCACTATGTCATCAGTTTCTGATTTATTAAATTGTATAACAGTGCAAAAATATTGCTCATTTGTTGTGGTCTTTCTTAAACTATTTGGAAAAAAAGATATAAAAATAACTAAAAACTTGTTGAAAAATAGACAAGTGATTCAATTATAAATAAAGATTTCTACACATAGAAGTAATCATCAACTTGAAGTGCCCTCTTTGGGGATTGTAACAGAGATCCGTCTGGATTCATGAACTTAATTCTAAACATTTCTTCACAAACAACACTGAATATTGCATTGTTGCATTTCTTTTCACAGTTCTTTTTGACAGACATTTTTAAAAAATCTCACGTACCCCTTGGCACACCTTCAAGTACCCCCAGGGGTACGCGTACCCCCATTTGAGAACCACTGCGCTACACCTCCCTGATACCGAAGTACATGTCAAACTACTTCCTTAACGTAAATGACCGCCATAACCACAACACCAGGGGGTGCTCCACTAACCACGTTAAACCCAGATTCCGATCTAACAAAGGGCTTAACTCATTCTCTTTCTATGCCACATCAATATGGAATGCACTCCCAACAGGTGTAAAAGAAAGGGCATCTCTATCCTCCTTCAAAACCGCACTAAAAGAACACCTCCAGGCAACTTCAACCCTAAACTAACACCCTCCCTTACACATCATACCTCTTCGGATTGTCAATAATCAAATGTAAAAATAATCAAATGTAGACACTTTTTCTTATACTTTCTGATCCCTCTCTGTGTCCACTACTTGCTGTACATATCCTACCAAGTCAGTCCTACACTGTTCCAATTTCCATTTCTCTGATGATGCAATTGTTGATGACTGAAGTGTTGATACCAACCAAACCTAACCCCCTCCCATATCCCACACCCCGGATTGTAAATAATGTAAATAATTCAACGTATATACTCTGATGATTATCTTGTGTGATGACTGTATTATGAAAATAGTATATATCTGTATCATGAATCAATTTAAGTCAGGGGTGTCCAAACTTTTTCCACTGAGGGCCGCATTCTGAACAATGAAAGCAAGCGGGGGCCATTTTGATATTTTTTATTTTAAAAACCAATACAATATATGTACAAAAAATATACATTTAAGCCTCCACTCAGGCTTGATCCCGGGGACCCCAAAGGGTTTTGGTCAAAAAAATATTAAAAATGTGCCATTATTCAGTATTATTATTTTTATTATTATTCAAGTTTTAAATCTCTAGATCAACATTAGGTCTATCTGTCAATATAACGGTTTTAAATATTTAGAGTTGTATGCTCTTGTTGTCAAAGAAAACCCTGTTTTTTATTGAAAAAATACAAAATATGCAATATTTTCACACAATAAAATTTTTAAGTGGAATATTTGAGATTATATAATAATTGGAGCCTTAAAAAGGTCAATAACTCATAACATTGATTTTAATTCATAATTTTTTGAGCAATGACACTTAAAAACAAATCACACTAAAATTATTGGGGATCCAAATAATTATAGTGTTAAAAAATAAATTCAATTTTTTTTTTTTTACTGTTTGCTTTTAACACAATAATCTCGACATCAACTTCAGATCTATCCGTCAATTATACGTTTTATTGTTGTTTATGTTTTTCGTTTGTTCGTTTTAGGCCCTTTTTTTTATAAAAAACAGCTCAGTTTTTTATATGGCAAACACAAAATATGCAACATTTTCCCCAAAAATATCTCAGATGTGACGCAATTGGAGCCTTGAATAGGTCAATAATTCATAATGACATTGATTTTGATTCTTTTTTTTTTTTTAAAGAAAGAAACAGCCTGCATGGCAGCTTTGTGTTATTAGAGTAAACATTACATTTTCTTGTTACATTTCACCTGTTTGCTCTTTTATACCACTTATCATGTTTTTAATTTGTTTCAATCGTATTTTTAAAATGTGCTGTGGGGCCGTTAAAAAATGACCTGCGGGCCACAAACGACACCTCTGATTTAAGTGGACCCCGACTTAAACAAGTTGAAAAACGTATTCGGGTGTTACCATTTAGTGGTCAATTGTACGGAATATGTACTTCACTGTGCAATCTACTAATAAGTTTCAATCAATCAATCAATGTTGCTCCATCAGAGGGCGGTGTTACACTACTGTTGGCAAAAGTTTCACTTACCGCTACACTTCATGCCATCTCAAATTGGCTGTTTTGACCACACGATTGACAAAAATCACGGATATTAATGTTTGTTTTTTTCAATCAGGTTTACAATTATATTAACATCATTGTGTTGGGACAACCGGTAGAAAATGGATGGATGGATGGATGGAGGCTGTTTCTATATAAACATTTACTGTTTAATCTGTAGTACTGTAGTCTGGTAATTTCCTTTTAGTCCAGCAGAGGGCGGTGTTACACTAGTGTTAGCAAAACTTTCACTTACCGCTACACTTCATGCCATCTCAGATTGGCTGTTTTCACCACACGATTGACAAAAATCACGGATATAAATTCTTTTTTTTTTTCAATCATGTCTACAATTAATTTACCTCTAGAAAGAGGTTCCGCAGCCTCCGAAGCAGAACCTCCAGGTTCTGTAACAGCTTCTTCCCTCAGGCCCTAAGACTCTTGAACGCATCACAATAATCCCCTCAACTCCCCCCAAAATGGATTAACTCGCTGGAATAAAAAAGACAATATAACATACATTCATAAACGTGGACGCGTGTGAAAAAGGGCAATATATTTATCTGTACAGTAACCTATTTATTTATTTATATATGCACCTTATTGCTTTTTTATCCTGCACTACCATGAGCTAATGCAACGAAATTTCGTTGTTATCTTTGCTGTAAAGTTCAAATTTGAATGACAATAAAAAGGAAGTCCAAGTCTAAATCTAAATGATATTAACATAATTGTGTTGGGACAACCGGTAGAAAATGGATGGAGTTTATATGTAAACATTAGCTGTCTAAACATTAGCTGTCTAAAGTGGACCCCGACTTAAACAAGTTGAAAAACTTATTCGGGTGTTACCATTTAGTGGTCAATTGTACGGAATATGTACTTCACTGTGCAACCTACTAATAAAAATCTCAATCAATCAATCAATCAATCAAACCGGAGTACTGTAGTCTGGTAATGTCATTTTAGTCCAGCAGAGGGCGGTGTTACACTACTGTTGGCAAAACTTTCACTTATCGCTACACTTCATGCCGTCTCAGGTTGGCTGTTTTGACCACACGATTGACAAAAATCACGGATATTAATGTGTTTTTTTCCAATCAGGCCTACAATTACATAAACATAATTTTGTATCTATATAATAGTTGAGTATTGGCATGCATCAACTCAATTAACATGCGTTTAAAATGCTCCGGTAAACCTCGACGCTGCATCGTAATTATGTAACCTGAAGAGCCGCAGAGACGATCTTTGAAGAAGCAGGACTTTCTGCATCTGCATGCAAGTTGGCTGACATGGTGCATGCACTGACGAGGGGCATGTAGACGCGAATAGAACAGATATAGGTTCTAAAGAGTGAGGGGAGTATTCTAGAGAGAGGAGGCACATACCCTGCAAGAGGACTGGCAGAACATTAGATCCGGGCTGGTGCTGCTGAGATGGACCCTCTTTAAAATAACCTGTTTGCCTTGCAGTTTTATTAATTTCATTTATTATATATATTTTTTTTTTTTTGCACAAGTCCAATAGTTGTGCTATGGCTTGGCCGTGCATCAGCAGAGTGTGCTGCCTGGCTCGGTTCTGGAACCAATTGGACAAATCGGACCTCTCCGTGCCGCTCACCATCCAGAACTACTCGGACATCTCCGAGCAGGACGTGCGCTCCGTCACCCAGCAGGTCGCGTCCTCGGAGGTCAACTACACCCCGGCCCCCGGTGCCGACGGGCCGGAGACGAGAGGGTGTTTCCGGACCCGGAGGGAGGCCGGCCACAAGCCCCGGGAGGACGAGCAGCCTCCGCGGGTGCCTTTCCCCAGCGTCACGCAGTACAAGCAGGACTTCAAACCCTGGCCCATCCCGAAGAAGGAGCACTTCCCCTGGATCAGTGATGGGGGCAGCCCGGTGAAGAAGCAGGAGGAGGGAAGAAGAAGCAGCTACAGGTAGGACATCTCTCACCTGCACTGCTTTATGCTCCCTTTACTTGCATACTTTCACTCATTCAGTGCTTTGGAATCCGCTTAAAACCAATTAAAAAGACATTATTTAGGGCACAGGTGTCAAACTCAAGGCCCGGGGGCCAGATCTGGCCCGCCACATCATGTTATTAAGCCAGGAAATACAAAACCCAAAAGCAGTGAAGTTGGCACGTTGTGTAAATGGTAAATAAAAACAGAATACAATGATTTGCAAATCCCTTTCAACTTATATTTGTCAGGGCGTGGACTTTGGCGTGGTTTGTTTTCCCATGGTGCAAAAGGATTTGGACCGGACATGGCGTGAAGGTAAATACATATTTAATTTTAACACTCAAAAAAAGGAACAAACAAAAGGCGCTCACAGTGGAGGCACAAAACTAGTGATGGGTCCGGCAACACAGATGCATCGGCGCATGCGTCGAGCTCATAGAGCGATACCCTGTGTCGGTGCGCGTATCGCTTTTAGAAAGTCACGTGACAAAACACGAGCTGTTTTGGTCACGTGACCGCTCATGAGCTGTTCTGGTCACGTGACCGCTCGTGAACTGTATCGCACTGACGCCTACGCGCCAAACTGTGTTTATTAGGAAGCGGCGCAATGCGTGTTGTTGACGAACACCGTTAGGGCCGCTTGTTGTCACTGTCACTCAAAGTTGCATTTCAAAATTACACAGAATAAATGTGTTTATTTTGTTTAGAATTCAGATGGGTTTGATTTGGTGCGCGGCATATATTGGCTGTGCGGCGCACGGTGTGCGCGGAGGACGCTTGAGCACTGCGCAATTGCGCAGGCGCGCACCTTAGAGGGAAGGTTGCTCACAGGGCACAGAGGAGGCGTCAGTGCGATACAGTTCGCGTATCGGTCACGTGACCAAAGCAGCTCATGATCGGTCACGTGACTTTCTAAAAGCGGTACGCGCACCGACACAGGGTTTCGCTCTATGAGCTCGACGCATGCGCCGATGCATCTGTGTTGCAGGACCCATCACTACTGTTACTAGAGAAGGTACAGGAATGACGGCGTGGCGAAGTTGGTAGCGTGGCCGTGCCAGCAATCGGTTACTGGGGTTCAATCCCCACCTTCTACCATTCTAGTCATGATACATGTTCACATTATTTGACTGTATCTAAAAAAGATAAAAAATATCTTTTTATTTAAATGAAGATATTAAATAATCCTAAATGAAATACAATGACTTGGTTTATATTATTGTATATACTAGGTCATAAAATCAGTGTCAGTTGAGTCGGTCCATAGGTTGCCTGTAGGGATTTTTAATGTCCAGCAGATGTCAGTATTTAGTGACACAGTATCGACACAGTATCAATACAGTTTTGCAATGTGTCGAAACGCTTCATGAGGCCTCATCAACCCATCACTACACAAAACTTAACGCAGGGAACAAAAACTTGGACTGTGCATAACTAGGAACATGGCAAAACAAAAGACACTAACTGATGCATAAATAAACACAACTTACTTGAGGAAGCAAAGAGCAGCATGAACCATGGAATCAAGCGTGTCAGGGGTCTATCGAGAGTGTGATGTCGCCGGGCTGATTACCTGGCAACTACGGGCTTAAATAGTGAAGACTTGATTAAAGACAGGTGCGTAAGTCGTGAGGACAGGTGAAAACTAATGGGTTTCTACGGTGACAAAATAAACAAGAGTGCACAATGAGTCCAAACGTGGAACAGGTGAAACTAATGGGCAACCATGGAAACAAGACAAGGGAGTGAAAAAGCAGGAACTAAAACGAGTCCAAAAACCAAGCAGAACATAACTTAAACAAAACATGATCCCAGACATGACAATATTCAATTAAATAGACTGCAAAGACAAGATATTTAATGTTCACACTGAGAAACTAAATTCTTGTTTGCAAATAATCATTAACTTACAATTTAATGGCAGCAAAACATTGCAAAAAAGTTGTCACAGGGGCATGTTCACCACTGTGTTACATGGCCTTTCCTTTTAACAACACTCAGTAAACATTTGGGAACTGAGGAGACACATTTTTGAAGCTTCTCAGGTGGAATTCTTTCCCATTCTTGCTTGATGTACAGCTTAAGTTTTTCAACAGTCCGAGGGTCTCCGTTGTGGTATTTGACGCTTCATAGTGCGCCACACATTTTCAATGGGAGACAGGTCTGGACTACAGGCAGGCCAGTCTAGTACCCGCACTCTTTTACTATGAAGCTACGCTGTTGTAACACGTGGCTTGGCATTGTCTTGCTGAAATCAACAGGGGCGTCCATGATAATGTTGCTTGGACAGCAACATATGTTGCTCCAAAACCTGTATGTACCTTTCAGCATTAATGGTGCCTTCACAGATGTGTAAGTTACCCATGTCTTGGGCACTAATACACCCCCATACCATCACAGATTTGCGCCTACAACAGTCCAGATGGTTCTTTTCTTCTTTGGTCCGGAGGACATGACATCTACAGTTTCCAAAAACAATTTGAAATGTGGACTCGTCAGATCACAGAACACTTTTCCACTCTGCATCAGTCCATCTTAGATGAGCTCGGGCCCAGCGAAGCCGGCAGCGTTTATGGGTGTTGTTGATAAATGGCGTTTGCTTTGCATTGTGAAGTTTTAACTTGCACTTACAGATGTAGCAACCAACTGTAGTTACTGACAGTGGTTTTCTGAAGTGTTCCTGAGCCCATGTGGTGATATCCTTTACACACTGATGTCGCTTTTTATGCAGTATCGCATCAGCGAGGGATTCAAGGTCACGGGCATTGCGGCTTACATGCAGTGATTTCTCCAGATTCTCTGAACCTTTTGATGATATTACGGACCGTAGATGGTGAAATCCCGAAATTCCTTGCAATAGCTGGTTGAGAAATGTTGTTCTTAAACTGTTGGACAATTTGCTCACGTATTTGTTCACAAAGTGGTGACCCTCGCGCCATCCTTGTTTGTGAATGACTGAGCATTTCATGGAAGCTGCTTTTATACCCAATCATGGCACCCACCTGTTCCCAATTAGCCTGTTCAGGTGTCACAGGGGTTAGTGTGTGTGCCTCACAATACGAAGGTCCTGAGTTCGATCCTGGGCTCGGGATCTTTCTGTGTGGAGTTTGCATGTGTTCCCTGTGACTGCGTGGGTTCCCTCCGGGTATTCCGGCTTCCTCCCACCTCCAAAGACATGCACCTGGGGATAGGTTAATTGGCAAAACTAAATGGTCCCTAGTGTGTGAATGAGAGTGTGAATGTTGTCTGTCTATCTGTGTTGGCCCTGTGATGAGGTGGCGACTTGTCCAGGGTGTACCCCGCCTTCCACCCGAATGCAACTGAGATAGGCTCCAGCACCCCTGCAACCCCAAAAGGGACAAGCGGTAGAAAATGGATGGATGGACCTGTGGGATGTTTCAAATAAGTGTTTGATGAGCATTCCTCAAGTTTCTCAGTCTTTTTTGCCACTTGTGCCAGCTTTTTTGAAACATGTAGCAGGCATCAAATTCCAAATGAGCTAATATTTGCAAAAAATAACAAAGTTTACCAGTTGGAACATTAAATATCTTGTCTTTGCAGTCTATTCAATTGAATATAAGTTGAAAAGGATTTGCATATCATTGTATTCTCTTTTTATTTACTATTTACACAACGTGACAACTTCACTGGTTTTGGGTTTTGTACTTGAGTATTTGGAGGTGATTCGGTTAGTCCGCAGAAATATTCCATGCTGGTCCCCCCAAAAGGTACAACTTCTTTAAATGTTCTTCCTGGAAGAGAAGAATGATCAGACATATATCCCATATTGTTTGCTCCTGTGTTCAGAAATATGGATGTAGTAGGAAACAATACGTGATATATACAGCTGTCAAACCTCCTAATACAGCCTCCTTCCTCCACAGACAAGAGTACAGGCCATGGACCAGACCCATCAACAGCAGCAGAAAACCACCTCCAGCTCCATATTCCAACCCGAGGACCAACCAGGACTGTCCTCATGTCCCAACTGAGACCAGCTATCAGGCTGCCTACAGTGGCGAGGCCAACAGGTCGGTTCACATGGCCAAGTCGCAAGTTGGCCCCGCCCACAACCACAGCCCTCTTATCCTGCAGAGCATCCAGCATAAGAATGTGGAGCTCAGCACGTCAACAAAGAATCAGGTGAGCATGAAATACATGAAAACAATATCAGGCAATCCTGGCATTACAAGAGTCCAAAACGTATTACTGTACTTACTTCAATGATTACAAATATATATCATTATTTATTCTTATTAAATGTATATTTACATCAGATGCAGCTATTATCAATTGTCTAACTTTAATACACTGTATACAAATAGTTACTTTTTTTTTTTTTTTTTTATATGAATTTTTTTTCTTTGTCGTCGTTTTACAATAACTATTTTTAGCAGTAGAGTGAACTGGAAGGTTTACTGCAGCAGTGAATAGAATGCAGGAGACAGGTGATGCCTCTAATATACCGGTAAATACAATTAGTGTCACTTATTAAATTTACCAATACATTAGTCATTTTGAAGTGGTATAAAACGACACTAGAATACAGGAAACAGGAAATGTATCTAAAATTTATTTATAGATATATTAATATGATTTAATAGTTGTAAAGTTTATTATTGACATTTGTAGCGGTAACTGCACTACATCATGAGGAGGGCTTCTAGCACCAGGTAATAGAAAGCAGGACACACACCTCTAAAATAGGTGTCACTAATCTAATTCAATAATATGCTTACTTTTGTAGTGGTATGGAGCATCACAGCATTATATTGGGGGGTTCTAGTAGTGAATAGAATGTAGGAGACAGGCAATGTATCCTAAATTAAATTCTAGATATATCAATTTGATTTAATAGATTTAATGTTTATAAATGACATTTGTAGCGGTAACTGCACTACATCATGAGAAGGGGTTCTAGCACCAAGTAATAGAAAGCAGGAGACATGCCTCTAAAATTAACTAAAATAGTTGTCACTAATCTAATTCAATAATATGCTTACTTTTGTAGTGGTATGGAACATCACAGCATTATATTGGGGGGTTCTAGTAGTGAATAGAATGCAGGAGACAGATAATGTATCCTAAATTAAATTAGAGACACTGCAGTGACGTTCTATTCCACTACTGACTACAATAGATACTTTCATTTAATTTAACAGTGTGTAATAATGTTTATCATTGTCATTATAAGCAGTATATAGAACTGCACTTCATCATACGGATTGGGTTTCTAGCAC
Organism: Entelurus aequoreus; assembly: GCF_033978785.1. Classification (NCBI taxonomy): domain Eukaryota; kingdom Metazoa; phylum Chordata; class Actinopteri; order Syngnathiformes; family Syngnathidae; genus Entelurus; species Entelurus aequoreus. Next base: position 36,999,843 of record NC_084746.1, on the reverse strand, counting down.
CAGTGAATAGAAAGCAGGAGACAGGTGATGCCTCTAAAATGAACTAAAAACAGTATCACTAATTTAATTCAATGGTATGTGTACAGTATAATTTTAGTCAGTAGTGGCATAGAACATCACTGCATTATACTGGGGAGTTCTCATAGTGAATAGAATGCTGGAGACAGGTAATGTATCTTAAATTAAATTATAGAGACATTGATTTAAATGTGTTTAATATTGTTTATTATTATCATTTGTAGCGGAATAAAGAACTGCATTACATCATATTGAGGGGTTTCTAGCACCAGTGAATAGAAATTAGGAGACAGGTGATGCCTCTAAAATTAAAATGAGTGTCAGTAATTTAGACAAATAGTATGTTGATTATTAATTTTATTTGTAGTGGTATAAAACATCACTGCATTACAATCCGGGGTTCTAGTAGTGAATAGAATGCAAGAGACAGGTAATGTATCCAAAATTAAATTAGAGACACTAATCTAATAGTGTATAATAATGTGTATTGTTGTCATTTGTCGCAGTATAAAGAACTGCACTACATTATACCGATGGGGTTCTAGCACCAGTGAATAGAATGCAGGAGACAGGTAATGTATCCAAAATTAAATTAGAGACACTAATTTAATCTAATAGTGTATATTAATGTGTATTGTTGTCATTTGTCACAGTATAAAGAACTGTACTACATTATACTGATGGGGTTCTAGCACCAGTGAATAGAATGCAGGAGACAGGTGATGCTTCTAAAATTAAAATGAGTGTCACTAATTTAGATAAATAGTATGTTGATTATTGAAGTCATTCATTTGTAGTGGTATAAAACATCACTGCATTATATTGCAGGGTTCTAGTAGTGAATAGAATGCAGGAGACAGGTAATGTATCCAAAATTAAATCAGACACTAATTTAATTTAATAGTGTATATTAATGTGTATTGTTGTCATTTGTCGCAGTATAAAGAACTGCACTACAATATACTGATGGGTTCTAGCACCAGTGAATAGAAATCAGGAGACAGGTGCTGCCTCTAAAATTAAAATGAGTGTCACTAATTTAGATAAATAGTATGTTGATTATTGCAGTCATTCATTTGTAGTGGTATAAAACATCACTGCATTATATTGCAGGGTTCTAGTAGTGAATAGAATGCAGGAGACAGGTAATGTATCCAAAATTAAATTAGAGACACTAATTTAATCTAATAGTGTATATTAATGTTTATTGTTGTCATTCGTTGCAGTATAAAGAACTGCACTGCAATATACTTATGGGGTTCTAGCACCAGTGAATAGAATGCAGGAGACAGGTAATGTATCCAAAATTAAATTACAGACACTAATTTAATCTAATAGTGTATAATAATGTGTATTGTTGTCATTTGTTGGAGTATAAAGAACTGCGCTACAATATACTGATGGGGTTCTAGCACCAGTGAATAGAATGCAGGAGACAGGTAATGTATCCAAAATTAAATTAGAGACACTAATTTAATCTAATAGTGTATAATATTGTGTATTGTTGTCATTTGTCGGAGTATAAAGAACTGCACTACAATATACTGATGGGGTTCTAGCACCAGTGAATAGAATGCAGGAGACAGGTAATGTATCCAAAATTAAATTAGAGACACTAATTTAATCTAATGGTGTATAATATTGTGTATCGTTGTCATTTGTCGGAGTACAAAAAACTGTACTACAATATATGGATTGGGTTCTAGCACCAGTGAGTAGAATGCAGGAGACCGGTCATGCCTTTCTGTCCCTATTGAAGCGACAAGTGTTTAAATGTTTAAAATCCCCATAACACGTTAAGCCGCATATTCAAAGTACACTAAAATAAAACTAATGCTCAATACTGGCACAATAGTTCCATTTTGAACTGATTCAGAGTTTGTTTGCCAAAAGGAGGAGCGTGCTGAAGAGACAGATGTGCGCACAGATTGAAAGTAACGCCAAAATACGTCAATAAGGTGACAGGATTTGTGCGCAGTGCTGCAGGAACTCATTAGAGCGCTGACATTGTTGCAGATTATAGCAGGATAAACTCCATGGCTGGTTGTCTGGGTGCTCAAAATTTACACCAGAAAGTGAAAATTGAAAGAAAAATGTCAGCAGTAATGTGAGTCAAACGTGGGCAAGGTACTCTGCTGGTAGTCATCTGCATCATCTCAGTGATGCTCAACCAAAGGTTTGCAGTGTGACGGAGTGGAGAGGTCAATGGCGGGCCACACGGTCTATTAATACGAGTGGCCCAGTTCACGCCAGGGGAGGGAGGCTCTGCGCTGCTTTTTATTACCGCTGGTACTCTTCTTCAACATCGTCATCACAAAGAGGTCAGGGATCAATCAGAGAGAGGAAGATGTCACCCCTCTTGCTTATCTTTGCAGTTTTCAGGGTGACAAAACCACGAGATGGCACTTCCTTATCTGCGACCAGCACAGCAGCCCCACCTATTCATTAGGAGATTTAGCGGTTAAATCCTCAAATGTGCGCTTCTGATGACAAAAATATTGAATTCATTTGTCAAAGTGCCGCGTGGGCCTGTTTGGAGCGTCAAAGCTAATGTGTGCTAGAACGCTATCTTAGGACCAAAGCCGCACATGTTTCGGATTTACTGCATGAAAACGCATTTAGAAGATGTGAAGTTCAAACCAAAATGTGTGGTACATGCTGAACTGAGGAAGAACGAGGAATATTTCATATGGGCTAAATATTTACTATGTCATAAAATATTAAATAAATCCATCCATCCATCCATTTTCTTCTGCTTCCGAGGTCGGGTCGCGGGTGCAGCAGCCAAAGCAGAGAAGCCCAGACGTCCCTCTCCCCAGCCACTTTGTCCAGCTCCTCCCAGGGAGAATCCCGAGGCGTTCCCAAGCCAGCTGGGAGACATAGTTCTCCCAACGTGTCCTGGGTCTACCCCGTGTCCTCCTATCAGTCGGACGTGGCCGAAACACCTCCCCAGGGAGGCGTTCGGGGCATTCCGACCAGATGCTCGAACCACCTCATCTGGCTCCTCTCCATGTGGAGGAGCAGCGAGCTCCTCCAGAATGACAGAGCTTCTCACCCTATCTCTAAAGGGAGAGCCCCGCCACCTGACGGAAGAAACTAATTTCAGCTGATTGTATTTGTGGTGAGGATGGGAACGTATATAGACCGGTAAATTGAGAGCTTTGCCTTCCGGCTCAGCTCCTCCTTCACCACAACGGATCGATACAGCGTCCCTATCACTGCAGACGCCTGTCGATCCCACCATCCACTCTTCCCTCACTCGTGAACAAGACCCTGGGGTACTTGAACTCCTCAACTTGGGGCAAGATCTCCTACCCAACCCGGAGATGGCACTCCACCCTTTTCCGGGCGAGAACCATGGACTCGGGACTTGGAGGTGCTGATTCTCATCCCAGTCACTTCACACTCTGCTGCGAACCGATCAAGTGAGAGCTGAAGATCTTGGCCAGATGAAGCCATCAGGACCACACCATCTGCAAAAAGCAGAGACCTAATCCTGCAGCCACCAAACCGGATCCCCTCAACTCCCTGACTGCGCCTAGAAATTCTGTCCATAAAAGTCAAGAACAGAATCTTTGACAAAGGGCATCCTTGGCGGAGTCCAACCCTCACTGGAAACAGGTATGAGTTACCGCGGCCCAAGCTCTGACACTGACCATACAGGGAACGGACCGCCACTATCACGCGGTCCGACACCCCGTACTCTCTTAACCCTCTCCACAGGACTTCCCGAGGGACACGGTCAAATGCCTTCTCCAAATCCACAAAGCACATGTAGACTGGTTGGGCAAACTCCCATGCACCCTCCGGAGGAACCACCACCCAGGTCAGCCAATCCAGAGGCACCGTTCCCGATTTCCACGCAATATTATCAAATAAATAAAAAATACAACCAAATGAAGTAGAACTAAAAAATACATATATATTAAATGAATGTAAGAGTCATACTTAGTGTACAGTGCACCCGGACACTTCCACATTTTGTTATGTTTCACAAACTTATTCAAAATTGCATTATATTTATTTTTGTCTTTGAAATTCTACAAACAATATGACAATGCAATGTGAAAAGTTTTTTATTTTATTTTTCTTAGCAAATTTATATTTTAAAAAAAAAACATGTACACAAGTAGTCACAGGCTTTGCTCAATACTTTGTTGATGCACCTTTGGCAGCAATTACAGCCTCAATTCTACAAAGTTAAAGTTAAAGTACCAATGATAGTCACACACCCTAGGTGTGGTGAAATTTGTCCTCTGCATTTGACCCATCCCCTTGATCACCCCCTGGGAGGTGAGGGGAGCAGTGGGCAGCAGCGGTGCCGCGCCCGGGAATCATTTTTGGTGATTTAACCCCCAATTCCAACCCTTGATGCTGAGTGCCATGCAGGGAGGTAATGGGTCCCATTTTTATAGTCTTTGGTATGACTCGGCCGGGGTTTGAACTCACAACCTACCTATCTCAGGGCGGACACTCTAACCACTAGGCCACTGAGTAGCATGGCAGCACCTCTCAATCTCCATCAGGTTGGATGGGAAGCGTTGGTTTTCATCCAGGATGTTTCTGTACATTGCTGCATTCATCTTAGTCTGGTCAGGGAGGTGACCAAGAACCCCATGGTCACTCAGAGAGGAGAACCTTCCAGAAGGACAACAGTCTGTGCTGCAATCTACCAATCAGGCCTGCATGGTAGAGTGTCCAGACAGAAGCCATTTTTTACTAAGAGGTTTGCCAAAATGTACCTGAAAGACTCTCAGACCATGAAAAACAAAATCATCTGGTCTGATGAGACAAAGACTGCATGCCAGGTGTCATGTTTGGAGTAAACCAGGTACCACTCATCAATACCATCCCTACAGTGAAACATGGTGGTGGCAGCATCATGATGTGGGGATGCTTTTGAGCTGCAAGAACTAGGAGACTAGTCTGGATAGAGGGAAAGATGATTGCAGCAATTTACAGAGACATCCTGGATGAAAACCAATGCTTCCCATCCAACCCGATGGAGCTTGAGGGGTGCTGCAAAGAGGAACGGGCGAAACTGCCCAAAGATAGGTAGTTTGTAGCATCATATTCATAAAGACTTGAGGATGTAATTGCTGCCAAAGGTGCATCAACAAAGTATTGAGCAAAGGCTGTGAGTACTTATGTACATTAGTTTTGGTTTTTTTCATTTTTTTTTTAAAAGAAATTTGCAAAAAATAAAAATTACTTTTCACATTGTCAGTATGGGATATTTTGTGTAGAATTCCGAGGAAAAAAAATACATGTCTTCCATTTTGGAAAAAGGCTGCAACATGACAAAATGTGGAAAAGGTGAAGCATTGTGAATACTTTCCGGATGCACTGTACCACAAAATATATGATTTAAAACAATTTAAATAAAAGAAAAAGGCAGAGGAATGTCAAAAGTTAAAGGCTCGGCTATTTGTGTGCTTTTTGTCATGCCACCACAGAAAGGTACCGCTAGAAAAGTGTAATGATAACCGTAGAACATGAAACGGCACTAACTGCAACCGAGGAAAACATCTGCCTGCTCAATTAAATACAAAAAACAACAATCAAACACAAATGAATTTGACCAGGCAGATGCTAGCATGTCGCTGTACTGTAAACGCTTCATGTCTACGGATTAGCATGAAAAAGAGAAAGAAAGGCTGCACTAAAAGTCTATTTTTTACGTTATTTTAGTTTTATTTTACATTTATACAGTGGTTAACTTGACACTTGTATGATAGCTGAGAACGTTGAAAAAATTATGTTAGACTTATAGGGACAATAAGTACAATAAAATCAAAAATACTCATAAAGTAGCATCAAAAAAATTAAATCGTTTTTCAAAAATACATCAACATTTAATACAAATTACCTCAAATTAATTGAATAGTGTAAAGCAGACCTGTTAAGTTTTTCAATCTGGCCTGCCGGACATTCCCAAATCATTTTTTTAGATTTTTAAGATGGAAAGTGTAGCTGCCATTATGATGTGCAGTGATGTTTTCTAATGACCGTAAGTCTTGAACTATACAAAGTATTTCAATGGTTGGAATCTGCGCTTTTGCATGATATACTAGTTACTAAGATAATCTAATTAGTTACTATGGTCATCTAATGAGTTACTATGGTCATCTAATGAGTTACTATGGTCATCTAATTAGTTACTATGGTCATCTAAGTCACAGCAGCTCAGACGAGGCACCAAGCAGTGTGGGTGGAGAGCGTTTCCACAGAGTGTTTCCAGAGCCTGAAACGCGGGTGTCAGGGACAGACGCGGAAGGACATTTTTACAGCAAAGTTCTAAAGCTTGGTAATATATCAGATGTATCAGATTGTAGGTGGGGTTTTTTTACCCTTCACGTTCATATTTCGCTGTGTTTGTTGAACTTTTGTTGCGTTTCGCTTGATTGTAAAATATGTGGATGGAGAGGGGGTGTGACGTTCATATGTTATCAATATTCAGTGTTTTATCCTTCATAGTTAATATTGTAAAACCCACATTCTTTATTTTCATGTACATTCTGGGTGTCTCATTCAGTAAAAAAAATTAAAATTCCATTCTGTTTTTAGGACGGTCTTTCATAAAGTGTTTAGCTTTTAATCAGACATTATTGTGAGGTTTCGTATTAGTGTTCCTAAAAATCACATATACCGGCCCCCAGACACATTTTTATCTCTAAATTTGGCCCCCTGAGTCAAAATAATTGCCCAGGCCTGGTGCAAGGTGATTGTTGTGTAGACTTTGCGCAAACGGGTTATACTTTATCAAGTTTTGCTCAATCGTCAAGATTCCAAAATGGTTTCACTGTGGACAAATCGTGGAAACAAAAATAGGTGCTAATCAGCGACAAGACAAAGCAAAGAGATTTGTGTGAGCAGACTGTATAGTCCGTGTTGGACACGAGCGAGACAAATACAAAATGCAAAGGAAGTGATTAAGAATGCAGAGTGGCACATTTAGCTTCACTGCTTTGTTTCCATCCAGACGTCGCATGTACGAAATACACATTTTTGTGCGATTCCACAAAAGGCTTGAAAGAGCCAACGGGAACAATGCGCCAAAAATGTTCCATTCATCTATTGTTCCTCTGCCTCGGACCTCTTCCCCTTTCCCACGCTGCCCAGAAATACATAGAAGATTCCTCTGCCAAATTGGCATTGGAGGGAAAGGCCAAATGGGTTTAGAACTTAATGAGGTATTGATAGATCATGGCCACGTGTTCGACGTACTGTTTCCTATTGTCAATGCATTTATTAGAGCCGTAAGAAAACATGAACATTAGTTTGCCTACAAGAATAAAGTCCTAATAATAATGTGAATGAACATCTACTGCATGGGTGTCCAAAGTGCGGCCCTGGGGCCATTTGCGGCCCACAGCTAATTGTTTACCGGCCCGCCACACATTCTGGTAATGCTATTGCAAAAATAAAAATAAACATTAAAAAAAAGTGGAATGAGGTGGAATCTAACTAGAAAAAGTTGCAATGTTGACACAAAGCTACCATGCAGGCTGTTTTTTTTCTTTTGTCTATCCTTATTTTTCTTTTTTTGCCATTGCTCAAAAAAAGAAAAAAAATCTGTTACATTGAATTATTGACCTATTCAAGGCTCCAATTACTTAAAATATTTCAGTTTAAAATGTTTTATGTGGAAAATATTGCATATATTGTGTGGTTTCCATATAAATACCTCAATGTTTTCTTTGACAAAAGAGCATAAAAACAAACAAAAGAATAGTTCAAATGTAAAATCGACAGATACATCTGAAGTTGATCTTGTAACTTAAGTGTTGAAAGTTAAAAAAAACTAATAAAAATGTATCACTTCATGAGTGGGCGACCTTTTGGATCCCAAATATATTTAGTGGGATTTAAATATGTCAAAAATATAAAATAATTAAAATCAATGGTCTCCTGCATTATTGATCTTTTAGGGCCCTAATTACTAAATACCGCAAATTTCAGTTTTACTTTAAAAAACAAAATTGTCTTTGACAGAAAATACATAAAACCTTTTTTTTATGACTTTATATCAACCTGAAGTTGATATAGAGATTTACTATAAGCGTTAAATAAAAAAAATAAAATAATAATTTGACTTATTTTTTACATTTTAATAACTGAGACCCTTTATGGTCCCCGGGAGCCCTAAAGGGAAAAAAAATCTATATATTTTGTTATGGTTTGAAAATGAAAAATATCAAAATGGCCCCCGCATGCTTTAATTTTTCTGTGTGCGGCCCTCAGTGGAAAAAGTTTGGACACCCCTGATCTACTGTCTCTAGTGTGCATTTACAGCAGGGGTGCCCTTTATAATACTTTATTCATCAACAAATAATTCTACACCAGGGGTGCCCATTACGTCGATGGCGAGCTAGCAGTCGATGGTGGAGGGTGTGTCAGTCCATCGCCAGCCAGGCATTAAAAAAAATAGACCTGAAAATTGGCATCAACAATCTTCACCAAGACGTCACTTTCGTCACTTGATTGACATTCACAGCACCTGAGGGTCTTGTGAGATGACGCTGGCTGCTGCCAGATCATTATTAAGAATAAATGACCGACAGGAAGGCGAGAAACACTTTTTATTTCAACATTCTCGCGCCGCACCTGCCGTCAAAACTCTAAAAGACTGACCGCACAGTTCCTGTCTTCACAATAAAAACGCTGCTTCATCCTGCCTGCGCTAACAAAATAAGAGTCTCAAAAAGCTAGCGCGCACAAGCTAGCAAGCTACGGAGTTTGCCGCCAATGTATTTAAAGGAGAAATATAATCTTAGAGAAAAATTTAATTTAAAACATTTGTACGCACGTACAACACTTAAGACCTTCAGTATATCAGTATGTGGAATTAAATGATGGAATGGATTAAGCAAAGAAATCAAACAATGTACTAATATAATCTACTTCAAGAAACTTCAAACTTAAAGTGTTTACAAAGTACAAAGAAGAAGAACCATGATAAACATTCTGAATTTATTTCATCCATCCATTCATTTTCTAGATCACCTAACTCATGTCACCATATGAAATATAACTTACTTCACTAATTATAATTTATTTATTTTTAATGTTATTACTTATGGAGTATATTGTGAATAAATTGAGAACAGGAAGTGAACAAAAGTTTTAGCAACTGCTATGTAAAGGAAAAGGGGTAGGATTAAATAAGCTCTGCTTCTCCTTCCTACTATGTTGAATAGAGAAACTGGAAATTGTGACGTATGCATGCCAAATAAACACTAACTCAAACTCAATGTATTTCTTGTAAAGTGTATAAAAAGGAGTATGGAAGCTGGACAAATAAGATGGCAAAAAGCAAGCACTTTCATGTGGTATTGTGGTATTTCTCCTCCATTTGAAAATGTGGACGTTATCATCACTACTGTCTGATTCCAATCAATGCAAGTCATCAGAATCAGGTAATACACCAACTTATATTCTTGTCTTCATGAAAGAAAGGAATTAAGCATGCTTGCATTATCATTAAACACATTTAACTTTTTAACAAAAACCTCGCTTTCATAAATAAATATAAGTGATATATATGAATGAGGTAGATCTCCTCCACTTGGTCAGTTGAAAAGTAGCTCGCCTGCAGAAAAAGTGTGGGCACACCTGCTTTAGAGTATTTAATATTATGACTTCATTACCATAAAACTACAACCGAACATTCTGAAATCATTTTCTCCCTGCCAAAACCGTGTTTCTTGTACTATTTCGGCGTTATGAAAACATTACAAATGCAGTTATTATTCATTTTCTAGGTGAGCTGGAGTTTATCCAAGCTGACTTCGCACAAGAGGCTGGGTACACCTTGAATTGGTCGTAGTCACAAGCTAATTTAGCAATTATAATGTATTCTATAATATATACTGTAATAATATTATTTATTTTATTTTTATTCTTAAAAGATTAGATATTGTGACTATTAAAAAATAAATACAATGAATATAATTAAACATGTATTTTGTACATTACAATGCTTTTCTTTAAAAAAAAAAAAATACAATAAAGACTATTCACATATGATTATGAATCTTTTTACAAAAAAATAAGGCTGTACTGTTACTTTTTTTCTTTTAAATAAAATAATTTTACATTTCTTACGATTGGTTTCACCAGAAAATATCTGTTAGTTTTGTGTAAAACAGATTTAATCCTCCGAAGATTATGAAAAAAGATTTTGCTCAGAAAAAAAGACTATTTTCATGAAATTAAGACTTTATTCTGGTGTTTAAACTGTCAGGTACAAAGGCTGACATTTTTGCTGTATTTTGGCCACATTTTCTTGTTGGTACTAACTAATTTTCTTGTTGGTGTTAACTAAAAAAATTCAACGGCCAATTCTTTCACAGGTGTACGACACGCTGGCAGTCATTCGACAGACGGGACATAAAAGTCCATCATTTTTCAAAAGGCAAAAAAAAACATTTTCGACCCTTTTTTTTTTTGTACTTTGTTTAAATCTCTCAGTCAACTTCAAACCAAATCAAAAATACCATTTGTATGTTTTTTCTAATTTTATTTGAACCCTTTGAAGGTCTTTTCATCAAATTATCTGTTTTCAATTAGTATACATTTGCATAAAAAGTTATTTTATTAATTTTAAACCTTTGACATTATCTGATCAAAAAGCCTTAAAAAAGGTCAGAATTAAAATAAACATTTTTGTTTAGGATTGAAGTTTATTGACAAACTTGAGTAAAAGAACAAATAATTCAAATGTTTTTATGTCCTTCAAAATCTTAGGTCGGAGGTCAGTAATGTTGGACCTGAATGGGGGCCTGCTGGTTTACAATCTCAAATGTTCATTCAACCACAGTTCTTCCACAGCAAACTCATCCAACTATCACTTTATGGATCTTGC